>NC_056660.1:86751214-87060195 GCF_018350195.1 Panthera tigris | reverse complement strand
GCACATGCTAATCAGTTTCTGTTTGTTTTTCTCCTGTTGTGTCTCTGGTTAGTCAAATTTACAGGGAAAACAGTCTTCCTCCTCTCCCAGTGTTAACCTTCCTTGCTGCATTTCTGGGGTCATCCTTGAAACAAACATTTCCAGGCTCTGGGCCTGGCTTTGACCTTATGATGCAAATCTGTGTCAAGCCTAAAAACACTCTTTCCATAAGTAGGAGAATAAACGTGGCCCAAGGAACTGACTGTCTCACCTTGCTTCCTGTTGACAGGTAAAATGTGGCATGGGAAGGTGTGTCTTCCCAGGAAGCAGTGTGGGACAAGGAGGCAGGGTACACATCTTGGCTCTAACTGCATGTGTATGCAGAGCTCACATCCAACCCTTCCACATGCAGGGCCTTCTCTATCCCACATGGAGGTGGACCCGACCTTCCAGGAGGAACCCACTGTGCTGGGGAGGTGGACCCGACCTTACAAGAGGAGCCCACTGGGTTGGGAAGTGGACATGACCTTCCAGGAGGAGCCCACTGGGTTGGAGAATGGACACGACCTTCCAGGAGGAGCCCACTGGGTTATGGAAGTGGATATGACCTTCCATGAGGAGCCCACTGGGCTGGGCAGGGGCTGGCTGCATGGAGCACTGGGCCTTCCTCCCTCTGACAAATGCTCTCTCCTGGACCAGACTCTGGTCAGGCTTCTTTGAACCCCCTTCTCGACTTGGCCTCGACTTTTTATTTATTATTTATTATTATTTGTATTTATATGTTTATAGAAATATACACATTTTATACCATTTCTTATTTACTTATATTTATATAGCTACAAAATATTTATAAATAGCCCATTTTATTCATATATATAAATATAAGCATTTCAGTAATTGTTTTGCATTTATATATCTACAGAAATAGGCATATCTTGTAGCATTTCTTATTTACTTATACTTACATAGATATAAAACTTTTATAAATACTGTATATATATTCCATATTTATATTTATAAAATTAACATTTAATAAATAATGTAAATATTTATTTATATATATGTATAGAAATATACACATTGTATAACATATCTTATTTATTTATATAGATACAAACTATTTTAAAATACTTCATGAATATTCCATATTTATATTTATAAATCTAAACATTTTAATAAATTTTAACATAAATATTTATATTTATACATGTGTAGAAATATACACATTTTATAGCACTTCTTATTTAGATAGATGAAACATTTTATAAATATTTATAAAAATTCCTTAAGCATGTTTTTTTAAAAGCAGGCTCCATTCCCCGTGGAGAGCCCAACACAAAGCTTTAACTCACATCCCTGAGATCAAAAGTTGGATGTGCTAACAGACTGAGCCACCCAGGCGCTCCCAAAATTCCTTATACATTTTTAAAGAATGGTGCACATGATTATGGAAGCTGGAAAATCCCAAGGTTTACAGGGTGTCTGCTGGCTGGAGACCCAGAAGAGTGGATCTGTCGTGTGTCTGTTCATATCCAAGGGGAGGAAGGAAGCTGATGTCCTCTTCAGAACGCCCTCTTTGGGTGATCAGCCTGATTGGATCAGGCCCACCCACATTAGGGAGTGCCATCTTCTTCCCTCAGTCTGCAGATTCGCTGTGAATGTCATGCAGAACCACCTCATGGACACACCCAGAATCATGCTCACTCCAGGGCCCCATCTAGTGGACATAGGAGAAACCACCACAATGACTTTATTTGGAAAGGGAACAGCTTCAAAAAACCTTCTCAGGCTAGCAGGAACCTGGGTTCCACTCTGTGTGTCCTGTGCTCAAAGGACAGTCCCTGCTGTGGACAGGTCCCATTCCTCCTGCATAATTTGGGCTCAAAGATATAAGTATTAGCCTCTCTGGCTGCCCTGAGACTACCTTAAACCAGTGGTTTACAATGACAGAGATGTGTTTTCTCAGGGCTGTGGAGGCCAGGAGTCTGAAGTCAAGATGTCACAGGGCTGTGCTCCCTCTGAAGGCTCAGGAGGGTCCCTTCTGCCTCTCCCAGCTGCCGAGCTCCCAGGCATTGTGGGTTTGTGGCCTCCATCACCACATGGCTGTCTCAAACCCCCTCCCTTGTCTCATAAAGATCCTCCCTGATCCAGGATGCTCTCACCTCAAGATCCACCCCCCACCTTATCACCTTTGCAAAGACCCCATTTTCACATGAGGCCACATTCTGAGGTCCTGGGTGGGCAAATCCTCTGGGGGCTACAACTGAACTCACTGCAGTTTCTCAGGAGCTGCAAGTGTCTGCCTGGATATCTGCTCGGCAGACATCTGCTCCAAGTTTCCCCAAGTTTTCTTCCTTCCTTCTTCTTTTCCAACACAAGTGCATCCTTCACCATGACCCATGCTGTCCCTACATTGTGATGTTGACCTGTGACTGCCTGATGCCCTTTGAACCCAGGAGGAGCTGGAGGCCCACGTGGACCCCCACAGCTGCCTCTCCACTTTGTGACCCCTCTGTAGGGCACCCTTCTGCCCCCATGAGCCCTGCAGGTGGGCACTGGGAGGCCTGTGCCCCATGGCAGAAGGGCATCATGGGACCACGGGTAGGCTTGGGATAAATCGGAGGGCATTCCCAGTACAGCAGTGGATGCAGGTGCATCATGGCCACCATGGGGCCCTTACTGTGCACATCCTGGGTCCCCATCTCTAGGGAGCAGCAACACAGCCCTCTGGGGTGGGGGGCATTGGGATGAAATGAGACATTCCCATGTATGTGCAAATGCACACAACTTGCTTAAGGTAGAATCTCTCTTTCATGTCTGGGTGTGAGCACACACACTAACCAACAGAATGTGCACAGAGTGAGTTGAGTTACCCTCAAGATCACATGGGGTCACAGCCCAGGGACCCTCCTTGGGAGAAAGACCCCTTCCATGTCTGGGGGGCAAGTCTTCACTCTACATCAGATCTGGCAGCTGCAGCCAGGGGAGGCACATGATGGACCATCCCAATCCTGTTCATGCCCCCATTGGCCTCTCCTAGCACTCAGGGGACCAGCCTCACTGGGGAACCCTGAGCGCTCTCCCCAGGAGCTCCTGGGCTCCTTCCAGCTTCCCTCCATCATCATACCCATAAGTAGGGTGGAAGCAGCTTCTGGCAGTGGTTTTAATCTCATCTTCCCTCCATCCTCATGCCTTGTTTGATTCCACATCCACACTTGTGTCTAGTATACTCTCTCTGCCCACATGCCCTGATTCAACCCTGACCAACCTCAGGGAGCCCTGGAGTCTTTGGCTTGGCCTCAATGTAGCTCTGTCTGCACCGACCTGCCATGGTGAGGTGGGAAGACAGAGGCATCCAAGGTAGACCAGATGAGTAGGACTTTGTGAGTGTCAGAGAGTGGAGGAGAAGGGGAAGTGGGTAGGTAGGAGAGGGGTGTGAACAGGAAGAAGGTGGGAGAGGAGGGGATGAGGAAGGCTAGCATTTATGGAGCAACTACTTCATGTCTGGCACTAGGCTCAACATTAAACATGTGCCCCAAATTCATTTCAGAAAATCACCCCACAGCATGTAATGATATGGTGTAATAGTCAGCTTGGTCTCTGTAACAAATACCACAGACTGGGAGGTTTAAACAACGCATTTATTTTTTCCCAGTCCTGGGAACTGGAAGCATGAGATCCAGGTGTGGGCAGGGCTGGTTCCTCCTGAGGCCTCTCTCCCTGGCGTCCACACACCATCTCTTCCCCGTGTCCTTACACGGTTGTCCCCTGTGTGTGTCTATGCCCTGATCCCCTCTTCAGTTAAGGACCCCAGTCACATGGGATCAGATGGGATCAGGCCCTACCTTAGTGACTTCATTTTACCTGAACCACCTCTGTAAAGCCCCCATCTCCAAATCCAGCCCCGTTCTGAGGCCCTGGGGATTGGAGCTTCAACATGTGAACTGGAGGGGACATGATTCAGCCCATAATGTTTTGTCAGTATTTTACAGGGAAGGAAAGTGGAGATAACACAGGATCATCTAGAAAGGTGCACCCTTGTATGTAATCTAGCTGGGACTTAGAATGGATACATCTCCCCCAAATCAGTGACAGGCTGGAGCAGATCATGGGTCTTGCTGGAGGAGGGTTCCCACCCTGTCCTGTCCCTCACCCTGAGGAGGCCCCAAGGCCTCTGGGGGCTGCCGTTCTGAGCAGATGGTCAGGGGGCTGGGGTCGTGTGTCCAGAGGCAGAAGAATGGCCTCAGGGGTGCCGAGAAGGACAGTCCAGAGAACGCGTAGATGAGGGATCCATTGCTCACGCTGTAGAAGGAGATTCTGCCTGCATCACAGTCCAGGAAAACGCCCACACGATGCAGGGGCTCCGAAGGGTGCAGGCGAACTCTTGGGAAGGCAAGTGCCCAGAACCCCTTCTTGTACAGCTCCAGCGCCCAGAGTCCGTGCTGGGGGGACTTGGGGATCCTTCCCTTCCGATCCAAGCTCTCCAGACACACGCCCAGGTTCCAGGCCTTCCTGTGCCCCACCTGGACCTCCCAGTAATACCTCCCAGCTGAGAACTGCTCCAGGCCCAGCACACAGGGGTCCCGGTCGAATCTGCTGGGGGCGTTGGGCAGCTCTTGTTCAAAGAACAGCCGCCTCACAGTCTTCCTGTCCTCAGAGAGAGCGAGCTTGGGGCTTGCAGTGTCAGGGTCCAGGGATGGGCTCACTGCGGGAAGAGGAGAGGATCAGGTTTAGGGGTTGGGGTCCCCAACCTGTGCTCCTGCATGGAGGTGGAACCATGCCTCCCTGGGAATCCCTGTGCGTCCCCGTTCTCTGTCCAGGACCCTGTGCACACAGGCCATCCCAGAGCAGTGGAGGCGGCTCCCTGTGAGTCCCCTTTCTCTGTCCAGGATCCTGTGCAAACAGGCCATCCCAGGGCAGCAAAGACGGCTCCAGGGGGAGCCAGGGAGAACCAGGGGGGATTCCTATGAGGGGACAGGGGGGCACACTGTGAGATAGGCATTGCTCCCAGGGCCCCGTGTGTCAGGATGGATGTGGATGTGCATGTGTGTGTGTGCATATGCACTTGTGTGTGGGGGGGCTATGTGGGCGTGCATGTGAGAGAGACAGGGACAGACAGACACAGGTAGACATAGAGAGAGGGATAGAGAGACAGAGACAGAGAGGCAAGGAAAGAGAGAGAGACAGAGAGACAAGGAGAACAAGGAGAGATACACATAGGGAGACACAGGAAGAGAGATAGAGGGAGACTGAGAAAGGTATGGACACAGAGAGAGACAGAGGAAGACAGACACAGAGAAAGACACAGGGAGACAGAGATAGAGAGAAAGACATAGGAGGACACGTGAAGAGACAGGGTGACATGAGATGAGGTCACAGGTGCATTGATGCCATTGGACAGCTCTGGGGTCAACCACTGAAGGGGAGATCCCATCTGGAAAACCCTGAGAGACACCTTAGCAGCCTCACAAACTGAGATGAACACCTTCCAAAACAGATCCCTTCTCTCCTGTCCCACTGTCCTTCTCAGAGCCCTCAGGCCCTCATCATGTCACCTGGGAGAGGGTCTGTCTACACCTGAGAGGCAGGGAGGGTGGGGATCAGCTGGGAGCCCCAGCTGCCTGTGCAGACACCTTCACGACAACAGAAACCTCCTGGCTGCTGTCCACCCTTGCCCATTCAGTAGGCATGCTGCTGGTTGCTGGGGTCTGCATACAATGCCCCAGACACTCATGTTTCCTGACCATCCATCCCTGTCAGCTGGACAGAACACACACTCTCCTCCTAACAGAACCACAACTTTCTCCCCAGTCTCTACTTCCTTCTGGAAGGAACCCTGCTCCCTTTCGCTTTCCAGCAAAGACCAAATGTTCTCCCCGATTTCTCATTGCTGCTTCCTGAAGTCTGCACCCTCTGCTCCATGCAAACCCTTTCCCTGTAGAGTCTGGGCCATGCAGATTGAGCCCACCCATATTCATATCTATGATGGCCAAACATGGACTCACTAGCTGAACAATGGGCCCGGCTCCTTCTATTCCAAATTCCCTCATCATTAAAAAATATTCATGTCAAAAAACAGTTTGAGACTTACAAAGAGGTTGCAAAATACCATACACAATATGCCCATGATAACATCTCATATAACCCACAGTAATAGGATCAAAACCGTACAATTGACATTGATACAAAAATATTCTATAGTGACTTCTTGCACACCTGACTGTGGAGAACCACCTGTGCCCTTGTGCACTGAGTCCTCTTGCACACCACCCACACCTGTCACTGGAGCTCATCCTGTGTCCTTGTGTGCTGACTCCTCTTGTACACACCCACACCTGTCCCTGGAGCTCATCCTGTGTCCTTGTGTGCTGACTCCTCTTGTACACACCCACACCTGTCCCTGGAGCACTGCCTGTGTCCTTGTGTGTTAACTCCTCTTGTACACACTCACACCTGTCCCTAGAGCTCACCCTGTGTCCTTGTCCACTGATTCCTCTTGTACACCACCCACACCTGTCCCTGGAGCTCATCCTGTGTCCTTGTGTGCTGACTCTTCTTGCACACCACCCACACCTGTCCCTGGAGCACTGCCTGTGTCCTTGTGTGCTAACTCCTCTTGTACACACCCATACCTGTTCCTAGAGCTCATCCTGTGTCCTTGTCCACTGATTCCTCTTGCACACCACCCACACCTGTCTCTGGGGTTCATCCTGTGTCCTTGTGCACTGACTCCTCTTGCACACACTGACACCTGTCCCTGGAGCTCATCCTGTGTCCTGGTGCACTGGCTTCTCTTGAACACCACCCACACCTGTCCCTGGATCTCAGTCTGTATCCTGTGTACACTGATTCCTCTTGCACACCACCCACACCTGTCCCTGGAGCTCACCCTGTGTCCTTGTCCGCTGATTCCTCTTGTACACCACCCACACCTGTCCCTGGAGCACTGCCTGTGTCCTTGTGTGTTAACTCCTCTTGTACACACTCACACCTGTCCCTAGAGCTCACCCTGTGTCCTTGTCCACTGATTCCTCTTGTACACCACCCACACCTGTCCCTGGAGCTCATCCTGTGTCCTTGTGTGCTGACTCTTCTTGCACACCACCCACACCTGTCCCTGGAGCACTGCCTGTGTCCTTGTGTGCTAACTCCTCTTGTACACACCCATACCTGTTCCTAGAGCTCATCCTGTGTCCTTGTCCACTGATTCCTCTTGCACACCACCCACACCTGTCTCTGGGGTTCATCCTGTGTCCTTGTGCACTGACTCCTCTTGCACACACTGACACCTGTCCCTGGAGCTCATCCTGTGTCCTGGTGCACTGGCTTCTCTTGAACACCACCCACACCTGTCCCTGGATCTCAGTCTGTATCCTGTGTACACTGATTCCTCTTGCACACCACCCACACCTGTCCCTGGAGCTCACCCTGTGTCCTTGTCCACTGATTCCTCTTGTACACCACCCACACCTGTCCCTGGAGCACTGCCTGTGTCCTTGTGTGTTAACTCCTCTTGTACACACTCACACCTGTCCCTAGAGCTCACCCTGTGTCCTTGTCCACTGATTCCTCTTGTACACCACCCACACCTGTCCCTGGAGCTCATCCTGTGTCCTTGTGTGCTGACTCTTCTTGCACACCACCCACACCTGTCCCTGGAGCACTGCCTGTGTCCTTGTGTGCTAACTCCTCTTGTACACACCCATACCTGTTCCTAGAGCTCATCCTGTGTCCTTGTCCACTGATTCCTCTTGCACACCACCCACACCTGTCTCTGGGGTTCATCCTGTGTCCTTGTGCACTGACTCCTCTTGCACACACTGACACCTGTCCCTGGAGCTCATCCTGTGTCCTGGTGCACTGGCTTCTCTTGAACACCACCCACACCTGTCCCTGGATCTCAGTCTGTATCCTGTGTACACTGATTCCTCTTGCACACCACCCACACCTGTCCCTGGAGCTCACCCTGTGTCCTTGTCCACTGATTCCTCTTGTACACCACCCACACCTGTCCCTGGAGCACTGCCTGTGTCCTTGTGTGTTAACTCCTCTTGTACACACTCACACCTGTCCCTAGAGCTCACCCTGTGTCCTTGTCCACTGATTCCTCTTGTACACCACCCACACCTGTCCCTGGAGCTCATCCTGTGTCCTTGTGTGCTGACTCTTCTTGCACACCACCCACACCTGTCCCTGGAGCACTGCCTGTGTCCTTGTGTGCTAACTCCTCTTGTACACACCCATACCTGTTCCTAGAGCTCATCCTGTGTCCTTGTCCACTGATTCCTCTTGCACACCACCCACACCTGTCTCTGGGGTTCATCCTGTGTCCTTGTGCACTGACTCCTCTTGCACACACTGACACCTGTCCCTGGAGCTCATCCTGTGTCCTGGTGCACTGGCTTCTCTTGAACACCACCCACACCTGTCCCTGGATCTCAGTCTGTATCCTGTGTACACTGATTCCTCTTGCACACCACCCACACCTGGCTGTGAATCTTCTCCTGTGCTGTCCATCATGTATGCGCTGGACCCTTGCACACCACAGGCCACAGTGTAGACCTGTGCTCCATCCCATCCACAGCTGCTGACTATCTTCTCTGCATCGTCATTCTCTCACTGATTTTCTTCCTCCCTTCAGGCTTCAGGCATCTTCACGCCACATGGTTCCTTTTAGGCAACAGGCATGCCCTCCTGCCACGGACCTCAAAGTAAAACCACAGCAAACACAAACAGAACCTTCCCATTCCCCACTCACCAAGTCTTAGCTCAACTACACAGGCAATAAATTTGAGACCTCCCTCCCAGTTCTCTCCACAGGAGACGCCTCTCTTTGTACCATGCTTGCCAGTTTTTCTGGGCCATTTTCCCGGGTTCACCTGACTCTACTTCTCAGGTGCATGAAAGTTAATGCTCCTTCAACACACTGCACTTGCACATTTCCACAGTGAAGTCTCCCTTGGCCCTCCCACAACCACTGCTCTAACCTTCAAATACCAGGGTTCTCCAATGCTAGATCTTGGATCTTTCTTGTTTCCCTGTATCTTCCCTTTTTAAAAAATCTTAATTCTTTTCCAAAGAGAAATTTTTAAAGAATAATTTTAGGTGTAGCAAAAAATGTAGCACTCACGCGTTCAGTTATACCAGATATTTGCCATGGACCCCAATTCCTGTCTCCAGTCCTGATTTCTCCTGAGAGTTCCAGACTCGCATATCCAATGATTCATCTGACGTCCTTAGCAGGATGTCTGAGAACAGCTCAGTCTTAGGACGTCCATGGTGATTTTCACTTATTTGGCCCAAATCTGCCCCAAACCTTCTGTTAGATGGAGCCAGAAGGACCAGAGACTTATGCAGCTGGGGGTCACCTTGGGCTGCTCCCTCTGCCTTGCCCCTTCTGGACTCTGCTGCTTGTGGCCCCAGGACCCATCTCAGAGCTGTATCCTCTCCTCCATCAGTGCTGCTCCCCTGCTTACAGGTTCTCACTCATATTGCATGGTGCTTCATGTAAAGTCCAGGCCTCTACCTCAGCCTCCCAGGCTCTGCAGGGGCACACACAAGCCTTCCTGCCCTGTTGGTACCTCTTCCACATGCCCAGCTGTCACACACCACAGACCCCACTCTCCCTGCCACAGGGGCGAGTTCACCCCTCCTCGTATGGCTGTGGTCTTGCCATCACCCACTCCTTCATTTAGATGTTGGCACCCCACCATTCCCAGGGGTCTGGACATCCCACTTGAACATGCTCTTGGCCATCCTCCTAGTATTCTGACTCTTTCCTATCATAGTTATTCCAGTTTTAATAATTAAAAAAACAAATGCTGACTAGTGGCTCACATCCCCACATAGACTCTATGCTCCATGAGGACAGGAGGAAGCTGTACATTCACTAATGGAGGCCAGTTGCTTGCACAGAAGATATCTGGTCATGGTTGTAACTGAATGAATGAATGGAGACTGGCTTCTCTCTGTCTCTTCCTGGGCCCTCACCATGTGGCTGTGGTGGGACAGGTGTCCCAGATCCCCTACCTGCTTTCATCTGCCCAGCTCGTGGCTCGCAGTACTGCCCCTCCTGTCCTTGGGGGTCCCTCTCCACAGCCAGACTCTCCCCCCATGCTTCCCACCTATATGGTGCCCTGGGGCAGAAAGGCACTGGCTCTGCACTCTCTGTGCTAACAGTGTCCCCACAGTAGCTGTTCCTTGGAAGAGCTAGCTCTCTCGCTGCCCGGGCTCTGCAGCCTGTCTGTCCCTCAGGCAGTAAACAGGAGCAAAGGTCTCTCAGGGCAGCAAAACTTGGTGTTTACAGCCATAGAACCAGCATTTAGCACAGCATTTCTGCACCCTGGAATAGAAAGGAGAACACATGCATACATGCACATGCACACACACACACATGAGTACATGTGCACACACAAATACACATGTGCACGTGGGTGCACACACAAGTACATGTGTGCAATGCATGCACACACAAGTACATGTGCACACATGTGTGCAATATGTGTCCACAAGTGCACGTGCACATACAAACACATGTGTGCACACACGTGCACACATATGAACAGACACAAGTGCATGTGCATACACATGCACACATAAATAAACATGCACACACTGCACACACGAGAACACATGTGCACTTATGTGCACAAAGCACCACACATGTGCATGTGCACACACTAACAAATGTGCATATGGCACACAGGCACACAGGTGAACACATAAATGTATACCATGCACACACAGCACTCACACATACACACATACATGCACACTGCACACACACGTATGCACACATAAACAAACATTCAGGGAGCAGACGCTTCCAGCCCCTACATAGTCCTCACCATAGATGACGTCCTCTGGCCAGCCTGAAATGAAACAGAAAGATGTGAAACTGTAGGGTTTGCACTGACCAGATGGGGCGAAAGCTTATGTTCTGTGAAGCTAAGTCAAAACAGGATGTAATGATCTCTCGCAGGGACCCTGTAAAGGAAGAGCAAATATCCCTTCTTCAGTGCCCAAAAAACAATCCAGGTCACTGTATTCCTAGGGAAAGGTTTTGTGGGGCGAGCCTGATGGCCCAGCCTTCCCATGTCTGTCATAAAGACACATCTCTGACCTGTTCCCCAGATTGGGGCCTGACAGCTATGAGCAAGGACACAGGAGGCAGGGAGGAGAGCAGACAGGCGAGTGGAATGATCCATACTGATGATGATCCCCGCGCTCACAACAAGATCCTCTCAGGTGACAGGCTTGCTGCTGTATTTGTTGCTTGAGCATTTTCAGGATGTTGTCATCACCCTCGACTGATAGACTTTCCCAGGTTCAAGCTCACATCTGTCTCCACAGCAGAGACCCGCCAGCCTTCCCCAAGTCACCCAGTGAAGAGCAGCCAAGCACCTCTTAGTGATGGAGGATCTCACTGGGCATATGAAGGTGGGCAGTCCCTGAGCTGGGGCCTGGGCAGGTCTCTCCCATTCCTCCTGTGCTTGGGCAGGTCTCTCCCATTCCTCCTGTACACAAAGGAGGGACTTCATGCTGGGCTCCGCACGAGTGCCCTGGCTGGAAGGGGCACGTCTGTCCCACTGGGGCCTGCTTACCTTGGGACAGCTGCTCCTCTTCTCTGTACAGTTTCTCTTCTTCCAGCTGTACCCTATCCCTGTCCCTCTGACGTTTCCAGAAAAGACATGTGGCTCCAGTTGCTACAAGTCCCACTACAATGAGGATCACAGGCAGCACTGTCCTCCACGCCATTGACGGGAAACTTCTGGACAACTGAGCTAAAAGAGGGTCTGGAGAAGCGAGAATGCCAAGGTAAGAGAGCGCCTGTGTTCTTAGGACACACATGCCACAGGGTTAATGACTCAGGGGGCAGGTGCTTGTGAACAAACCTGACATGACCTGAAAACATGTGTGTGCCTTTGCACAGACAGACATGGACAGACACACAGGAGAGAGATGGTAGACAAATGGCAAAAGGTTAAATACTGAGTGGGTCTGCATTCTGTGTATCATTCCTGTAAATTTTCTGAAACTTGAGGTTGTTTAGAAGGAAAATTTTATACAGAGTGAAACTTGGAAGCCCCCAGGTGTCCTTCAGAATGTGAATGCATAAACAGGCTGTGGTTCATCCAGACAAGGGAATACTGTTTACTGCTAATACGAAAGGAGCTATCCGTGCAGCCACTGTGGAGAAGATGATGGACATCCCCCCCCGCAAAATAAAAATAGAACTACCACATCAATCCACTTCTGGGTATTAAGCCAAAGAAAACAAAAATATTAACTGAGAAAGATAATGCACCCCTACATTTATTGCAGTGTTATTTACAATAGTCAAGATACGGAAACAGCACAAGTGTCTACCTATGGATGAAAGGATAAAGAAAAATATATATATATTTATACAAAGGGATGCTATTCAGCTATAAACAAGAAGGAAATCCAGGCATTTTCTACAATATGGATGCACCTGAGGGCACTTTGCTAAGTGAGGTTCGACAGGGAAAAATGTGTAGGATCTCATGGATAAGTTAAATCTAAAATGAAACAAAACACCATCCAAACCTCCAGAAAACCAGAAAGCCTAGTCATAGACGGAGAGAACAGATTGGTGGTTTCCAGAGGTGAGAGATCGGGAAGCTAATGGGTGAAGAGGGTCAAAGGTGCAAACTTTCAGTTATAAAATAAGTCCCAGGGAGGTGACATACAGCATGGAAACTATAGTTAACTACTGTGTTGTATAGCTGGAAGCTGACAGACTAGATCTCACAAGGTCTCATCACAAGGAACTATGCGGAGTATTGGATATTAACTACTGATTGTCTGGGGTGCTCAGAGATCTTGAGGTCGAATGGAGCAGAACACTCACCAGGTAGGTGGCTCTTGGTCTCCATCCTCTCCTGGAGGAGGGGGTTGGAGATAGAGCAAGAGATGTTCCCCACGCCCCTGTCCCAGACAGTCACATTGGACACCACCGCAAAGAGGCCCGTCGGTAACACTGTGAGGTTGGTCGTGGAAGGTAGGGTCTGTCCCCTGAAGTCTCTCCACTCCACCCGGGGCTCTGGGTACCAGCCCTCCGAGGTGCACTCTGCCCTGATACCTTCATCCTGGCCAGCTCGCACTTGGATTCTGGGCTCAGAGCCCAGCCCTGTGGGAAGAGACAGGCTTTGCAGCCTCTGCAACCATTACCATTTCTGACAGAAAAGCACAGATCCTGAAAATTTCCAGCAGGTATCAGGGTTTTTCAGACTACTTGCTCTGTGTAATATTTATATGCCATATATGCTACCCTTTTCTGAGAAACCACAGAACGAAACAGAAAAGGCCCAGGAAGATCAAATACCTTTCCTGTATTGCAAAATTGGTGTCTTTTCCTGTTTCTCTCTGTATCTCTTTCTGCCTCTTTCCTTCTCTCCATACCTGCATTCCTTTCTTTCTGGGGTCAGTGTGGGTAACAGAAGCCGACTTAGAAAATGAGCCAGGCGTCCAGAACCTGCCTGTTCTAGTGCATTATTGCATTTTGTGGGACACGTGTAGACCGACACAAACACATTAGAGCACGCTGTGGGACGCACTCAGGCCAGGCCCAAACATGTTAGCGCAAGCTGTGGGACAGGCCCAGGCCACCACATATGCGTTAGTGCATGCCGTGGGATGCGCTCAGGCTTGGGCCATGATCAGACGATCTGCAGCTGGAGGATAAGTGCTAGGGGAGACCAGAGGCCCTAGTGGCGACCCTTACCTGCCACCCTTAGCCACAGGGTGGTCTCCGCAGACGCCATGCCATCTTTGAACTTGCAGTGGAAGGTCCCGTTATCGAACACCATGACATTGTGTATGGTCAGAACAGCTTGGTCTTGGGCCAGCCCAGACATCAGGAAGGTCGTCCTGCCCTTGTACTGCCACATCTGCTCTTCAGGCACATCTTTGCCTTTCTTGCGCAGGTGCACAGCTGGGGACAGCTCCTCCCTGTACCACCTCACCTCCATGTCCTTCACACTGATATTGAGGGACAGATGGCATCGCAGCTTCACACTTTCCCCCACCATAGCCAGGACCGGTTGGCCGGGACCAGAGACAGAGAAATCGGCTTTCCCTTATGAGGTCATAGCAGAAAGCATGGGTTAGGCCAGGTGAGAGGAGACCATGGGCCATCCCCCCCACCGGGCACAGGGTCCCCGCCCCGCCCCCCCCAAACTGTGCCCAGTGTCTCCCCCTGCCCACGCCCAGGGGACTCCCACCCACACGCAGGTTCTTCAACAACACCCCATGCCCTTGTCCAGGGTCCCCAGGGAAGGACTGCTTGGATCCAGTTTAGCCCCCTACTGTGTTCCTGTCCATGCACAGGCTCCCTCCTAACATGGCTCATGGGAGGGCAGGGAGAGTTCTCCTACCGTTTGCAGAGAGGCTGCAGGACAGAAGCTGCAGGAGGAGGAAGATGATGGAGCAGCTGGGTGGAAAGATGTCTCGACCTTGTGTGTTTGCCATGGCTGCTGGAGACAGAGAGGCCTGAGCCCCAGATATTGGAGACAGGGCAGGACTGAGTTAATTTCTGTCTCTCTCGGTTTCTGTCTCTGTCTCCCTCTCTTTCTGTCTCTCTGTCTCTGTCTCTCTCTATCTCTGCCTGTCTCTGTCTCAGTTTCTCTGCCTGTTTCTCTGTCTCTGTATGTTGCCTCTGTGTCTCTCTGTTTATGTCTCTTTCTGTCTTTGTCTCTCTCTGTGTCTGTCCTGTCTCTCTCTGTTTCTGTCTCTGTCTCTGTCTCTATCTTTTTCTCTCTGTCTCTCTGTTTCTGTACCTGGCTATCTATGTCTCTATGTGTATCTCTCTGTCTCTGTCTCTCTCTGTGTCTTTTTGTTTCTGTCTCTGTCTCTCTCTGTCTGTCTCTGTTCCTGTCTCTGTCTTTCTCTATCCCTCTCTGTCTCTGTCTCTCTTGGCTTCTATCTGTCTCACTCTGTTTGTGTCTCATCTCTCTCTGTTTCTGTGTGTGTCTCTCTCTGTTTTTGTCTCTGTGTGTCTCTGTTCCTGTCTCTGTCTGTCTCTATCTCTCTAGGTTTCTATCTCTGTCTCTATTTGTGTCCCATCTCTCTCTGTCTCTGTGTGTCTCTCTGTTTCTTTCTCTCTCTCTGTCTATGTATGTCTCTCTCTGTTTCTCTCTCTGTCTCTCTCTGTCTCTTTCTCTCTGTACCTGTCTATCAGTTTTTATGTCTCTCTCTTGCTGTCTGTCTCTGTCTCTCTCTGTCTGTCTCTGTATCTCTCTGTCTCTCTCTGCCTGTTTCTGTATCTCTCTGTCTCTCTCTGCCTCCATCTGTCTCTGTCTCAGTTTCTGTCTCTTTCTCAGTTTCTGTCTGTCTGTCTCTGTTTATATCTCTGTCTCTGCCTCTGTCTGTCTCTCTCTCAGTTTCTGTCTCTTTCTTTCTTCGTCCCTGTCTGTCTCTGTCTCTTTCCCTCTCCTACTCTATCTCTCTCTGTCTCTCTTTCTTGTTCCCTCTCTCTCTCTCTCTGTCTTGGTGGGGGATGAGTCAACACTGGGAGGCTAACGGAAGTGAAGGAAACATGGCTAGGGGAGAGAAACGTCCCTTTTCACTATCTTGGCCCCTCTTACTCCTGCACAAGTTGCTTACCCTAGAGACAGAGACACAACAGTGGCCACCTGCTCTTGTGTCCACCTACTTGTGGATCACCTTTCTCTTGTGGTCATGTGTCTGCAAAACACCATGGACACATCCTCCTGTGAACGGGCTCTGTCTCCTCACCTGTTTGTGTAGGAGCCTTGCCCGACCTCTGGCTGTGCTCTGTCATGGAACATGAGCACGCTGGGAGAGAAAAGCCACCCCCTGGTCAGGCGACTCCAAGGCCAGAGTCAACCCCCTTACAGCCCAAGGAAACTTGCAGTTGGAGGAGGGAGCACTCGAACCAGAGGGCTCCTAGATAGACATGGCCTGAGGCCAGCATGCTCTGAATATTTATTATTTATGAACTCAGCTTTGAGAACAAATGTTCTGAACCACATGTGCTGGACTAGGCAATTCTGCCCAGCACCTTCTCATGCAGGACTGGCATGAGAAGGTATGTTGGCACTTGCCCTCATTCTCTTCCATGCTTGTCTTCCTTTGGTGAAAGCCTCTGGGGTCTCCCTGTCACTCAAGAATAGGGGAGGGGTGGAGAACACAGATATGTGGATGAGTGCCCTTAAAATAGAAAGTACTCACCTTTCCAAATAGTAGTAGGGCTGGAGGGCTTCCCAGGGAGATTCTGTGGCCTTGAGGGGATCGCTTGACTTCTCCACAAGTTCCAGGAAGGTGTAGAACAAGTCTTCCAGACGTGATAGGAGAGAACAGCGGCTGAGCTCCCCAGCTTCTGTAGAATCCTAGGACTTTCTGGAAAAATGATCAACTGTGCCTTTCTGGAAGGTGCAATAGAAAAAATAAATAAACCAAGGGCTTCTTAAAGGGTGTGTTTGACAGAACTGAACACACTGAGTGTTGGGGAGCAAGGCCCTGGTAGCAGGAGATAAGGGGAGAGAGAAAGACCCAGCAAGGAACCCCTGGGGTGAAGATGGCTGTCTGGGCTGGGCCAGGATCCTAGGTGGAGACCTGGCTCTTGAGTGCGTGGATCCAGGCCAAGGGCAGAGGCTGGTGGACTCAGATAAAGTTTCTGCATTATCAAAACACCTCCAGTCCTGGACAGGCTGGGCCTGGTCCCTTTGGGAAAGTTTCTCATGTTCAGGTTGAAGTTGGTCAAATTCTAGCATTCGCCCCCCACCCCAGACTCCTGTGCAGGAATTCAGGCCACCTCCTCCTCCATGTCTGGGGCCATGACAGTCTTTCCTCATTGGGGACCTGACTTGGGCTGGGCTCAGAACACTCGGCCCCATTACCCCTTGTGTGAGTAAGACACTGGCCTGAACCCTACCTGTTCTTCCCTCCTGTTGACCCAAAAGTCTGCACATTTTCTGGGAGAGTTTTGGAGGGAAAAAAACAGGGAAAGTTTGCGTCCCTCCTGGAGGTGGGATATTTGGTTGAATTCAGCAGAATGTTATGGACTGAAGATTTGAGTCCCCTTCCCAAATCCGTGCTCACACAGGGACTGATGCTGCCAACCCACACCGTCCTCTGTGTTCCTATAAGGAGAGCGAACTATTTGGTAATCAAGTTGCTCCCCTGTTCTATATAAATATGAAGAGTTATGCTGCCACTAATTTTCATCTCCCCGTGCATTGCTTTAAGCGGATAATGACATCATCTAAAACCCAGGTTGGGTTTACTTCTGAGTCAGGATGGAGGACTGGGGATGTGACATTAGAGGAAGCACCTAAGGGGTTTGGCAGCCGTGATGGAATGGATCCTGAAGGTGGGCGCACCTGGACAAGTGGTCCTTGGTGAGCATGCACATGGTCCGCAGCCTTTTACCTGAGTGGGAAGAGCTCCTGGAGAGAGCAACCAAGGCTCTCAGGGGCAGGGATAAACCCCAGATGGGGACGGGCTCCCTGAGTCAAGGTGGAAGGAAGGACACAGGGGGCCCCAGACTGTAGAGTCCCATTGCCATGGCATGTCCAGGACAGGTACATGCAGACAGACAGAGAGCAGATTGATGGTTGTCAGGCAGTGGGGATGAGGGGGGAAATATAACCACAAAGCAGTTCGGGGTTTGTTCTGGCACGAGATCCAGGTGGTGGCCGTACAAGCCTGTGTCAGTGTGCTGAATGTCACTGGATCGTTCACTTCAATGTGGTTGACTTTGTGTTATGGGAATGTCAACGCAACTGGAAAAAAAGAAAAAAAACAAATGGAAAACACATAAGGTAGAAGGGAAATCTCCAAGTTGCAGGCTCCCAGGCGCCCCCTGCAGAGATGCGTGTGCAGTCCAGCACTCTGCTCCAGGGATGCGCCAGGACCCAGTGAGCTTGCGTGGTCCACGCGCACCTGCACCTGCCTTGAGCCTGGCTCCCTGCAGTGTCTGTCCTACAGAGCGCAGAAGCCCTAGGAGAGCTGAAAGGACCCTCCCCGCCCCCCACCCCCCACCCCGCGCCCATCTGCCCTGCCACACGCCAGCCTCTTGCTTCCTGCCCTGGGCTGTGTTCACAGAGTCTTTTTGGGTCCTCCCAGCATTTAAGCTGGTGTGTGCCCTCCCCCAACCCCATCACGGGTACTCGGCTCAGCTCTCCAAGTCCACTGGGACTTTATGGCTTGGCCGCAGGCACCGCCTTGGCCACCCCCTTGCAGGACCTACCCCCTCCTTTGGCTCCCTGGCCTCCAGTCCTGCAATGGGAGGGCTCCTTCTGCACATTAGGTCCCCTGTCACGTGATCTCTGAGAGGCCCTCGGTGTCGTGCACTGGCCTCAGTGAACAAGGGGGCAGTGCCTCCACCAAAAGATCCTCAGGGGCTCCTCCAGGGGAAGGAGCAGCTGGGGGGGGGGGGCGCGTCCCTTAGGCGGATGGCACAGGTGCCATATGATTGGGGCAGGTAGGAAAGGTGAGATGTCCCCAGAGAAACACCGTCGTGTCAATGCAATGACGCGCTTGGGTCATCCAATTCCTGGTGGTTGTTCTTATACACATACCTCTGCATGGAGCCTTTGTGTCCCCGGGAAAGCAAGCGCTTAGCTCACCCAGTGCCTGGTGGTAGTTCTTACCCACAAACCTCTGTGTGGGCCTTTGTGGTTCTGGGAAGGCAAGGGCTTGGGTCATCCAGTGCCAGGTGGTAGTGCTTACCCACAAACCTCTGTGTGGGCCTTTGTGGTCCTGGGAAGGCAAGGGATTGGGTGATCCAGTGCCTGGTGGTAGTTCTTACCCACAAACCTCTGTGTGGGCCTTTGTGGCCCTGGGAAGGGAAGGGCTTGGGTCATCCAGTGTCTGATGGTATTTCATACCCCCAAACCTCTGAATGGGGCCTTTGTGGCCCTGGGAAGGCTCTAGTGAAATAGGGAGGAAACTCTTTTCCCTCCTCCAGGGGAGTTTATGTTCTGGCTCCTCCCCCTTCTCCCCTCCCCATCAGTCTCCCTACCCCTCTTCCTCCCCCCGACTTCGTCCTCTCCCCTCCTACCCTGCCCTCCCCATGCTCATCTCTCCTCCCTACCCTCTTCCCTTCCATGGTCTCCTCCCACTCCTCACCTTCTCCTTCCCCTCAATCCCGTTTCCCACTTCTCTTCCCCTCTCACTACTCCCCTCCCCTCCTCCCCCGCCTCCTCCTCCCCTCCTCCCCTTCCCCTTTTCCCCACTTCCTCTCCTCCCCTCCCTCTCCTCCTCCCTCATTCTCCCCCCTTTCCTCCGCCTCCTGCTGGTGCTCACCTCTCCTTCCTCCCCTCCCCCTCCTCCTCTTCATATCCCAATCCTCCTCCCCTTATTACTCCTCCTGCCCACCCCTCCTCCCCTCATCCTCATCCCTCATTGTCTCTCCTCATCTCTCCTCCTCTTCTCCCCTCTCCCACTTCTCCTCCTCCCCTCTGATTCCTCCCTTCCTCCTCCCCATACTCTCTCTCTTCCCTTCCCCTCCTCTACCTCTTCTTCCTACTCCCCCTCTTTCTCCCCATCCTCCCCTTCCCCTCTTCCCTCACTTCCCCCTCTTACCTTCCCTGCCCTCATCTGCTTCTTCTCCCTCCTCCCTTCCCCTCCTCTCCTTTCCACTCCTCCTCCCCTCCCCCTCCCCCCCTCCTTGTCTTCCTCCCTCATTCTCCAGCTCCCCTCTACATCCTCCCCTCCCCTCCTCCACCTGCTCCCCAATACACTCTGTGGCTCCCGCGCGACTTGGCAGACTTAGAATTCTGCTTCCTTTACAGCCTAGTTGCTCTGCTGATCCTTCTCTGGCCTCCAGGGCATCTGGGCCTGGTGTGGGCTAGGACTCAGCGCTACTGAGTTGCAGGATAAACAGGACCCAGGGACAGTTCCAGCAAGCCCCCCAATATCTGGTGAAGGGTGAGCTCCTTTACCTTCTAGTTGCCATTTTAAACTGTGGCTTTGTTTCTGTGTCCTGCACAGGTGGATCTACACACAGCCCCTCCCTGCTGTCCCTCCCCATGCAGTTCCCAGAGCCAGGAGTGGGGTCCCCGCACTGCCAGAGTCTGTCTGTCCTGACGCTCAGTTCCTCCGGAGACATTGCTGTATGAGTAGGCGTGGATTCTGCGTGTCCCTGGAAGAGCTGAGTTCAGGGTCCTTCTCATCTCCGTCCTAGACTGGGCCCTCCTGAGCCGCTTTCTTTCTCATCTCCTGACACTGTGTGGATTGCCTCTAATCTGCAGTTTTAATGGTTTATGGCACGTTGACCTTTCTGGCTTTATCCAGCGTCAGTTCCTTTTCCTAGCAGCCTGGGGCCTTCTCTGCTTTCCCTGCACCAGCAAGGCAGTATGTCAGTGCTCCCTGACCAGCTGACACTTTGCCCTCCTACAGCTTCCCACGTGTCAGATATGAAATCAGCAAGAACTGGAAAATAAAAACCAAGAAACAAAAATCATCTCAGCTGATAATCAAAGAAAGAGGATAAATACAGATAAATCCAGCTGCAAAGTTAATAGGAAACCTCATGTAGCCCATGGTCATGCAGCAGGTGTGAAAGGGCCAGAAACAACCCCCGTTTTAATAACTCCTGTTTCATACAAGTGAGGCCTCGTATCCCCTTTCCTGCAGTCCATTACCTGGGATGATCTACTACTCATCTACCCTTGCCTCGTGACCACAGGCCATGTTTAGTTAGTCACTGCTGTTCCCAGTCTTGCCTCAGACACAGCGTCTGCCCCCAAGTGGCCTTCACATCCCTGGACCCTCCTCAGAATCCTTCAGTGGGAATCTACACCTGACCAGGAAGATTCACCGCCCCCTT
The DNA here is from genome assembly GCF_018350195.1 of Panthera tigris. Classification (NCBI taxonomy): domain Eukaryota; kingdom Metazoa; phylum Chordata; class Mammalia; order Carnivora; family Felidae; genus Panthera; species Panthera tigris. The sequence goes on along the minus strand of NC_056660.1, from coordinate 87,039,398 downwards.
TTGCCAAGTGCACACCCACAACACTCAAGACACCCTCCCTCACTGTACAGGTTGGGGAAATCTGGCTTTGGTCCTGGCGGTCCTTCCTGCTTTGGCTTACACAGACCATCCTTAGAATGCCCCTGTGGGGTTTGTCTCATCTTGTTCACCCATACTGTATATGGATCTAAGTCTCGGGCATATTTTCAGAGATGATGTACATGTTTCCTACTCTACTATCTCATAAAAATCTCAGGTCTCTATCTAGTAATTATCTTGTAAATAAGCTGCTTGATACATTTTGTTTTGGGTTTCAAAACTGCTTGGTTGAAACATATATCATATGTGTGACACACACACACACACACACACACACACGTGTTCTGTGAAAGTGTCAACATAATGAGCATCCATCTCTCCCAAATTTTCCTTGTCTCCCTTTGTGATCTATCCCTCCGGTCCCTGCTGCTGATTTCCAGGGCCCACTGACCTGCTTTCTTGTCATGATAGATTAGGAAATACAACCTGCCCTATAACGACAGGAAACAGCCCATGGTTAGTGACTGACTAACCACACTAACTGATGAGGAAGTCAAGGTTCACACAGAGGCCATCTAGCACTCTGGAGAAAGTCACAGCAACGATACTTTTTTTGTCTATCCCTCATCTGTTTCCCAACTTTATTCATACATTTCTAAGATCCTGAAATCCCTCTAAGATTGGCTTCTGGCAAAAATAATACAGGTCTAAGTTTTGATCTTTTCTAAAATTTTAGGAGTTGTTTTTTTTTTTTTAATTTTAGGAGGTTTAAAGCTAAGTGTTGTGACATTTAAAATTTTCCCAACCTTCCTGTGAAACGTGGACAAATGCTACATACCCCATAACTCATTGGAATAAGGGAGTTCAGAGCAGAAGGTCGTGAAAAAAGAAAAAGCCGACACCAGGCATAGCGATAAGTAAGGAGAACATCGCTGCTGAGGAAGGAAGCTGGACTCCAGCCAACAGTCCAGGTGGAATCTGAGGGGCTGAAAGAGAATCCAGAGATGGGAGTGACAGATGTAGCTTTTTGAATCATTCATAAGCTGCATCAAAGAAAGTGGAGATTTCTTTTTGGAACCCTAATTTTCCTGTCAAATAAAATGGGGTGTTGTCAGTAATGTGCTGACGTTGCTATATTTTGATGAAGGTAGCAAGCACAGCTTCTTTATTTCCAGCACCGTGTAACTTGGAGACCATGGCAACGAAATACAGTTCAAAACGACAAAGGGTATAGGAAGTATATGTTGTGACTGCTGTGTTGGAGGACCCTCAAAACCAACGTACATAAATAGGCTCGGAATGGGAGAAGAATCCGGGGTCAATAAAAATGCTGTGAATGGGAACTTCCCGTCTGGACAAGATGGTGTAGACACACTTTCTCTGGTCTCTCCAGTAAGCACCAATATAAACCCTGGAAGTAACATGGGGATCACCCAAAGTAGAACTCTGGAAAGCAGTGAGAAGGAACAATGGAATGGCAGGGTGTCTTATTCTTCGCACCCATCCTACGAAGGGACTCATCTGGCGTTTCTCTCAATCAAGCAGCCCAAGACAGCCATGTAGCCTCATTCTTCTCTGGATTGACTGGAGAACCGCTGACACTGAAGGGGACCCCCAGCCCAGTTCAGTCTGGATGGGATAGACCTGGATCCTGGAAATGATGAGCACCACTGGAGCTGCCTTCTTCCCTGTGGGAACTCAGGTGTCCCTTCCTGTTGGGAGATGCTGAGGCACCAGACAGCACCTGGAGAAAGCACCAGCACACCCAGGAAGCATCTGCAGGAGGGACCACTAGAACCAGCAGCACCTGCAGGAAGGACCTACCAGAACCAGGCAGTATCTGCAGGGGACCTCCCATAGCAGCAGCCATTCCAGGGAGACACACACATACACACACACACACACGCACGCACGCACACGCACACACACACACACACACACACACACACATCATGTCATAATGTATTCTTCCTGCCTTCTGCCCTCCAGGGGATCCTGTCCAGGCTTTGTGCTCACAGATGTTGACAAAGGGGCTCTGGGAGTCGAGGGTTCAGGGCACTTAGAAGCACGTGGACCCAGGAAAGTTCTCCATGTAAGGGAAACTGCTCCTGTACCTCATGCACTTTCAGGGCTGCCCTTCCGGCTGCCTCTCCGTGCTCCTCACCTTGCTCTCCTCAGGATTAGGGCAGAAGCTCTGAGCACCTGCCAGAAGTAGCAGATCGCAGTACTCAGAGCAAACCAGCCAGGCACTGGAGAAAACAAAGCCTCTGGTCCAGGCAAGAGCAGCCCAGTAATATTCATTGTAGTCAAATGAGAACTCCTGGAAGCCTCTTCTGATTCGATAAGAAGGATTATGCATGCTAATTGGATAATCCTATTGGGCATCAACCAACCAGTGAGAAAATAGAACACTGAGTCAGCTCTACCTACAGGACTTTCCAAAGATGCCTGTGTTATAGCACCTGCATGCTTACAATTCATTTTAATGATTTTTAAAACCTTAAAAAAATAATGAATGAGGCCAATGCATAGACACACACACATGCAGAAAAAAACAGCATCCTTAGCCTTATGAGGAGCTTTGAACTTTAACATTATTATCTCAGGCTGTTCCATTTTATTGCATTTTTCTCCTTTTTCCCTATGCCATTGGAAATCCTTGGGGGCCCTCCCAACTCTCACCTCTATATCTGCGTTTCTTTACCAGACTGCCCCTAGGCACAAGTACATCCTCACCTGATGTTTGGACAAAACACTGAGATGCTGGGAGGCACTAGTCATAACTGTGGCCTCCACACTGTCCACAGGCTCAGGCACTAAAGGAAATTCTCCACCCGCTGATACAGAAGACCATGGGGGACGGGAAGGAAAAAAGAAAGATTAGAGAGGGAGGGGGCCAAAACATAAGACACACTTAAAAACTGAGAACAAACTGAGGGTTGATGGGGGGTGGGAGGGAGGGGAAGGTGGGTGATGGGTATTGAGGAGGGCACCTGTTGGGATGAGCACTGGGTGTTGTATGGAAACCAATTTGACAATAAATTTCATATTTAAAAAACAAAACAAAACAAAGCTGAACTTTTGAAGTGAAATAAAGGGTTAGATTCCCCCCCCCCCCGAAAAAAAAAGTAATTTAGATTTATGCTGACATACTGATTTTGTTACTGGTAACAAAAGAAAATGTTAGTGTACAATGAACAGGAAAAAAATTGGGGAAGAAATTGTTTTCATACAGATGTTTAATAACTGATTATTGCTTGGATATCTTTCTACAGTTATTTTCTCCCTACTTCTAGCATTTCCACTTTCTAAATTTAATAAATAAAATAAATTTCATAAAAATCAAAATGAAAGTCAATTACCCACATAGTCACAATCCAGAAATAATTTTACAAGTAGTATCATAACATAGATTCTTTTCAGTTTTAATAAGAAATGCGTCTATAGGTAGAAATTAGAGTCCTCTTTATCTGTCATCCTAGGTCATCCTCATTATCTCCATGGGGGAAATTTGTAATAATTTCAAGGTGTCCTTCCAATCCCTATTATTTTTTAAGCTATAATTTAAAATTATAGATTTTATTATATGTATAGTTTTTATAAACCTTCTTGTTCTTCACTATTTCTGATATTCAGAGTAATTTCCTAGGAACACACATTAATTTAGTTGCATTTAACGTTGAGACAGTGCTTTATCAATGAACATATTTTGCAATTATCCTATTTCATTTTGTGACACTTGGACATTAATGCTATTTCTACTTTCCTGTCATCACACATCCTTCCTGGTGAAGGCAGTGGTGCAGAGCTTCATGTATTCTCCTGTAGAGTCTTTCTGAGGATATTCTCATAGGAAAAATTTCTGGTTCATTTGTTGTCTGTGGTCATTTTTTTTCTTATTTTCACCCATTTGCATATATATTTTCTACTGGTTTCAGCATCTTGCCTTTGTGCATTCTGAAAATATAGATGCGGTGAGTATATAATTGTACTATATAAACCTTTCATTCATGATGGTTCTGTTGAAAAACACTGGTGCCTCTACAACACAACAGTAGAAACATAACTTACCACAGTATGTAAATAACATGAGCATCACTCTCCCTGACGTATCGTGTCGCTTCTTTCAAAGTCTGTTGGGGATTGGTCACTGTGCATCTGTTATTAAATTCACACATAACTAGAAAAGCTTGTAGTTGTGTTGCCCCCTTTGATGCTTAGTGATGAGTCCACAAAATTTTTGCAAAATGGATTTTCCAAAGAGGAAATTGGTCAACAGAGATTCAAGTGCAGTGAAGACATGCAAAGAGAGTTTAGATTAAAATCCAATGTAAGTGGACTCATACAAACACAGTTGTTCATGGGAATGTGGACATAACCTATGTTCAGTTGTCTCCAGACATCCATCCAGAAGAACTCAGTGTAAATAGCACGTTCAAAATAATGAAGGAAAGCAGTTTTGACAAAAAGGTGGAGATATCCTAAAGTAATTGATGCGACCAAAAGTATTCACATTAAAGTAATTTTCAGAGATATGTCACAACATTTAAAATGCAAAGGATAAAAGGTTGGATGCTGATTCAAAACTAGGAGGAAAATGACAATTTTCCAAGGCATAGAAAAGATGCTCACTCCGTTTTATGTAACATGCCAAAAAGTAGAAAGGTGCAGGAGTTTTGACCTTCCCAAACTATGTTACAAAGAAAGGCTGCCTGTGACTGTGCGTATGGACATCTATGGAGTAGGGCAGTGGTTCTCTACTGGGGTAAATTTGTCTTCCCGGGACTTTTGTCAGTGTCTGGAAATGTATGGGATTGCCCCAGTTGGTGGCTTCTACTGTCAGTTTTCTTGAGTGTGGAGGGACCTGTGACTTGTTCTAGACAATTTAATATGACAAAGGCCATAGGAAGGCACCCCTGTGATTACAATTCATCATATAAGGAAGGACTTAGTACACTGGAGAGATAGACCCTTTGCTGGACTAGGAAACATGCCATGTCAGGAGACTTCAGGTGCCCTCTCAGATCTACAGTGGACCCATATGAAATTCAGTAAGAAGCTGGGGCTCTCAGTCATGCAGCCACAAGGAAATGAATTCTGCTAAGAAGCCAAGTGACAATGGAAGCAGAGTCGTCCTAGGTTGATCCTTCAGATGATAACACAATGAACTGTTACATAGCTGAGAAAAGAATACCGCCTGTAACCCCTGAGCTTCTCTGGAAGCTTGTAAATGGGGGTTTATTTCTGTTGCCTTAGGGCAAGGCTTGGGGAAAGAATTAGGGAATTACTTCAGGAGAGGATAGAGTTTAGGGAAAGAGAAATCTTTCCAAAAGAGAGGTCTTACAGCCGAGTGAATCTCTTCCAAATGGAATGTCAGAGGTTGGGGATTTCTGGCATGGGGTTTTGGGGAGAAGATCAGTGGAAGCATCAGTGTTCAGATCCTGATGGAACAGGGCCTCCCAGGTCCCCACTCCCCCTTCAGGAAGGATCCAGAAAGATCCCAAATTTGGCCTTATAGACACTAGATGCTGGACAGATGGTCCCGCATCTCTGGGTCAAGTGAGTGTGAGTTGGGGGCTGCTGAGGAGCTGTGTTCCCGGGTACCAGTGGCTCTTCTGACATAAAGGAAGGGTGAGGTGGCGGGGTACAAGGAATGGATGTGCTGTGGGCATGGCTGGAAACACTTCCCACTGGTGATATTCCTAGTTCTTGGAGATGTAAGTGCCCCCCTCATTCAGGGCTGGGGGAGGTGGTCTCAGAACCAATACTAGGAAACCCCAAATTTCTGTTTTCTCTGGGCTTTCATTGGCTATTGTTAAAAAATGTTTATTTAATTATTTTATTTGAGAGATCGAGAGAAAGCTTGAGCAGGGGAGGGGCCGAGAGAGGGAGACAGAGAATCCCAAGCAGGCTCTGCACCATCAGCATGAAGCCCGATGCAGGCTTCAACCCACCAACTGTGAGATCATGACCTGAACCAAAACCAGGAGTTGGATGCTTAACTGACTGAGCCACCCAGGCGCCCCGCCTTGACTCTTTTTGTGTGTGTTTCATTTACAATAATGGTGATGTTTGCCATCTTCAAAATACCTTCAAAATACCTGTAAAGAATAAGAGTACTTATTCACGCTCTGTTGGCCAGAGCATACAGTAGGAAACATGCTTGGTATTGTGACTTTTCATTAATACATCTAACTTCATGAAACCAGGGTCACCAGGATTATATGAGATGCATTTAGTCTATTCCTATTTTTTAATCTATTCTATTTGTGTAAAATGCTGCTTTTCATTTCCCAAGTATATTTCACTTCTCACTCATTGCTGTCATTACCTTAATAGGAGACGACATTGAAATTCATGTTCTAAGTCTTTACTGGGGTAGGCTTTCTGTCAGAACAGTGAGGGACAAAGGCAAAGATCTTGGCTCTCCTATTCATGAGAAAGATACAAACTTACATGTTTCACTGGTGGCCAGTTTGCGTTTAGTGACCACTGTGCCCTAATTCAACCCCAGTGCTTTGGAGGTCGGAGGTGACACTATAAGTCACAGTTTCCTGAAATCTCAGCGCCACATGACAGGGTTGGGTGTTAAAATTTTCATGCACATTCTGTTCTGATTTATGATAAGTTAAGTGAAAAAGTCACCTTCTTTCTACAACTTACTGTTCCCTTCTGTTTCTCCACTTACTTATGTCTTCTTCTTAGTCTTCTTCTTCTTATTAACCCAGGGATTCTAAATTATATGAAAAGTGGATATTGATCATCATCTGAGAACACCATTTTTATTATTCTTAAAAAGGTCTTATCTAAGTTTTTTTCTTGAAGGACCCTAACTCCTGATGTTGCTCTTTTCCCCCCTCCTTCAGTTCTTTCCTATAATGCCATGTCCAATGGAGCTAAAACCTGATTAGAAGCTGAATGCTCTCTGAGAGCTGAAAACGGTTTTCATCTGGGATTTTCATCAGTTTCCCTTAACATTGAACACACATTTCTTCCTCTCATGTTTATTTTTACACTCATTGGGTTGGGGATATCTGGCCACTAATTTGACATTTTTCCTACCAAACAGTGCATGGCCCTTTATCCATCATCAAATATGTTCACTTCTTGATCCTCTAGGGGGTTCACTTTGGACCCTCTAGGTAAATATGAGACTTAAAATGTTATTTCATGCAAAGTATGTGCTGGCTGGAGAACCCTAGAGTTTCAACCATTAAAAACTACCTGAATCTTACATGGTGTTCAAAAGTCTTTGTGTTTGAGGTCCAGTCCAAGTTGGCAATGTAGGAAGACTTTGAATTCACGTCCTGCATGGAGACACCAAATCTCCACCTACTTATAGAGCAATTCCTCCTGAAGAAGACCTGAGGGCTAACTGAACAGCTTCTTCACAACAAAACATACAGAGACAACACAGAGTATGAGAGAGAGACATGGTAATGAAGAGAACCCCCACCCCTGACACTGTGTACTGCAGTGAAGAGTGATAGCACATGAGCAGACTTGTTTGTCTTGGGGCACAGAAAAGAAACCCATGGTTTAAGGAGCCCTTAGAATGTAGAAGGGCAAGCCTTTGAGTCCTGCCAAACAGCAGGGACCTACTGGAACTCTCTCTGTGTGGAGTGGCTGGTGAGCACCATGGTTTACATTCTCCCTCCACCTTCATGGCATGGATGGAAGCAGGATCCAGGGGCTGTCAGTGGCCTGAGCCTCTAGCCCACACCAGTCCCAGCCATCCCACCAAGGTGGTGCCCGCATGGCACCAATGGAGACAATCCTGATCAGTGCTCAGTACATCTCCAACTGTCATGCCAAGGTGACACGTGCACAAAGCACCCAGAACACTCCAAGCCCACACCACTTAGGCTGCAGAAGGCTTGCTACAACATGTCAGGGGGAAGAGTGATCCAGATCCACTTGGGTCATGTCTGTGTCAGCTCCAGCCGCCCTGTCAGGGGACTGACTGAATGAAGCACCTCAGCAACCTCCAGCCCACACCCTGCTTCAGTTCCAACCACCATACTAGGAGCACCCTAGGACATTCTGGCCCATGCTGGCCTCAGCTCCAGTTGTCTCCAGCATTGAGCACTGCAGGACTACCCAGCTTACACCCACTTCACCTTCAGCTGTCCTACCAGGTTACCCTCTGCATAGAGAGCCTTAGAGCACCCTGGCTTGCACCTAGTTCATCTGCTGCTGTTTTACCAGCACCTCCCATTCACACAGAAACCCAGGAAGCCTGTCCCTGCCCCTCCTCAGCTTCAGCCAAGCCCCAGAGTATCCCCTGTGCAGAGCACCTGGGAATACCCTTGCCCTGTCTCAGGTCCAGCCGCCCCACCAGGGTTCCGTCTGCACAGAAAGATGTGAGACCCTGCTTTGTGAACACTTTAACTTCAGCTATCCTGCCAGGGTGCCCTCTGAAGTGATTGCCCCAAGATCACCCTCACACATACCCACTTCAATTTTAGCTGTCTTGTCAGAGTACCCTCTGTATGAAGAGTATTAGGGATGCCCTAACACACGTCCACTTCAGCTCCAGCCATCCTACCAGGGCAGGCCCACCACAGACTTCCAGTAATCCCAACCCATGTTACACACTGCTACAGCCAGCCAGCTAAAGTCACCAAGTACCCAATTTACACAGAGGACAGAAGACAATTCTTTCCATTTTAGGATGGTACATGATGCACCTAATTCACAGAACAAAAGAGAAAGTCAAGCAAAGTTGGGAGACAGACGGATGTGCTCCAAACAAAAGAACAAAACAATTCTCAGAGAAAGAAGTAAATACGATGCGGATAAGCAATATGCCTGAAAATAGTTTAAAGTTATGATTATACAGTTCTTTGCCATTGTTCGAATATGTAGATATTTAACCAGATGGAATGTACATTCCCCACACATGTCCATACATACACATGTGCACCCAGGGAACAGAGCAAGGGGTTTGAGACATTCCATTGAATGGTGACATCACCTTATTCTATGAGAATATACACATCGTTTCTCCTCAATGGGGCCATCAATCTGTCATCTTAGGACCAAATGAGTACAAAACACTTCTAGGTTTGTTTTGAAATACAGTGTTGAAATGGTGATAAAGGCTTGTTTAACCTTACACCACAAAATTTCAAAAGTAAAGTCCCACTTGCCAAGATAAAATTGTTTTTATACAACACACCATTTCTTTTGAATGTTAAATACCCAGTTATACTTCCAAAAAAAGTTATGATTATAAAGATACTCACTGGACTGCCAAGAACAGTGCAATAACTCAGAAAGGATGTCAACTGAGATAGAAAAGATAAAAAACAGCCAATCAGAGTTGAAGAATACAATAATTGGAATAAAAAATACACGCCAGGAAATCAACAGTAGATCAATAGATGCAAAAACATGGATCAGCAACCTAGAAGACACAATAATGGAAAGCACACAAAATGAACAGCAAAAAGAAAAAAAAAAGAATTAGGTTAAGGGAACTCTTGGACAACATTAAGTGAACAAACATTTATATTATGGAATATCAGATGGAAAAGAGAGAGAGAAAGGAGCAGAAAAATTATTTGAAGAAATAATGGCTGAAATAATCTAGGTAAGGAAAGAGTTAATCCAGGTTCAGGAAGTACAAAGAGTTTCAAACAAGATGAACTGGAGAGGTTAGTTTCACACCAAAATGTAATAATTACAATGTCAATAGTTAAAAAGAGATTATTAAAAGTAGGAAGAGAGAAGCAACCAGTTACATACAAAGGAGACCTCATAAGACCATCAACTGATTTTTACTAGGAACTTTGTAGACCAGAAGGAAGTGGCATAATATACCCAGAGGTGAAAGGAAAAAAAAAACCCTACAATGTGGAATATTTTACCTGGCAATGTTATCATTCAGAATTGAAAGAGAGATGAAGATTTCCTGGGACAAACACAAATTTAAGGAGTTCATCACCACAAAACCAGCCTTCCAAGAAAAGATAAATGGAATACCTTTTTTAAAAAAGTTTTTATGTTAATTACAGTTAGTTAATACACAGTGTAATAGTAGTTTCAGGTGTACAATATACTGAGTCAACACTTGCATACAGTACCCAGTGTTCGTCACAAGTGCACTCCTTAATCTCCATCACCTATTTAACCCATCCTGTCACCCACCTCCCCTCTTGGAATCATCAGTTTGTTCTCTATAGTTGACAGTCTGTTTCCTGGTTTACATCTTTTTCTCTATTTTTCCCCCTTTGCTTGTTTTTTTTTTCATCATTTACACATATAAGTGAAATCGTATGTTGTTTGTCTTTTTCTGACTTATTTCTCTTAGCATAAAACTCTCTAGTCCATCCAGGTCATTACAAACAGCAAGATACCATTCTTTTTTATGGTTGGGTAATATTCCACCGTGTGTGTGCTTGTGTGTGTGTGTGTGTGTGTGTGTGTGTGTGTGTCTGTTTCTGTGTGTATCATATTTTTATTGATTCATCAGTCAATGGACACTTGGGCTGTTCCCATAGTTTGGCTATGGTAGATAATGCTGCTATAAACATTGAGGTGCATTTATGCCTTTGATTTAGTATTTTTGTTTTCTCTGGGTAAATAACTAGTAGTGCAATTGCTGGATTGTATGGTAGTTCTATTTTTATTTAATTTTTTAATTTTTTATTTAAATTCCAGTTTTTTACCATACAGTATGTTAGTTTCAGATGTAGAATTTAGTGATTCAAAACTTTCATATGACATCTAGTGCTCATCACAAGTGCCCTCCTTAATCCCCATCACCTATTTAATCTATATTCCCACCCACCAGTTCTATTTTTAATTTTTAGAGGAACTTCCATACTATTTCCACAGCATAAAGGGACTTCTTTGAGTGGAAAATAAAGCATCATAATTTGAGAAAATGATGAGCAAAAATTATAAAATATGACAACACACATAAAACGTGGAGGGAGGTGTAAAAAAAAGTTCTTTTAGAAAGTGTTTGATTTAAGTGACCATCAATTTAATATAGACTGCTATATAGTGAAGGTACTCTATATGAAGTTCATGGTAACTCCAAACCCCAAACCCAAATAGAGACATTAAAGAATAAAGAGGGGTGCCTGGGTGGCTCATTCGGTTAATTATCCCACTTTAGCTCAGGTCATGATCTCGTGGTTTGTGAGTTTGAGCTCCACATCGGACTCTGTGCTGACAACTCAGAGCCTGGAGCCTACTTTAGATTCTCTGTCTCCCCCTCTCTCTGCCCTTCCCTGCTCATGCTCTGTGTCTCTCTGTCTCTCAATAATAAATAAATGTTAAAAATTTATAAAAAATAAAGAGAAAGAAAGTGAAACATAACACTACCGAAAATCATCAATCACAAGGGGAAAAAAGGAAGAGAAGACAAGAACAAAGAAGAACCACAAAAAATTCTAGAAAACAATTAACAAAATGGCAATAAGCACCTACTTATCCATAATTACTTTAACCAGAAATGGTCTGAATGCTCCAATCAAAATACAGAGGGCAGTGTAATGGATAAAAAATAAACTGTGGACAAAGTAGATTTTAAAACACTGACTATAACAAGAGATGAGGAAGGGCATTATATCATAATAAAGGGGTCTATCCAACAACCAGATCTAACAACTGTGAATATTTATGTCCCCAACGTGGAAGAACACAAATATATGAATCAATTACTAACAGACACTCATTGACAATAATATAATAGTAGGTAACTTTAACACTCCACTTACAACAAACATCTAAGAACAGATCATCTAAGCAGAAAATCAAGGAAACCATGGCTCTGAATGACACATTGGACCAGGTGGACTTAACAGATATGTTCAGAACACTTCATGCCAAAGCAGGAGAATACTCATGCTCCTTGAGTTCACCTGGAACATTCTCCAGAATAGATCACATTTTGGGTTACAAATCACCCCTCAACAGGTTCAAACAGATAGAGATCATACCATGGATATTTTCAGATCACAACACTATGAAACGTGAAATCAAGCACAAGAAAAATAATTGGAAAGCTCTTCAAATACATAGATGTTAAGAATATACTACTAAAAAATGAATGGGTTAACCAGGAAATTGAAGAAGTTTAAAAAGTTCTATATATATGCACACAAAGTGACCACACACAATTAGAACCAATAAATGAATTTAGTAAAGTTTCTGGATTCGAGATCAACACCTCAAATCTTATGAAATATCTGAAAAGCAGACCACAAAACAATCCCATTTTCAACAGCATCAAAAAGAATAAAATACTAGTGAATAAACTTAGTCAAGGAGGAAAAATAACTACAGACTAAAACTTATAAAACATTGAAGAAATTGAAAGGGACACAAGTAATTGGAAATATATCTTGTGTTTATAAACTGGAAGCATTAATATTGTCAAAATATCCATACTAACAGGGTAAATTACATATTCAGTGCAATTCCTATCAACATCCCAATGACTCTTTTTAATGTTTATTTTTGAGAGAGAGAGAGAGAGCATGAGCAGGGGAGAGGCAAAGAGAGAAGGAGACACAAAATCTGGAGCAGACTCCAGGCTGGGAGCTGTTAGCACAGAGCCCAGCATGGAGCTTGACCTCATGAACTTGAGATCATGACCTGAGCTAAAGTTGGGTGTTGAACCTACTGAGCCACCCAGGCGCTCCCCCACCCCATGACTTTTGTTTTTACAGACATAAATAAATACACTTAAAAGTTATTTGCAACCATCACATATAATGAATATGCAAATAAGCCTCAACAAAAACGAACGAAGTTGGAGGAATCACACTTCCTCTTTTCAACATATATTACAAGGCTAAAGTGTAGCACTGGCATTTAGACATACAAAACAGACCAAAGAGAATCTTGAAATTAATGCACACATATAGAGTCAACTGATCTTTGACAGGAGGGGTAAGAGTATACAATGGGGAAAGGATAATCTCCTCAACAAATACTGTTTTGGAAATTTAATATCAACATGTAAATGAATTAAATTGCACTATATTCTGATACCACAATCAACTGTAAACTAAAACTGACACAAAACACCTGAAATTGTAAATCCTTTAGAACCAAACAAAGGGGAAAATCTTCTTGACTTTGGTCATGGAAATTATTTCATAGATATGACCCCAAAAGCACATTAGCACAAGACTTCAGTCAATCAAGATGAATAAGCTCTAGAAAGCTGCTGTACAGGGGCCTCTGGGTGGATCAGTTAGTTAAGCATCTGACTTTGGCTCAGGTCATGATCTCACAGTTTGTGATTTCAAGCCCCGTGTCAGGATCTGTGCTGAAAGCTTGGAGCCTGGGGACTGCTTTGGATTCTGTGTCTCCCTCTCTCTCTGCTCCTCCCCTGCTCATGCTTTCTCTCTCTTTCTTCTAAAAAATAAATAAGCATTAAAAGAAAGAAATCTTCTGTTCAACATATTACTTATATTCAACAATAATGCACTGTACTCTTAAAATTCTGTTAAAAGGGTTGGTTTCATGTTAGGTATTCTTTTCACAAAAAACTAAAATCTAAAAAAAGCATAACATAATCAGTTCAATGCCATAAATATACATATAGATTTATTTTAATAGATATATTACTATATAATTTAAGTACAAATCACAGATGTTAAATACACAATTCAATGCTTTTGAAATTTGTAGTGACTATTACAATCATAACAACATGATAAGCTTAGAATATTTTCACTTTCATCCCTAAACAGTCTACTTTCTTTTTTGAAACAGTGATTTTTTAACGGATCACTTTATTCGGTGAAAATGATATAGGATATCTGTATTATTTCAGTTCATATAATACATTTTTGAGGTTCATACATGACACATGAAGTATTATCTCTTTATCTCTTTACATTGTGGAACACTATTCAATTGTATGGATGTACTACCTAGTTTTTTTTTTTTTGCCTATATATGTCTATTATTATGTGAGTAAACAAAAATCAGTTGCTTTCTGGAGGTGAGCTCAGATGATGGCATAGCAGGAGGACCCTGGGCTGGCCTCATCCCTCAAACACAGCTGGATAACTATCAAATCATTCTGCATATCCAAGAAATTGACCTGAGGACTGACAGATCAAACTGCACAGCTAGAGGCCACATCAAGGAAGATAGGAAGTGTGGAGATATGGTTTGGGGGAGAAACAGATCACAGATGCGGTGGAAGGGAGGGAGCTCTGGTTAGGAGAAAGATAAGAGAGAGTAGAGTGCACAGGGATGTGCACAAAGAGAACATTTCCTCAAAGCCAAGTCCCATGATACAAAATCAGCATAGAGATCTATTGCATTTCTACATACCATAATGAATCCACAGAAGGGAAACTAGGAATCAATCCCATTTACAATTGCACTAAACACAATAAGATGTCTAGAAATAAACCTAATGAAAGGGATGAAAGACTTGTACTCTGAAAAGTATACAACACTGATGAAAGACATAAAAGATGATACAAAGATATGGAAAGGCATTCTGTGATAATGAATGAGGATAACAAATATTATTACAATGTCTAGACAGCCCAAAACAATCTACAGATTTAATTCAGTTCCTATCAAAACCACCAGCATTCTTCACAGGGTAGAACAAACACTTCTAAAATCTTGGAACAGCAAAGGACCCCAAATGGCCCAAGCAACCTTGAAAAAGAAATGTAGTGTTGGAGGCATCACAATTCTGGACTTCGAGTCACACTACAAAGCTGTAGTGATCAAAACAGTATGGTACTGGCACAAAAATAGACACACAGAACAATGGAACAAAATACAAAACCCAGAAATAAACCCACAGCTATATGGACAATTAATCTTTGATAAAGCAAGACAGAATATCAAATGGGAAAATGACTGTTTCTTCATAAATGGTGTTGGGAAAAAATGGACAGCTACATGCAAAAGAATGAAACTGGACACTTTCTTACACCATATACAAAAATAAATTCAAAATGGATTAAAGACCTAAATGTGAGGGGCGCTTGGGTGGCTCAGTCGTGTAAGCAACTGAGACTTCGGCTCAGGTCATGACCTCCAGTTCATGGGTTCCAGCCCCTTGTCGGGCTCTGTGCTGACAGCTTAGAGCCTGGAGCCTGCTTCAGATTCTGTGTCTCCCTCTCTCTCTGCTCCTCCCCTGCTCATTCTCTGTCTCTCTCTGTCTCTCAAAAATAAATAAACGTTAAAAAAAAATAAGACCTAAATGTGAGACATGATATCATTAAAATCCTAGAGGAGAACACGAGCAGCAACATCTTTGACACCGGCCATAGCAATTTCTGATTAGATATGTTTCCCGAGACAAGGGAAACAAAAGCAAAAATGAACTATTAGTACTTCATCAAGATAAAATGCTTCTGCTTCTGCACAGTGAAGGAAGCTATCAACAGAACTAAAAGGTAACCTACAGAATGGGAGAAGATACGTGCAAATGATATATCTGATAAAGGTTAGTATCTGAAATATATAAAGAACTTATAGATCAGAGTTAAGGTGGCAGAGGAGCTGGGAGACTCTAAGCTTGCCTCATTACTTGAACACAGCTAGATAAATCATTTTGAAACCCCAAATATCAAATCATTTGAACACCCAAGAAATCAATCTGAGGACTGAGAAAGCAAAAATACACAATTATAGGTGAAAAAAGCCACCACATTGTGGAAGGTAGAAGGTGTGCATAGTTTATTGGGGGAGAGATGACTGAGGGCTCTGTGATGGGAAGGGAGCCCTGATTGTGGAGAAAGGAGCAAGAGAGAAAGAAAGAGAGAAAGAGTGAAAGGGAACTGCACAAGAAAAAACATCTTCCCCAAACCCACCGGGAAAAGGAGAGGGGCTGAACACCACAAGTTTTTACAAACAGCAGAGCGCAGAGTCTTAGGTTTCAGGGATCCACACCATTGGAAGGGTCGTGCCTGGTGGGCTTATGATGCTCTGGTAGAAAAGGAGGACAGGACCAGGAGCAGGCAGTGTGGTCTGAGGATCCCCTGGGTCACATGGGAAGAAGCAGTTTCCCTGCTTGGAGTTCATTTGGCAGAGGTGGCACTGCCTGTCAGGTGACAAAGGATCTAGCAGGTGCCATTGGGCTTCCCCGTTCACTAACCTAGAACAGGGATGCTCGCTGAGGGCAGTGAGCCTTGGTGTCAGATTTCTGCTCTCTTTACCATAAACTCCAAGCCACTGTGTAGTTATGAACCAATTTGTGGGACAAGCCAGCAATGGCCACAGTGCAGTGAGAATCTCCCCCAGAGGATCAGAACACCATGAGATCTCTACAATTTGGAGGTTTGAAACCCAGCCATGTGCCTGAGATAAAACACAGGAGTGCTATGCTGAGACAGGTAGATAGATCAGAAGCAGGCAGGGTGAAAGCAGGGATCTGGCTAAAGTCAGAGATACAAGATAGGTGATTATTTGCTCTTCTGTGAGGGCTTCCTGAAGAGTGGTGGGCACAGACTCCCTGCTCTTGGGGACAAGAGAGCAGGGTGATGCCATGTTCACCCCACCCATCTGTAATAACCAACTTCAGTGAGAATAACAGCCCCACCAAGTTGAGGCTGGAGTAGCTTACACCAAGACCCACCACCCTGGGCCCTGCAGGTGCATCTGCACTATGGCAAGTCTGACTGAGAATCAGCACACAGCCCCTTCACCAGAGGACCAACACAAAACCCTCGCACAGCTCAAGTCTACTGATCATAGAGTGCCTCAAAGCTTCAGCTCTAGAGAAAATAGAATTCCGCTGCATTTATGTTTTCTTCCCCATGGGATATAAAAAAAAGCAAATTTCCCATGGATACAGAAAGCAATTGTGTAAATTATTTTACTTTATTTTATTTTATATTTATTTTTTCATCTATCAGACCAAATGATCCTAGGTTCTGGATCCCTGTTTTTTATATTACCTTGACAATTGGAGAAAACAGAGGAATTCACCTCAAAAGAAAGAACAGGAAGAAATGATGCAGAGAGATTAAATAAATACAGATATAAGTAAGATGTCTGAACTAAAATTTAAAACAATTATAAGGACATGTGGGCTCTTTCCATAATTTGGCTATTGTTGAAAGTGCTACTATAAACATCAGAGTACAAGTGCCCCTATGCATCAGCACTCCTGTATCACTTGGGTAAATTCCTAGTAGTGCTATTGCTGGGTCCTAGGGTAGATCTATTTTAAATTTTTTGAGGAACCTCCACACTGTTTTCCAGAGTGGCTGCACCAGTTTGCATTCCCACCAACAGTGCAAGAGGGTTCTCATTTCTCCACATGCTCTCCAGCATCTATAGTCTCCTGATTTGTTCATTTTAGCCACTCTGACCGGCGTGAGGTGGTATCTGAGTGTGATTTTGATTTGTATTTCCCTGATGAAGAGTGACGTTGAGCATCTTTTCATGTGCCTGTTGGCCATCTGGAAGTCTCCTTTAGAGAAGTGTCTGTTCATGTTTTCTGCCCATTTCTTCACTGGATTATTTGTTTTACAGGTGTGGAGTTTGGTGAGTTCTTTATAGATTTTGGACACTAGCCCTTTATCCAGTATGTCATTTGTAAATATCACAGGCAGGATGGAAGTGGCTTCTGGTGGTGGTTCGAGTATTACCTTGCCTCCATGTACATGCCTTGTTTGATTCCACATCCACACTGTGTCTAGGCTACTCTCTCTGCCCACATGCCCTGATTTGACCTTGACCAACCTTAGGGAGCCCTGGAATCTTTGGCTTCGCCTCAATGTAGTTCTGTCTGCACCGACCTGCCATGGGGTGGGAAGACAGAGGCATCCAGGGTAGACCAGATGACTAGGACTTTGTGAGTGTCAGAGAGTGGAGAAGAAGGGGAAATGGGTAGGTAGGAGGGGGGGTGGGCAGGAAGAAGGTGGGAGAGGAGGGAATGAGCAAGGCTAGTATTTACAGAGCAACTACTTCATGTCTGGCACTAGGTTCAACATTAAACATATGCCCCAAATTCATTTAAGAAAATCACCCCACAGCATGTAATGATATGGTGTAACAGTCAGCTTGGTCTCTGTAAAAAATACCACAGACTGGGAGGTTTAAACAACGCATTTATTTTTTCCCAGTCCTGGGAACTGGAAGCATGAGATCCAGGTGTGGCAGGGCTGGTTCCTCCTGAGGCCTCTCTCCCTGGCGTGCACATGCCATCTCCTCCCCATGTCCTTACACGGTTGTCCCCTGTGTGTGTCCATGCCCTGATCCCCTCTTCTATTAAGGACCCCAGTCACATGGGATCAGATGGGATCAGGGCCTACCCTAGTGACTTCCTTTTACCTGAACCACCTCTGTAAAGACCCCATCTCCAAATATAGCCCCATTCTGAGGCCCTGGGGGTTGGAGCTTCAACATGTGAACTGGAGGGGACATGATTCAGCCCATAATATACTGCCAGTATTTTACAGGGAAGGAAAATGAAGGTAATAGGGGATTATTCAGAAAGGTTTAGCCTTGTATGTGATCTAGCTGGGACTTAGAATGGATACATCTCCCCCAAATCGGTGACAGGCTGGAGCAGAGAGATCATGGGTCTTGCTGGAGGAGGGTTCCCACCCTGTCCTGTCCCTCACCCTGAGGAGGCCCCAAGGCCTCTGGGGGCTGCCGTTCTGAACAGATGGTCAGGGGGTTGGGGTCGTGTGTCCAGAGGCAGAGGAATGGCCTCAGGGGTGCCGAGAAGGACAGTCCAGAGAACGCGTAGACGAAGGATCCATTGCCCATGCTGTAGAAGGAGATTCTGCCTGCATCACAGTCCAGGAAAACGCCCACACGATGCAGGGGCTCTGAAGGGTGCAGGTGAACTCTTGGGAAGCCAAGCGCCCAGAGCCCCTTCTTGTACAGCTCCAGGGCCCAGAGTCCGTGCTGGGGGGACTTGGGGATCCTTCCCTTCCGATCCAAGCTCTCCAGACACACGCCCAGGTTCTAGGTCTTCCTGTGCCCCACCTGGACCTCCCAGTAATACCTCCCAGCTGAGAACTGCTCCAGGCCCAGCACACAGGGGTCCCGGTCGAATCTGCTGGGGGCGTTGGGCAGCTCTTGTTCAAAGAACAGCCGCCTCACAGTCTTCCTGTCTTCAGAGAGAGCGAGCTTGGGGCTTGCAGTGTTGGGGTCCAGGGATGGGCTCACTGCGGGAAGAGGAGAGGATCAGATTTAGGGGTTAGGGTCCCCACCTATGCTCCTGCATGGAGGTGGAACCATGCCTCCTTGGGAGTCCCTGTGCGTCCCCATTCTCTGTCCAGGACCCTGTGCACACAGGCCATCCCAGAGCAGCGGAGGTGGCTCCCTGTGTGTCACCATTCTCTGTCCAGGACCCTGTGCACACACCCCACACTTCCCACTGAGACAGTGTCCTGGCTCTGCACTCTCTGTGTTAACAGTGTCCCCCACAGTGACTGTGCCTCAGAAGATCTGGCTCTCTTGCTGCCCAGGCTCTGCAGCCCGTCTGTCCCTCAGGTAGTAAACAGGAGCTAAGGTCTCTCAGGGCAGCTAAACTTGGTGTTTACAGCCATGGAACCAGCATTTAGCACAGCATTTCTGCACTCTGCAATAGAATGGATCACACATGTGTGCACACACGTGCACATACACATGAGCCCATGTGCATACACATGAGTGTATGTGCACACATACACACAAACACACACATGCACATATATGTACAACATGCAAACACAGCACCCATATGCACATGCACATACACACAGAAACACAAGTGCATGTGCATACAAGGCACACATGAACACACATGCACATATGCACATACTTGTACACACTGCACACACACACATGAAAACACGTGCACATATGTGCATAACATGCACACACACATGAGCACATAAATGTACAACATGCACACGTAACACCCACACATACATGCACTCACACATGCACCCATAAACACACATGCAGGGAGCAGACCCTTCCAGCCCCCAGCATGGTCCTCACCATAGATGATGTCCTCTGGCCAGCCTGAAATGAAACAGAAAGATGTGAAACTGTAGGGTTCACTGACCAGATGGGGCGAAAGCTCATGTTCTGTGAAGCTAAGTCAAAACAGGATGTAATGAGCTCTCGCAGGGACCCTGTAAAGGAAGAGCAAATATCCCTTCTTCAGTGCCCAAAAAACAATCCAGGTCACTGTATTCCTAGGGAAACGTTTTGTGGGGCGTAGCCTGATGGCCCAGCCTTCCCATGTCTGTCATAAAGACACATCTCTGACCTGTTCCCCAGATCGGGGCCTGACAGCTATGAGCAAGGACACAGGAGGCAGGGAGGAGAGCAGACAGGCGAGTGGAATGATCCATACTGATGATGATCCCCGCGCTCACAACAAGATCCTCTCAGGTGACAGGCTTGCTGCTGTATTTGTTGCTTGAGCATTTTCAGGATGTTGTCATCACCCTCGACTGATAGACTTTCCCAGGTTCAAGCTCACATCTGTCTCCACAGCAGAGACCCGCCAGCCTTCCCCAAGTCACCCAGTGAAGAGCAGCCAAGCACCTCTTAGTGATGGAGGATCTCACTGGGCATATGGTAGGTGGGCAGTCCCTGAGCTGGGGCCTGGGCAGGTCTCTCCCATTCCTCCTGTGCTTGAGGGTGCACGAAGGAGAGCCTTCATGCAGGGCTCTACACAAGTGCTCTGGCTGGAAGGGGCACGTCTGTCCCACTGGGGCCTGCTTACCTTGGGGCAGCTGTTCCTCTTCTCTGTTCAGTCTCTCTTCTTCCAGCTGCACCCTATTCCTGTCCCTCTGACGTTTCCAGAAAAGACAGGTGGCTCCTGCCACAAGACAGCTGCTACAAGCCCCACCACAATGAGGATCACAGGCACCACTGCCCTCCATGCCATTGATGGGAAACTTTTGGGCACCTGAGCTAAAAGAGAGTTTGGGGAGGCAAGAATACCAGGGTAAGAGAGCACCTGTGTTCTTAGGGCACACAAGCCACAGGGTTAATGACTCAGGGGGCAGGTGCTTGTGAACTAACCTAACATGACCTGAAAACATGTGTGTGCCTTTGCACAGACAGACATGGACAGACACACAGGAGAGAGATGGTAGACAAATGGCAAAAGGTTAAATACTGAGTGGGTCTGCATTCTGTGTATCATTCCTGCAAATTTTCTGAAACTTGAGGTTGTTTAGAAGGAAAATTTTATACAGAGTGAAACTTGGAAGCCCCCAGGTGTCCTTCAGAATGTGAATGCATAAACAGGCTGTGGTTCATCCAGACAAGGGAATACTGTTTACTGCTAATACGAAAGGAGCTATCCGTGCAGCCACTGTGGAGAAGATGATGGACATCCCCCCCCGCAAAATAAAAATAGAACTACCACATCAATCCACTTCTGGGTATTAAGCCAAAGAAAACAAAAATATTAACTGAGAAAGATAATGCACCCCTACATTTATTGCAGTGTTATTTACAATAGTCAAGATACGGAAACAGCACAAGTGTTTACCTATGGATGAAAGGATAAAGAAAAATATATATATATTTGTACAAAGGGATGCTATTCAGCTATAAACAAGAAGGAAATCCAGGCATTTTCTACAATATGGATGCACCTGAGGGCACTTTGCTAAGTGAGGTTCGACAGGGAAAAATGTGTAGGATCTCATGGATAAGTTAAATCTAAAATGAAACAAAACACCATCCAAACCTCCAGAAAACCAGAAAGCCTAGTCATAGACGGAGAGAACAGATTGGTGGTTTCCAGAGGTGAGAGATCGGGAAGCTAATGGGTGAAGAGGGTCAAAGGTGCAAACTTTCAGTTATAAAATAAGTCCCAGGGAGGTGACATACAGCATGGAAACTATAGTTAACTACTGTGTTGTATAGCTGGAAGCTGACAGACTAGATCTCACAAGGTCTCATCACAAGGAACTATGCGGAGTATTGGATATTAACTACTGATTGTCTGGGGTGCTCAGAGATCTTGAGGTCGAATGGAGCAGAACACTCACCAGGTAGGTGGCTCTTGGTCTCCATCCTCTCCTGGAGGAGGGGGTTGGAGATAGAGCAAGAGATGTTCCCCACGCCCCTGTCCCAGACAGTCACATTGGACACCACCGCAAAGAGGCCCGTCGGTAACACTGTGAGGTTGGTCGTGGAAGGTAGGGTCTGTCCCCTGAAGTCTCTCCACTCCACCCGGGGCTCTGGGTACCAGCCCTCCGAGGTGCACTCTGCCCTGATACCTTCATCCCGGCCAGCTCGCACTTGGATTCTGGGCTCAGAGCCCAGCCCTGTGGGAAGAGACAGGCTTTGCAGCCTCTGCAACCATTACCATATCTGACAGAAAAGCACAGATCCTGAAAATTTCCAGCAGGTATCAGGATTTTTCAGACTACTTGCTCTGTGTAATATTTATATGCCATATATGCTACCCTCTTCTGAGAAACCACAGAACGAAACAGAAAAGGCCCAGGAAGATCAAATACCTTTCCTGTATTGCAAAATCGGTGTCTTTTCCTCTCTGTGTCTCTTTCTGCCTCTGTCCTCCCATCCCTACCTCTGCTACCCCTCTCTCCGGGACAGTGGGGGTAACTTTGAAAAGGAGCCAGGTGTCCTGAATGTACCTGTCCTTGTGAAACACATTAGTGCATGCTGTGGGATGCTCCCAGGCTGCCACAAACACATTAGCGCCCGCTGTGGGAAGCGCCCAGGCTTGGGTCATAATGGGACGATCTGCAGCTGGGGGAAAAGGTCTCAGGCAGACCAGGAGAAGGTCAGGGGCCCCAGCAGCAACCCTCACCTGCCACTCTCAGCCACAGGGTGGCGTCTGCAGACCCTGTGCTGTCTTTGAACTTGCAGTGGAAGGTCCCGTTATCGAATGCGGTGACGTTGTGTATGGTCAGCACAGCTTGGTCCTTGGCCAGGCCAGCCGTCCAGAAGGTCGTCCTGCCCTTATACTGCCACATCTGCTCTTCAGGCATGTCCCTGCCTTTCTTGCTCAGGTGCACGGCTGGGGACAGCTCCTCCCTGTACCACCTCACCTCCATGTCCTCCGCACTGATATTGAGGGACAGATGGCATTGCAGCTTCGCACTTTTCCCCACCATAGCCAGGACCGGTTGGCCGGGACCAGAGACAGAGAAATCGGTTTTCCCTTATGAGGTCATAGCAGAAAGCATGGGTTAGGCCAGATTAGAGGAAACCACGGGCCATCCACCCCACCGGGCACAAGGTCCCCCCCCAAACTGTGCCCAGTGTCTCCCCCTGCCCACGCCCAGGGGACACCCACCCACACACAGGTTCCCCACCACCACCCCATGCTGGTGCCCAGGGTCCTTAGGGAAGGACTGCTTGGATCAAGTTCAGCCCTCTACTGTGTTCCTGTCCATGCATGGGGTTCCCTCCTAACATGGGGAAGGGACATGGGGAGCTCTCCTACCCTTTGCAGAGAGGCTGTAGGACAGAAGCTGCAGGAGGAGGAAGATGATGGAGCAGCTGGGTGGAAAGATGTCTCGACCTTGTGTGTTTGCCATGGCTGCTGGAGACAGAGAGGCCTGAGCCCCAGACACTGGAGACAGGGCAGGACTGAGTTAATTTCTGTCTCTCTTGGTTTCTGTCTCTGTCTCTCTGTATTTCTCTGTTTCTCTCTGTACCTGTCTGTCTCTGTCTCTGTCTCTGTCTCTGACTCTCTTTCTGTCTCTGTCTCTCTCAGTTTCTGTCTCTGTCTTTCTCCTTCTGTTTCTATCTTTGTCTCTCTCTCTCTCTCTCTGTCTCTATCTCTGTCTCTCTGTTTCTATCTCTCTCTGTCTCTGTCTCTATTTCTGTCTTTGTCTCTGTCTGTCTCTGTCTGTGTGTCTCTTTGTCCATCTCTGTCTTTCCCTGTCTCTGTCTCTGTCTCTCTGTTTCTGTATCTGTCTCTCTCTGTATCTCAGCCTCTCTTGGTTTCTATGTCTCTCTCCAACTATGTCTGTCTCTCTCTTTCCTTTTTTTTCTGTCTCTGTCACTCTCTGTCTCTGTCTCCCTTTGTTTCTCTCTGTTTCTGTTTCTGTCTCTGTCTCTGTCTCTCTCTGTTCCTGTCTCTGTCTCTATCTCTGTATGTCACTGTCTCTCTTGGTTTCTATCTCTGTCTCTCTCTGTTTCTGTTTCTGTCTCTGTCTCTGTCTCTGTTTCTGTCTCTGTCTCTCTCTGTTCCAGTCTGTCTGTCTGCTTCTGTTAGTCTTGGTTTCTGTCTTTGTGTTTCTCAGCTTCTCTCCCTGTCTCTCCCTGTTTCTCTCTCTGTCCCTGTCTGTCTCTGTCTCTGTCTCTTTCTCTCTACTACTCTATCTCTCTCTGTCTCTCTTTCTTGTTCTCTCTCTCTCTCTCTCTCTGTCTTGGTGGGGGATGAGTCAACACTGGGAGGCTAACAGAAGTGAAGGAAACATGGCTGGGGGAGAGAAAGGTCCCTTTTCACTATCTTGGCCCCTCTTACTCCTGCACAAGTTGCTTACCCTAGAGACAGAGACACAACAGTGGCCACCTGCTCTTGTGTCCATCTACTTGTGGATGGCCTTTCTCTTGTGGTCATGTGTCTGCAAAACACCATGGACACATCCTCCTGTGAACGGGCTCTGTCTCCTCACCTGTTTGTGTAGGAGCCTTGCCCGACCTCTGGCTGTGCTCTGTCATGGAACATGAGCACGCTGGGAGAGAAAAGCCACCCCCTAGTCGGGTGACTCCAAGGCCAGAAGTACCTCTGTCGACCCCCTTACAGCCCAAGGAAACTTGCAGTTGGAGGAAGGAGCACTCGAGCCAGAGGGCTCCTAGACAGACATGGCCTGAGGCCAGCATGCTCCAAAGATTTATATTTATGAACTCAGCTTTGAGAACAAGTGTTCTGAACCACATGTGCTGGTCTGGGCGATTCTGCCCAGCACCTCCTCATGCAGGACTGGCATGAGAAGGTATGTTGGCACTTGCCCTCATTCTCTTCCATGCTTGTCTTCCTTTGGTGAAAGCCTCTGGGGTCTCCCTGTCACTCAAGAATAGGGGAGGGGTGGAGAACACAGACATGTGGATGAGTGCCCTTAAAATAGAAAGTACTCACCTTTCCAAGTAGTAGGGCTGGAGGGCTTCCCAGAGAGATTCTGTGGCCTTGAGGGGATCGCTTGACTTCTCCACAAGTTCCAGGAAAGGTGTAGAACAAGTCTTCCAGACGTGATAGGAGAGAACAGCGGCTGAGCTCCCCAGCTTCTGTAGAATCCTAGGACTTTCTGGAAAAAATGATCAACTGTGCCTTTCTGGAAGGTGCAACAAAAAAATAAACAAACCAAGGGCTTCTTAAAGGGTGTGTTTGACAGAACTGAACACACTAAGTGTTGGGGAGCAAGGCCCTGGTAGCAGGAGATAAGGGGAGAGAGAAAGACCCAGCAAGGAACCCCTGGGGTGAGGATGGCTGTCTGGGCTGGTGCCAGGAGCCCCTAGGTGGAGACCTGGCTCTTGAGTGCGTGGATCCAGGCCAAGGGCAGAGGCTGGGAGACTCAGATAAAGTTTCTGCATTATCAAACACCTCCAGTCCTGGACAGGCTGGGCCTGGTCCCTTTGGGAAAGTTTCTCATGTTCAGGTTGAAGTTGGTCAAATTCTAGCATTCGCCCCCCACCCCAGACTCCTGTGCAGGAATTCAGGCCACCTCCTCCTCCATGTCTGGGGCCATGACAGTCTTTCCTCATTGGGGACCTGACTTGGGCTGGGCTCAGAACACTTGGCCCCATTACCCCTTGTGTGATTAAGACACTGGCCTGAACTCTACCTGTTCTTCCCTCCTGTTGACCCAAAAGTCTGCACATTTTCTGGGAGAGTTTTGGAGGGAAAAAAACAGTTAGGGAAAGTTTGTGTCCCTCCTGGAGGTGGGATATTTGGTTGAATTCAGCAGATTTTTATGGACTGAGTTTTGTGTCCCCTTCCCAAATCCGTGCTCACACAGGGGCTGATGCTGCCAACCCACACCGTCCTCTGTGTTCCTATAAGGAGAGCGAACTATTTGGTAATCAAGTTGCTCCCCTGTTCTATATAAATACGAAGAGTTATGCTGCCACTAATTTTCATCTCCCCATGCATTGCTTTAAGCGGATAATGACATCATCTAAAACCCAGGTTGGGTATACTTCTGAGTCAGGATGGAGGACTGGGGATGTGACATTAGAGGAAGCACCTAAGGGGTTTGGCAGCCGTGATGGAATGGATCCTGAAGGTGGGCGCACCTGGACAAGTGGTCCTTGGTGAGCATGCACATGGTCCGCAGCCTTTTACCTGAGTGGGAAGAGCTCCTGGAGATGGCACCAAGGCCCTCAGGGGCAGTGATAAACCCCAGATGGGGACGGGTTCCCTGAGTCAAGGTGGAAGGAAGGACACAGGGGGCCCCAGACTGTAGAGTCCCATTGCCATGGCATGTCCAGGACAGGTACATGCAGACAGACAGAGAGCAGATTGATGGTTTTCAGGCAGTGGGGATGAGGGGGAAATATAACCACAAAGCAGTTCAGGGTTTGTTCTGGCACGAAACCCAGGTGGTGGCCGTATAAGCCTGTGTCAGTGTGCTGCATGTCACTGGATCGTTCACTTCAATGTGGTTGACTTTGTGTTATGGGAATGTCACCGCAACTGGAAAAAAAGAAAAAAACAAATGGAAAACACATAAGGTAGAAGGGAAATCTCCAAGTTGCAGGCTCCCGGGCGCCCCCTGCAGGGATGCGTGTGCAGTCCAGCACTCTGCTCCAAGGATGCGCCAGGACCCAGTGAGCTTGCGTGGTCCACGCGCACCTGCACCTGCCTTGAGCCTGGCTCCCTGCAGTGTCTGTCCTACAGAGGGCAGAGGCCCTAGGAGAGCTGAAGGGCCCCTCCCCGTCCCCCCCACCACCCCGCGCCCACCTGTCCCTGCCACACGCCAGCCTCTTGCTTCCTGCCCTGGGCTGTGTTCACAGTGTCTTTTTGGGTCCTCCCAGCATTTAAGCTGGTGTGTGCCCTCCCCCCACCCCATCACGGGTATTTGGCTCAGCTCTCCAAGTCCACTGGGACTTTATGGCTTGGCTGCAGGCACCACCTGGGCCACCCCCTTGCAGGATCCACCCCCTCCTCTGGCTCCCTGGCCTCCAGTCCTACAATGGGAGGGTTCCTTCTGCACATTAGGTCCTTTGTCACGTGATCTCCGAGAGGTCCTTGCGTCTCCTGCACTGACCTCAGTGAACGAGAGGACAATGCCTCCACCAGGAAGATCCTCGGGGACTCCTCCAGGGAAAGAAGCAGCTGGGGGTTGGGGGGGCGCGGTGCAGGTGCCATGTGGTTGGGGCAGGGAGGAAAGGTGAGATGTCCTCAGAGAAATACTGCGGTATCAATGCAATGAAGCGCTTGGGTCATCCAGTTCCTGGTGGTAGTTCTTATCAACATACCTCTGCATGGGTCCTTTGTGTCCCCGGGAAGGCAAGTGCTTGGTTCATGCAGTGCCCGGTGGTAGTTCTTTCCCACAACCCTCAGCCTGGGGCCTTTGTGGTCCTGGGTAGGCAAGGGCTTGGGTCATCCAGTGCCTGGTGGTTGTCCTTACCCACACACTTCTGTGTGGGGTCTTTGTGGCCCTGGGAAGGCAAGGGCTTGGGTCATCCAGTGCCTGGTGGTGGTTCTTACCCACAACCCTCTGTGTGGGCCTTTGTGGTCCTGGGAAGGCTCTCATGAGTATAAGGAGGAAACTCTCCCTTACCTCCTATGGAGCTGGGGTGGGGTGGGGGGGGGGTGGAGAGGGGCGGTTAATGTCTGGCTTCCCTCCCCTTCCCTCGCCTTCCTCCTCCTCCTGGTGCTCACCTCTCCGACCTCCCCTCCCCCTCCTCCTCTTCATTTCCCAATCCTCCTCTCCTTACTCCTCCACCTCCCCACCTCTACTCCCCTCCCTGTCCTCCTCCCTCATTCTCTACCCTCCCCTCCTCCTCCTCTTCTCCCCTCCCTCACGTCTACTCCCCTCTCATTCCTCCCCTCCCCTCCTACTCTCCATACTCCTTCTCCTCCCTTCCCTTCCTCCATCTCTTCATTCTACTCCCCCTCTTTCTCCCTATTCTCCCCTCCCCCTCTTCCCTCACTTCCCCCTCCTACCTTCCCTGTCCTCATCTGCTTCTTCTCTCTTCTCCCTTCACCTCCTCTCTTTCCTTTTTTTTTTGATATGAAATTTATTGTCATATTGGTTTCCATACAACACCCAGTGCTCATCCCAACAGGTGCCCTCCTCAATATCCATCACCCACCCTCCCCTCACTCCCACCCTCCATCAACCCTCATTTTGTTCTCAGTTTTTAAGAGTCTCTTATGTTTTGGCTCCCTTCCTATCTAATTTTTTTTTCCTTCCCCTCCCCCATGGTCTTATGTTAAGTTTCTCAGGATCCACATAACAGTGAAAATATATGGTATCTTTTTCTCTGTATGACTGCTTTCATTTAGCATAATATTCTCCAGTTCGATCCACGTTGCTACAAAAGGCCATATTTCATTTTCTCATTGCCATGTAGTGTTCCATTGTGTATATAAACCACAATTTCTTTATCCATTCATCAGTTGATGGACATTGAAGCTCTTTCCATAATTTGGTTATTGTTGAAAATGCTGCTATAAACATTGGGGTACAAGTGCCCCTATGTGTCAGCACTTCTGTATCCCTTGGGTGAATTCCTAGCAGTGCTACTGCTGGGTCATAGGGTAGATCCGTTTTTAATTTTTGGACAAACACCCACACTGTTTTCCAGAGCAGCTCGACCAGTTTGCATTCCCACCAAAAATGCAGGAGGGTTCCCATTTCTCCACATCTTTGTCAGGATGTATAGTCTCCTGATTTTGTTCATTTTAACCACTCTGACTGGCATGAGATGATACCTCGGTGTGGTTTTGATTTGTATTTCCCTGATGAGGAGCAACGTTGAGCATCTTTTCATGAGCCTGTTGGCCATCTGAATGTCTTCTTTAGACAAGTGTCTATTCGTGTGTTCTACCCATTTCTTCACTGGATTGTTTTTTGGGTGTGGAGTTTGGTGAGTTCTTTATAGATTTGGATGCTAGCCCTTTGTCCGATATGCAAATATCTTCTGCAAATGTCTTTTGCCATTCCCTCGGTTGCCTTTTAGTTTTGTTGATTGTTTCCTTTGCAGTGCAGAACTTTTAATCTTCATGAGGTCCCAATCATTCATTTTTGCTTTTAATTCCCTCGCCTTTGGGGATGTGTCAATAAGAAAGTGCTGCGGCTGAGGTCAGAGAGGTTTTTTCCTGCTTTCTCCTCTAGGGTTTTGATAGTTTCCTGTCTCACATTCAGATCCTTTATCCATTTTGAGTTTGTTTTTGTGAATAGTGTAAGAAAGCGGTCTAGTTTCATTCTTCTGCATGTTGCTGTCCAGTTCTCCCAGCACCATTTGTTAAAGAGATTGTCTTTTTTCCATTGGATATTCTTTCCTGCTTTGTCAAAGACTAGTTGGCCATACTTATGTGGGTCCAATTCTGGGGTCTCTATTCTATTCCATTGGTCTATGTGTCTGTTTTTGTGCCAATACCATGCTGTCTTGATGATTACAGCTTAGTAGTAGAGGCTCAAGTCTGGGATGTGATGCCTCCTGCTTTGGTCTTCTTCTTCAAAATTACTTTGGCTATTCGGGCTTTTTGTGGTTCCATACAAATTTTAGGATTGCTTGTTCCACTTTAGAGAAGAATGCTGGTGCAATTTTGATTGGGATTGCATTGAATGTGTAGATAGCTTTGGGTAGTATTGACATTTTAACAATATTTATCCTTCCTATCCGTGAGCATGGAATGTTTTTTTCCATTTATTTATATCCTCTTCAATTTCCTTCCTAAACTTTCTATAGTTTTCAGCATACAGAACTTCTACATCTTAGGTTAGGTTTATTCCTACGTATTTTATGATTCTTGTTGCAATTGTGAATAGGATCGGTTTTTTTTTTTTTTTTGGCTTTCTGTTGCTTCCTTGTTAGTGTATGAGAATGCAACTGATTTCTGTACATTGATTTTGTATCCTGTGACTTTGCTGAATTCATGTATCAGTTCTAGAAGACTTTTGGTGGAGTCTATCAGGTTTTCCATGTATAATATCATGTCATCTGCAAAAAGTGAAACCTTGACTTCATCTTTGCCAATTTTCATGCATTTGATTTCCTTTTGTTGTCTGATTGCTGATGCCAGAATTCCCAACACTGTGTTAAACAACAGCGGTGAGAGTGGATATCCTTGTCATGTTCCTGATCTCAGGGAGAAAGCTCTCAGTTTTTCCCCATGGAGGATGATATTAGCTGTGGGCTTTTCATAAATTACTTTTATGATGTTTAAGTATGTTCCTTCTATCCCAACTTTCTTGAGGATTTTTATTAAGAAAGGATGCTGAATTTTGTCAAATGCTTTTTCTGCATCGATTGACAGGATCATATGGTTCTTTTCTTTTGTTTTATTAATGTGATGTATCACATTGATTGATTTGCAAATGTTGAACCAGCCCTGCAGCCCAGGAATGAATCCCACTTGATCATGGTGAATAATTCTTTTTATATGCTGTTGAATTCGATTTGCTAGTATCTTATGGAGAATTTTTGCATCCATATTCATCTCAAAGCAATGCATGCATAACTCTCAAAGAAATTGAATCAGTAATAAAAAATCTCCCAGGACACAAAAATCGAGGGCCAGATGACTTCCTAGTGGAATTACACCAGACATTTAGAGAAGAGTTAATACTATTCGCAAACAGTTCCAAACAAGTAGAAATGGAAGGAAAAGTTCCAAATTCATTCTATGAGGCCAGGATTACCTTGATTCCAAAACCAAAGACCCCACTAAAA
This sequence comes from Panthera tigris, assembly GCF_018350195.1. Lineage (NCBI taxonomy): Eukaryota > Metazoa > Chordata > Mammalia > Carnivora > Felidae > Panthera > Panthera tigris. The sequence goes on along the minus strand of NC_056660.1, from coordinate 87,008,579 downwards.
TCCCTGATGAACCTGGATGCAAACCATCTCAACAAGATACTAGCAGATAGAATCCAACAGTACATTAAAAGAAGTATTCATCACTATAGAGTGGGATTTATCCCTGGGCTGCAAAGGTGATTCAATATTTGGAAATCATTCCATGGGAAACATGACATTAATAAAAGAAAGAGTAAAAGCCATACAGTCCTCTCAGTAGATCCAGAAAAAGCATTTGACAGAACACAGCATCTATTCTTGATAAAAACAGTCAACAAAGTAAGGCTAGAGGGAACATACCTCAACATAATATGGCCATATATGAAAGACCCACGGCTAATATCATCCTCAATTGAGAAAAACAAAGCTAACGAATTGATCAAAACCTATTTCAGCAATATAACTGAACAAGAATTTACACTAATAGTCATAAAATTAATGTTGGGCTTGAAAAAAGCATAGAGGACAACAAAGGATCTATTGCTACAGAGATCAAGGGACCAAGAAATAGTCATGAGGAGCTAAAAATGCTATAAATGAGCCACAAAATAAAATGGGGGAGACCACAGTATGGATTGAAGAGGCAGAGGAGAGAATAGGTGAATTAGTAGATAAAATTATGGGAAAAAAAGGAAACTGAGAAAAAGAAATAAAAAAATTCAGGAGTATGAGGGGAGAATTAGAGAACTAAGTGATGCAATTAAATGGAACAATATCCGTATCATAGGAATTCCAGGGGAGGAAGAGAGAGAGAAAGGGGATGAAGGTGTACTTGAACAAATCATACCTGAGAACTTACCTGATCTGGGGAAGGAAAAGGCATTGAAATCCAAGAGGCACAGAAACTCCCTTCAGACGTAACTTGAATCGATCTTCTGCATGACATATCGTATTGAAACTAGCAAAATACAAGGATAAAGAGAGAATTTTGAAAGCAACCAGGGATAAACAGGCTCTAACTTACAAAGGAAGACCCATAAGACTAGTGGCAGACATATCCACTGAAACTTGGCAGGCCAGAAAGGAATGGCAGAAAACCTTCAATGTGATGAACAGAAAAAATATGCAGCCGAGAATCTTTTATCCAGCAAGTCTGTCATTCAGAATAGAAGGAGAGATAAAGGTTTTCCCAAACAAGCAAAAACTAAAGGAATTCATCAGCGTTAAACCAGCCCTGCAAGAGATCCTAAGGGGGATTCTGTGAGTGAAATGTGGCAAGGACTACAAACTACCAGACACCACTACAAGCATGAAACCTACAGACATCACAATGACTCTAAACCCATATCTTTCAATAATAACACTGAATGTAAATGGACTAAATGCTCCAACCAAAAGACATAGGGTATCACAATGGATAAAAAAACAAAAACACAAACAAACAAAAAAAAACAAGACCCATCTATTTGCTGTCTACAAGAGACTCTTTTACACCTGAGGACACCTTCAGATTGAAAGTGAGGGGATGGAGAACTATCTATCATGCTACTAGAAGCCAAAAGAAAGCTGGAGTGCCATACTTATATCAGACAAACTGGACTTTAAATTAAAGGCTGTAAGAAGAGATGAAGAAGGGCATTATATAATAATTACATGATCTATCCATCAGGAAGAGCCAACAATTATAAATGTCTATGTGCCAAATACGGGACCCCCCAAATATATAAAACAATTAATCACAAACATAAGCAACCTTATTGATAAGAATGTGGTAATTGCAGGGGACTCTAATACCCCACTTACAGTAATGGATAGATCATCTAGACACAGGATCAATAAAGAAACAAGGGCCCTGAATGATACATTGGATCAGATGGCCTTGACAGATATATTTAGAATTCTGCATCCCAAAGCAACAGAATATACTTTCTTCTCAAGTACACATGGAACATTCCTCAAGAGAGATCACATACTGGGTCACAAAACAGCCCTTCATAAGTAAAAAAGAGTTGAGATCATACCATGCACACTTTCAGACAACAATGCTATGAAACTTGAAATCAACCACAGGAAAAAGTCTGGAAAGCCTCCAAAAGCATGGAGGTTAAAGAACACCCTCTAAAGAATTAATGGGTCAACCAGGCAATTAGAGAAGAAATTTAAAAAAATATATGGAAACAAATGAAAATGAAAATACAACAATCCAAATGCTTTGGGAAGCAGCGAAGGCAGTCCTGAGAGGAGAATACATTGCAATGCAGGCCTATCTCAAGAAAGAAGAAAAATCCCAAATACAAAATCTAACAGCACACCTAAAGGAAATAGAAGCAGAACAACAAAAACACGCCAAGCCCAGCAGAAGAAGAGAAATAATAAAGATCAGAGCAGGAATAAACAATATAGAATCTAAAAAAAACTGTAGAGCATATCAATGAAACAAAGAGTTTGTTTTTTGAAAAAAGTGAACAAAATTGATAAACCTCTAGCCAGGCTTCTCAAAAAGAAAAGTGAGAGGACCCAAATAGATAAAAGCATTGAATGAAAATGGAATTATTACAACCAATCCTTCAGAAATACAAGCAATTATCAGGGAATACTATGAAGAATTATATGGCAACAAACTTGACAACCTGGAAGAAATGGACAAATTCCTAAACACCCTCACACTTTCAAAACTCAAACAGGAAGAAATAGAAAATTGAACAGACCCATAACCAATGAAGAAATTGAATCAGTTATCAAAAATCTCCCAACAAAGAAGAGTCCAGGACCAGATGGCTTCCCAGAGGAATTCTACCAGACATTTAAAGCAGAGATAATACCTATCCTTCTCAAGCTATTCCAAAAAATAGAAAGGGAGGGAAAACATCCAGACTCATTCTATAAAGCCAGCATTACTTTGATTCCTAAACCATACAGAGACCCAGCAAAAAAGAGAACTACAGGCCAATATCCCTGATGAATATGGAGGCAAAAATTCTCAATAAGATACTAGCAAATCGAATTCAACAGTATATAAAAAGAATTATTCACCATGATCAAGTGGGATTCATTCCTGGGCTGCAGGGCTGGTTCAACATTTGCAAATCAATCAATGTGATACATCACATTAATAAAAGAAAAGATGAGAACCATATGATCCTGTCAATCGATGCAGAAAAAGCATTTGACAAAATTCAGCATCCTTTCTTAATAAAAACCCTCAAGAAAGTAAGGATAGAAGGAACATACTTAAACATCATAAAAGTCATTTATGAAAAGCCCACAGCTAATACCATCCTCCATGGGGAAAAACTGAGAGCTTTCTCCCTGAGATCTGGAACACGACAGGGATGTTCACTCTCACCGCTGTTGTTTAACATAGTGTTGGAAGTTCTAGCATCAACAGACAACAAAAGGAAATCAAATGCATGAAAATTGACAACGATGAAGTTAAGCTTTCACTTTTTGCAGATGACATGATATTATACATGGAAAACCTGATAGACTCCACCAAAAGTCTGCTAGAACTGATATGTGAATTCAGCAAAGTCGAAGGATACAAAATCAATGTACAGAAATCAGTTGCATTCTTATACACTAATAATGAAGCAAGAGAAAGACAAATCAAGAAACTGATCCCATTCACAATTGCACCAGGAAGCATAAAATACGTAGGAATAAACCTAACCAAAGATGTAAAAGATCTGTATGCTGAAAACTATAGAAAGCTTAGGAAGGAAACTGAAGAAGATAGAAAGAAATGGTGAAGGAAAGAAAAAATGGTTAGAGAGGGAGGGAGCCAAAACATAAGAGACTCCTACAAACTGAGAACAAACTGAGGGTTTGTGGGGGTAAGAGGGACGGGTGGGTGGGTGATGAGCATTGAGGAGGGCACCTGTTGGGATGAGCACTGGGTGTTGTATGGAAATCAATTTGACAATAAATTTCATTAAAAAAAAATAAAAAGAAGAAAAATTCTACCTATTAAACGATAAAAAAGGCAAGATTTCATTTTTTTCATTGTGAAGTAGTATTCCTGTGTGTGTGTGTATGCATATATATATATATATATATATATATATATATATATATATATTATATATATGTATGTATATGTATATATATATCACATCTCTTTATCCACTATTCAGTCGATGGGCATACGGGCTCTTTCTACAGTTTGGCTGTTGTTGATGCGCTGTTATAAACATTGGGGGTACATGTGCCCCTTTGAATCAGCATTTTTGTGTCTTTTGGACAAGTTCCTAGTAGAGCCATTTGCTGGGTCATAGGGTTGTTCTATTTTTAATTTTTTCATGAACCTCCATATTGTTTTCCAGAGTGGCTGCACCAGTTTGCATTTCCATCAACTGTACAAGAGGGTTCCCTTTCTCCACATCCTCACCAATATCTGTTGTTTCCTGAGTTGTTCATTTTAACCATTCTGACTAGTATGAGGTGGTATCTCATTGTGGTTTTGATTTGTATCTCCCCAATGATGAGTAATGTTAGCCATCTGAATGTCTTTGGAAAAGTGTCTATTCATGTCCTTTGCCCATATCGTCACTTGATTGTTTTTTTTTTGGGTGTTGAGATTGTTAAGTTCTTTATAGATTTTGGATATTAACCCTTTACCTGGTATGTGATTTGTAAATATCTTCTCCCATTTCATTGGTTGCCTAATAGTTTTGTTGAATTGTTTCCTTCACTGTGAAGAAGTTTTTATCTTGATGAGGTCCCAATCGTTTATTTTTGCTTTTGTTTCCCTTGCCTCTAGAGACATGCCAAGTAAGAAGTTGCTGAAGCGTAGGTCAAAGATGTTGATACCTGTTTATCCTCTAGGATTTTGATTATTTTCTGTCTCACATTTAGGACTTTCATCCATTTTGAATTTATTTTTGTGTATGGCATAAGTGTACATTCTTCTGCATGTTGCTGTACAGTTCTGTCAGCACAATTTGCTGAAAAAAAACCTGTCTTTTTTCCATTGGATACTTTTTCCTGCTTTGTCAAAGATTAATTGGCTATATATTTGTGGGTCCATTTCTGAATTCTCTTTTCTATTCCATTGATCTATGTGTCTGTTGTTGTGCCAGTAACCATACTGTCTTCATCATTACAACTTTGTCATACAGCTTAAAGTCTGAAATTGTGATACTTGCAGCTTTGGTTTTCTTTTTCAACATTACTTTGCTATGCAGGGTCTTTTAAAAGACCATAAAAGACCATTTTATGGTCCCATAAAAATTTTAGGATTGTTTCAGATATTTTAGGACTTTAGGATATTTAGGAAATTTTAGGATATTTTACCTCTTTGGTTAGATTTATTCCTAGGTATCTGATGGTTTTTGTGAAATTGTAAGTGGGATTGATTCCTTGATATCTCTCTTTCTGTGTCATTATTGGTGTATTGAAATGCAACCGATTTCTGTACATTGAACTTATATCCTTTGACTTTGCTGAATTCATGTATCAGCTCTAGCAGTTTCTTGGTGAAGACTTTCAGGTTTTGAATGTGAAATATCATGTCATCTGTGAAGAGTGAAAATGTGCCTGCTTTCCTTCTCTGCAGGAGCACTGCTACACCTAGCAGAGTCGACTTCAGTTGATGTTGTAGACTTCTAAAACTTAAGACTTCGAACTCTGCTACTTGTAAAAACTTGTGATAATCAGTCCTTCTCATTTCCCCAGTCGATGATTTTGGGAGAGAGTTTTTCTTATGCAATCACCTGCACACTGTGTTCTCTCTCTCTCTCTGTATGGTTCTGATCAGGGCTCCTTCCCCTCTGCAGCACCTGAAATTCTTTCCTCCCCCAATTCACCTCTGTGCAGCTCCTACTTTCCATGATGTGGCCTCTTTTGTCCCTCCAGTTGTGCAGCTTGTTCTCTCAGTCCTCAGATGGATGTCTTGGGTGTTCAGAAGTATTTGATAATTTTCTGTTTTCAAGGGACAAGGGAAGCATAGGGCCCCTCTAATATTCCACCATCTTAACTTCCCTCTCTTGCAGACAATATTTTTATTTCATCCTTCCATCCAGTATGTATCTATGGTATGAAGTGAGTCTCTTGAAAACAGCATATAGATGGTTCTCATTTTTTTTAATCCATTATACTACCTTCTGTATTTTGATTGGAGCATTCAGACTATTTCCATTTGTAATTACTGATAATTAGGTGCTTATTGCCATTTTGTTAATTGTTGTATGGAATTTTTTTGTGGTTCTTCTTTGTTATTTTCTTCTTTTCCTTTTTTTCCTTGTGATTGATGACTTTCTGTGGTGTTATGTTTGACTTTCTTTCTCTTTATTTTTTGTTATGTCTCTATTATAGGTTTGGGGTTTGGGTTACCACGAGGTTATATAGGGCATCTTCACTATATAGCAGTCTATATTAAGTTGATGGTCACTTAAGTCAAACATTTTGTAAAAGAACTTTTTCTTACACCTCCCTCCAGATTTTGTGTATGTTATCACATTTTATACCTTTTTATTCATCATTTTCTTCTAATTATGATGTTTTATTTTCCACTTAAAGAAGTCCCTTTATACTGTGGAAAAAATATGAAGGAAACACTGTGGAAACAATAGAACTACGCTGGTGGGTGGGGGAATGGGTTAAATAGGTGATGGGGGCTAAGGAGGGCACTTGTGATGAGCACTGGATGTTGTATGTGCATTTTGAATCACTAAATTCTACACCTGAAACTAACATTATACTGTATGTTAACTAACTATAATTTGAATAAAAACTTAAAAAAAATAAAAATGGAAGTATAATCTAGAAATTGCACTACTAGTTATTTACCCAAATAATATAAAAATACTAATTCAAAGGGATACATGCATCCTGATGTTAATAGCAGCATCATCTACCATAACCAAATTATGGAAACAGCCCAAATGTCCGTTGACTGATGAATGGATAAACATGTGATACACACACACACACACACACACACACACACACACACGCACACACACAGAGGAATATTACTCAACCATTAAAAAGAATGGTATCTTGCCATTTGCAATGACATGGATGAAGCTAGAGAGTAGTATGCTAAGTGAAATAAGTCAGAGAAAGACAAATACCATATGCTTTCACTCCCATGTGTAATTTAAGGAAAAAAAACAAGCAAAGGGAGAAAAAGAGAGAGAGAGGTAAACCAGGAAACAGACTCTTAACTATAGAGAACAAACTGATGATTCCCAAAGGTGAGTGTGGGGTTGGGTTAAACAGGTGATGGGGATTAAGGAGGGCACTTGTGATGAGGGTATTGTATGAAAGTGTTGAATCAATATATTGTACACCCAAATCTAATATTACACTCTATGTTAAATAATTGGAATTAACATAAAATCTTTTTAAAAAAAAGGAAGTCTGTGTAACTTTTCTTGGAAGACTGGCTTAGTGGTGATGAACTCCTTTATTTTTGTTTGTCTGGGAAAATTTTTCTCTCTCCTTCAATTCTAACTTTTAAAAAATGTTTTTGTAAGTTTATTTATTTTTGACAGAGAGAGAGTGTGACCATGAGCTAGGGAGGGGCAGAGAGAGAGGGAGACACAGAATCCGAAGCAGGCTCCAGGCTCTGAGCTGTCAGCACAGAGCCTGACGTGGGGCTCAAACTCATAACCACGAGATCATGACCTGGGCTGAAGTTGGACACCCAGCCAACTGAGCCACCCAGGCGCCCCTCTAATTCTTTTAATGTTTATTTAGTTTTTGGGGGGGGGCAGAGAGAGAGGGAGACACAGAATGTGAAGCAGGTTCCAGGATCTAAGCTGTCAGCACAGAGCTCAATGCCGGGCTCAACTCACGAACTGTTGAGATCATGACCTGAGCCAACGTCAGATGCTAAACTGACTGAGCCACCCAACTGTCCCTCTCTCCTTCAATTCTAAATGATAACCTTTCCAAGTAAAATATTCCTCATTATATGTTTTTTTTCCTTTCAACTCTGAATATATTATGCCATTTCTCTCTTGTCTGCAAAGTTCCTAGTAAAAATCAGCTCATGGCCTTATGAGGTTTCCCTTGTATGTAATCTGCTACCTCTCTCCTGCTACTTTTAATAATCTCTTTTTCCTTAACTGTAGACATTATTATTATATTTTGGTGTGAAACTCATTGAGTTCATCTTGTTTGGAACTCTTTGTGATTCCTGAACCTGAATGTTTCCTTACATAGATTAGGGAATTTTACAGCTATTATGTCTTTAAATAATTTTTCTGTCCCTTTATTTCTCTGTCTCTCTTCTCCAGTTGATGCACAATACAAATGTTTGTTCACTTAATGTTGTCCAAGAGTTCCCTTAGCCTATCCTCATTTTTTAAAAATTCTTTTTCATTTTTGTTATTCATCTTGTGTACTTTCCATTACTGTTTCTTCCACATTGTTGACCCATTTTTTGCATCTACTAATCTATTGTTGATTCCCTGGAGTGTATTTTTTATTCCAGTTATTGTATTCTTCAATTCTGTTTGGTTGTTTTTTTAAAATCTTTTATATCTTGTATGAAGCTCTCCGTGAGTTCTCCCACTGTTCTATTCAGTTCACTGAGCATCTTTATAATCATTACATTGTCAACAATGTTCTGGTCTCAAGGCTGCTGAATGCAATAGCATTATGAGAAACCAAAAGGTTTCTAGGCATTTGTTGATGGCTATTTTAACCACTACAGCTCTTGCAGCAACAGCAGCTACAGCAGTTTCCTCCTTAACTATCTCCTTACAGACTGCACACCAAATAAATCAATATATGCAAAACACAACATTGGATTTAGAAAAAACAAGAATTGATCAACAAATTCTTTCCTGACTTCAGGCATTAGAGGTCATTGTTTGCCAGGCTAGGAGAACATCAACAGGCCTTATGGACCTTATCACAATTTATATGTGACTCAGGTTTCGCAACTTACTGCATCACTTCCACTTTACACAATGAGTCCTGGAATCAAATGTATAGACATCCTAATCGGGCATTTGACTCGCCCCTGAATGTCCCCATTGACAATTTAAAAATAGATTGCAAAAGCAATTACAAGAGCCTCAGCAAGAAGGCCAACAGGCCTCATTAACATTCTCAATAACATTTCTAACTGGAAAAACTAAAAAAAACTGGTTCTCCAGGTTCAAACTATACTCCTGGTTTAACACTATTATAATACTGCTAATAATCCTGTGTTTTTTTGTTGCAGTTGTTCAAAATGATGATGTCTATTTGCTCCTCTAACAAGTCACCCAAGGTGTTCTTACCAATACCCAGATGCTCACCACTTCCATGACAACTTCTGGTCCTGCTAATGAAAAACAAAAGGGTTGAGATTTGGAGTTATTTTTACTGAGTGTATTGTAAGCCCTGGGAAAGTGAATGGGGTAATTGCTGAAAGGTCAGCAATGTTCTGGTCTCAAGGCTGTTGAAGGTGATAGTATAAGAAGAGAGACCCATGATCTTCCAGGAGCCAGTGAGGGAACAGACCCACTATAATCACCTGGCAGACCTTGAAACTGCACATCCACCTGTTTCATATATACAACAGATGTATGTGTGGTCTATGTCTGGAAGCTCTTTGTGTTTTCCTCCCATGCTTTGACATGCTTTGATGTTTATTCCTGGAGAACATGAAATAAAGGCTATGTGCCATTTACCTCTGCTGCTGTTTGGTTGCCAGGGGCAGCCTTGCACATCTACTCAGTATAAGTGTCTTAGAACATTTTCTTCAGGGTGTGGTTACAGTGGGGTGTCTGCACCTGATGTAGGGTGGTGGCAGGGTGGTCCCAGGTGCTCTGCACAGGGGGCATTCTGAGGATTGGCTGAAGATAAGGTGGGGCAGATGCAGGCTTCCTGTGCTGCTCCTTGCAGAGGCGACCCTAGAAGGGCAGCAGCAGCTGAACTGGGCATGACTGGTTGTCCTGAGGTGTTCAATGCTGGAGACAACTGGAGCTGAGGCCAGCATGGGCCAGAATGTCCTAGGGTGCTCCTGGTATGGTGGTTGGAACTGAAGCAGGGTGTGGGCTGGAGGTTGCTGAGGTGCTTCATTCAGTCAGTCCCCTGACAGGGCGGCTGGAGCTGACACAGACATGACCCAAGTGGATCTGGATCACTCTTCCCCCTGACATGTTGTAGCAAGCCTTCTGCAGCCTAAGTGGTGTGGGCTTGGAGTGTTCTGGGTGCTTTGTGCACGTGTCACCTTGGCATGACAGTTGGAGATGTACTGAGCACTGATCAGGATTGTCTCCATTGGTGCCATGCGGGCACCACCTTGGTGGGATGGCTGGGACTGGTGTGGGCTAGAGGCTCAGGCCACTGACAGCCCCTGGATCCTGCTTCCATCCATGCCATGAAGGTGGAGGGAGAATGTAAACCATGGTGCTCACCAGCCGCTCCACACAGAGAGAGTTCCAGTAGGTCCCTGCTGTTTGGCAGGACTCAAAGGCTTGCCCTTCTACATTCTAAGGGCTCCTTAAACCATGGGTTTCTTTTCTGTGCCCCAAGACAAACAAGTCTGCTCATGTGCTATCACTCTTCACTGCAGTACACAGTGTCAGGGGTGGGGGTTCTCTTCATTACCATGTCTCTCTCTCATACTCTGTGTTGTCTCTGTATGTTTTGTTGTGAAGAAGCTGTTCAGTTAGCCCTCAGGTCTTCTTCAGGAGGAATTGCTCTATAAGTAGGTGGAGATTTGGTGTCTCCATGCAGGACGTGAATTCAAAGTCTTCCTACATTGCCAACTTGGACTGGACCTCAAACACAAAGACTTTTGAACACCATGTAAGATTCAGGTAGTTTTTAATGGTTGAAACTCTAGGGTTCTCCAGCCAGCACATACTTTGCATGAAATAACATTTTAAGTCTCATATTTACCTAGAGGGTCCAAAGTGAACCCCCTAGAGGATCAAGAAGTGAACATATTTGATGATGGATAAAGGGCCATGCACTGTTTGGTAGGAAAAATGTCAAATTAGTGGCCAGATATCCCCAACCCAATGAGTGTAAAAATAAACATGAGAGGAAGAAATGTGTGTTCAATGTTAAGGGAAACTGATGAAAATCCCAGATGAAAACCGTTTTCAGCTCTCAGAGAGCATTCAGCTTCTAATCAGGTTTTAGCTCCATTGGACATGGCATTATAGGAAAGAACTGAAGGAGGGGGGAAAAGAGCAACATCAGGAGTTAGGGTCCTTCAAGAAAAAAACTTAGATAAGACCTTTTTAAGAATAATAAAAATGGTGTTCTCAGATGATGATCAATATCCACTTTTCATATAATTTAGAATCCCTGGGTTAATAAGAAGAAGAAGACTAAGAAGAAGACATAAGTAAGTGGAGAAACAGAAGGGAACAGTAAGTTGTAGAAAGAAGGTGACTTTTTCACTTAACTTATCATAAATCAGAACAGAATGTGCATGAAAATTTTAACACCCAACCCTGTCATGTGGCGCTGAGATTTCAGGAAACTGTGACTTATAGTGTCACCTCCGACCTCCAAAGCACTGGGGTTGAATTAGGGCACAGTGGTCACTAAACGCAAACTGGCCACCAGTGAAACATGTAAGTTTGTATCTTTCTCATGAATAGGAGAGCCAAGATCTTTGCCTTTGTCCCTCACTGTTCTGACAGAAAGCCTACCCCAGTAAAGACTTAGAACATGAATTTCAATGTCGTCTCCTATTAAGGTAATGACAGCAATGAGTGAGAAGTGAAATATACTTGGGAAATGAAAAGCAGCATTTTACACAAATAGAATAGATTAAAAAATAGGAATAGACTAAATGCATCTCATATAATCCTGGTGACCCTGGTTTCATGAAGTTAGATGTATTAATGAAAAGTCACAATACCAAGCATGTTTCCTACTGTATGCTCTGGCCAACAGAGCGTGAATAAGTACTCTTATTCTTTACAGGTATTTTGAAGGTATTTTGAAGATGGCAAACATCACCATTATTGTAAATGAAACACACACAAAAAGAGTCAAGGCGGGGCGCCTGGGTGGCTCAGTCAGTTAAGCATCCAACTCCTGGTTTTGGTTCAGGTCATGATCTCACAGTTGGTGGGTTGAAGCCTGCATCGGGCTTCATGCTGATGGTGCAGAGCCTGCTTGGGATTCTCTGTCTCCCTCTCTCGGCCCCTCCCCTGCTCAAGCTTTCTCTCGATCTCTCAAATAAAATAATTAAATAAACATTTTTTAACAATAGCCAATGAAAGCCCAGAGAAAACAGAAATTTGGGGTTTCCTAGTATTGGTTCTGAGACCACCTCCCCCAGCCCTGAATGAGGGGGGCACTTACATCTCCAAGAACTAGGAATATCACCAGTGGGAAGTGTTTCCAGCCATGCCCACAGCACATCCATTCCTTGTACCCCGCCACCTCACCCTTCCTTTATGTCAGAAGAGCCACTGGTACCCGGGAACACAGCTCCTCAGCAGCCCCCAACTCACACTCACTTGACCCAGAGATGCGGGACCATCTGTCCAGCATCTAGTGTCTATAAGGCCAAATTTGGGATCTTTCTGGATCCTTCCTGAAGGGGGAGTGGGGACCTGGGAGGCCCTGTTCCATCAGGATCTGAACACTGATGCTTCCACTGATCTTCTCCCCAAAACCCCATGCCAGAAATCCCCAACCTCTGACATTCCATTTGGAAGAGATTCACTCGGCTGTAAGACCTCTCTTTTGGAAAGATTTCTCTTTCCCTAAACTCTATCCTCTCCTGAAGTAATTCCCTAATTCTTTCCCCAAGCCTTGCCCTAAGGCAACAGAAATAAACCCCCATTTACAAGCTTCCAGAGAAGCTCAGGGGTTACAGGCGGTATTCTTTTCTCAGCTATGTAACAGTTCATTGTGTTATCATCTGAAGGATCAACCTAGGACGACTCTGCTTCCATTGTCACTTGGCTTCTTAGCAGAATTCATTTCCTTGTGGCTGCATGACTGAGAGCCCCAGCTTCTTACTGAATTTCATATGGGTCCACTGTAGATCTGAGAGGGCACCTGAAGTCTCCTGACATGGCATGTTTCCTAGTCCAGCAAAGGGTCTATCTCTCCAGTGTACTAAGTCCTTCCTTATATGATGAATTGTAATCACAGGGGTGCCTTCCTATGGCCTTTGTCATATTAAATTGTCTAGAACAAGTCACAGGTCCCTCCACACTCAAGAAAACTGACAGTAGAAGCCACCAACTGGGGCAATCCCATACATTTCCAGACACTGACAAAAGTCCCGGGAAGACAAATTTACCCCAGTAGAGAACCACTGCCCTACTCCATAGATGTCCATACGCACAGTCACAGGCAGCCTTTCTTTGTAACATAGTTTGGGAAGGTCAAAACTCCTGCACCTTTCTACTTTTTGGCATGTTACATAAAACGGAGTGAGCATCTTTTCTATGCCTTGGAAAATTGTCATTTTCCTCCTAGTTTTGAATCAGCATCCAACCTTTTATCCTTTGCATTTTAAATGTTGTGACATATCTCTGAAAATTACTTTAATGTGAATACTTTTGGTCGCATCAATTACTTTAGGATATCTCCACCTTTTTGTCAAAACTGCTTTCCTTCATTATTTTGAACGTGCTATTTACACTGAGTTCTTCTGGATGGATGTCTGGAGACAACTGAACATAGGTTATGTCCACATTCCCATGAACAACTGTGTTTGTATGAGTCCACTTACATTGGATTTTAATCTAAACTCTCTTTGCATGTCTTCACTGCACTTGAATCTCTGTTGACCAATTTCCTCTTTGGAAAATCCATTTTGCAAAAATTTTGTGGACTCATCACTAAGCATCAAAGGGGGCAACACAACTACAAGCTTTTCTAGTTATGTGTGAATTTAATAACAGATGCACAGTGACCAATCCCCAACAGACTTTGAAAGAAGCGACACGATACGTCAGGGAGAGTGATGCTCATGTTATTTACATACTGTGGTAAGTTATGTTTCTACTGTTGTGTTGTAGAGGCACCAGTGTTTTTCAACAGAACCATCATGAATGAAAGGTTTATATAGTACAATTATATACTCACCGCATCTATATTTTCAGAATGCACAAAGGCAAGATGCTGAAACCAGTAGAAAATATATATGCAAATGGGTGAAAATAAGAAAAAAAATGACCACAGACAACAAATGAACCAGAAATTTTTCCTATGAGAATATCCTCAGAAAGACTCTACAGGAGAATACATGAAGCTCTGCACCACTGCCTTCACCAGGAAGGATGTGTGATGACAGGAAAGTAGAAATAGCATTAATGTCCAAGTGTCACAAAATGAAATAGGATAATTGCAAAATATGTTCATTGATAAAGCACTGTCTCAACGTTAAATGCAACTAAATTAATGTGTGTTCCTAGGAAATTACTCTGAATATCAGAAATAGTGAAGAACAAGAAGGTTTATAAAAACTATACATATAATAAAATCTATAATTTTAAATTATAGCTTAAAAAATAATAGGGATTGGAAGGACACCTTGAAATTATTACAAATTTCCCCCATGGAGATAATGAGGATGACCTAGGATGACAGATAAAGAGGACTCTAATTTCTACCTATAGACGCATTTCTTATTAAAACTGAAAAGAATCTATGTTATGATACTACTTGTAAAATTATTTCTGGATTGTGACTATGTGGGTAATTGACTTTCATTTTGATTTTTATGAAATTTATTTTATTTATTAAATTTAGAAAGTGGAAATGCTAGAAGTAGGGAGAAAATAACTGTAGAAAGATATCCAAGCAATAATCAGTTATTAAACATCTGTATGAAAACAATTTCTTCCCCAATTTTTTTCCTGTTCATTGTACACTAACATTTTCTTTTGTTACCAGTAACAAAATCAGTATGTCAGCATAAATCTAAATTACTTTTTTTTTCGGGGGGGGGGGGGAATCTAACCCTTTATTTCACTTCAAAAGTTCAGCTTTGTTTTGTTTTGTTTTTTAAATATGAAATTTATTGTCAAATTGGTTTCCATACAACACCCAGTGCTCATCCCAACAGGTGCCCTCCTCAATACCCATCACCCACCTTCCCCTCCCTCCCACCCCCCATCAACCCTCAGTTTGTTCTCAGTTTTTAAGTGTGTCTTATGTTTTGGCCCCCTCCCTCTCTAATCTTTCTTTTTTCCTTCCCGTCCCCCATGGTCTTCTGTATCAGCGGGTGGAGAATTTCCTTTAGTGCCTGAGCCTGTGGACAGTGTGGAGGCCACAGTTATGACTAGTGCCTCCCAGCATCTCAGTGTTTTGTCCAAACATCAGGTGAGGATGTACTTGTGCCTAGGGGCAGTCTGGTAAAGAAACGCAGATATAGAGGTGAGAGTTGGGAGGGCCCCCAAGGATTTCCAATGGCATAGGGAAAAAGGAGAAAAATGCAATAAAATGGAACAGCCTGAGATAATAATGTTAAAGTTCAAAGCTCCTCATAAGGCTAAGGATGCTGTTTTTTTCTGCATGTGTGTGTGTCTATGCATTGGCCTCATTCATTATTTTTTTAAGGTTTTAAAAATCATTAAAATGAATTGTAAGCATGCAGGTGCTATAACACAGGCATCTTTGGAAAGTCCTGTAGGTAGAGCTGACTCAGTGTTCTATTTTCTCACTGGTTGGTTGATGCCCAATAGGATTATCCAATTAGCATGCATAATCCTTCTTATCGAATCAGAAGAGGCTTCCAGGAGTTCTCATTTGACTACAATGAATATTACTGGGCTGCTCTTGCCTGGACCAGAGGCTTTGTTTTCTCCAGTGCCTGGCTGGTTTGCTCTGAGTACTGCGATCTGCTACTTCTGGCAGGTGCTCAGAGCTTCTGCCCTAATCCTGAGGAGAGCAAGGTGAGGAGCACGGAGAGGCAGCCGGAAGGGCAGCCCTGAAAGTGCATGAGGTACAGGAGCAGTTTCCCTTACATGGAGAACTTTCCTGGGTCCACGTGCTTCTAAGTGCCCTGAACCCTCGACTCCCAGAGCCCCTTTGTCAACATCTGTGAGCACAAAGCCTGGACAGGATCCCCTGGAGGGCAGAAGGCAGGAAGAATACATTATGACATGATGTGTGTGTGTGTGTGTGTGTGTGTGTGTGCGTGTGCGTGCGTGCGTGTGTGTGTGTGTGTATGTGTGTGTCTCCCTGGAATGGCTGCTGCTATGGGAGGTCCCCTGCAGATACTGCCTGGTTCTGGTAGGTCCTTCCTGCAGGTGCTGCTGGTTCTAGTGGTCCCTCCTGCAGATGCTTCCTGGGTGTGCTGGTGCTTTCTCCAGGTGCTGTCTGGTGCCTCAGCATCTCCCAACAGGAAGGGACACCTGAGTTCCCACAGGGAAGAAGGCAGCTCCAGTGGTGCTCATCATTTCCAGGATCCAGGTCTATCCCATCCAGACTGAACTGGGCTGGGGGTCCCCTTCAGTGTCAGCGGTTCTCCAGTCAATCCAGAGAAGAATGAGGCTACATGGCTGTCTTGGGCTGCTTGATTGAGAGAAACGCCAGATGAGTCCCTTCGTAGGATGGGTGCGAAGAATAAGACACCCTGCCATTCCATTGTTCCTTCTCACTGCTTTCCAGAGTTCTACTTTGGGTGATCCCCATGTTACTTCCAGGGTTTATATTGGTGCTTACTGGAGAGACCAGAGAAAGTGTGTCTACACCATCTTGTCCAGACGGGAAGTTCCCATTCACAGCATTTTTATTGACCCCGGATTCTTCTCCCATTCCGAGCCTATTTATGTACGTTGGTTTTGAGGGTCCTCCAACACAGCAGTCACAACATATACTTCCTATACCCTTTGTCGTTTTGAACTGTATTTCGTTGCCATGGTCTCCAAGTTACACGGTGCTGGAAATAAAGAAGCTGTGCTTGCTACCTTCATCAAAATATAGCAACGTCAGCACATTACTGACAACACCCCATTTTATTTGACAGGAAAATTAGGGTTCCAAAAAGAAATCTCCACTTTCTTTGATGCAGCTTATGAATGATTCAAAAAGCTACATCTGTCACTCCCATCTCTGGATTCTCTTTCAGCCCCTCAGATTCCACCTGGACTGTTGGCTGGAGTCCAGCTTCCTTCCTCAGCAGCGATGTTCTCCTTACTTATCGCTATGCCTGGTGTCGGCTTTTTCTTTTTTCACGACCTTCTGCTCTGAACTCCCTTATTCCAATGAGTTATGGGGTATGTAGCATTTGTCCACGTTTCACAGGAAGGTTGGGAAAATTTTAAATGTCACAACACTTAGCTTTAAACCTCCTAAAATTAAAAAAAAAAAAACAACTCCTAAAATTTTAGAAAAGATCAAAACTTAGACCTGTATTATTTTTGCCAGAAGCCAATCTTAGAGGGATTTCAGGATCTTAGAAATGTATGAATAAAGTTGGGAAACAGATGAGGGATAGACAAAAAAAGTATCGTTGCTGTGACTTTCTCCAGAGTGCTAGATGGCCTCTGTGTGAACCTTGACTTCCTCATCAGTTAGTGTGGTTAGTCAGTCACTAACCATGGGCTGTTTCCTGTCGTTATAGGGCAGGTTGTATTTCCTAATCTATCATGACAAGAAAGCAGGTCAGTGGGCCCTGGAAATCAGCAGCAGGGACCGGAGGGATAGATCACAAAGGGAGACAAGGAAAATTTGGGAGAGATGGATGCTCATTATGTTGACACTTTCACAGAACACGTGTGTGTGTGTGTGTGTGTGTGTGTGTCACACATATGATATATGTTTCAACCAAGCAGTTTTGAAACCCAAAACAAAATGTATCAAGCAGCTTATTTACAAGATAATTACTAGATAGAGACCTGAGATTTTTATGAGATAGTAGAGTAGGAAACATGTACATCATCTCTGAAAATATGCCCGAGACTTAGATCCATATACAGTATGGGTGAACAAGATGAGACAAACCCCACAGGGGCATTCTAAGGATGGTCTGTGTAAGCCAAAGCAGGAAGGACCGCCAGGACCAAAGCCAGATTTCCCCAACCTGTACAGTGAGGGAGGGTGTCTTGAGTGTTGTGGGTGTGCACTTGGCAAAAGGGGGCGGTGAATCTTCCTGGTCAGGTGTAGATTCCCACTGAAGGATTCTGAGGAGGGTCCAGGGATGTGAAGGCCACTTGGGGGCAGACGCTGTGTCTGAGGCAAGACTGGGAACAGCAGTGACTAACTAAACATGGCCTGTGGTCACGAGGCAAGGGTAGATGAGTAGTAGATCATCCCAGGTAATGGACTGCAGGAAAGGGGATACGAGGCCTCACTTGTATGAAACAGGAGTTATTAAAACGGGGGTTGTTTCTGGCCCTTTCACACCTGCTGCATGACCATGGGCTACATGAGGTTTCCTATTAACTTTGCAGCTGGATTTATCTGTATTTATCCTCTTTCTTTGATTATCAGCTGAGATGATTTTTGTTTCTTGGTTTTTATTTTCCAGTTCTTGCTGATTTCATATCTGACACGTGGGAAGCTGTAGGAGGGCAAAGTGTCAGCTGGTCAGGGAGCACTGACATACTGCCTTGCTGGTGCAGGGAAAGCAGAGAAGGCCCCAGGCTGCTAGGAAAAGGAACTGACGCTGGATAAAGCCAGAAAGGTCAACGTGCCATAAACCATTAAAACTGCAGATTAGAGGCAATCCACACAGTGTCAGGAGATGAGAAAGAAAGCGGCTCAGGAGGGCCCAGTCTAGGACGGAGATGAGAAGGACCCTGAATTCAGCTCTTCCAGGGACACGCAGAATCCACGCCTACTCATACAGCAATGTCTCCGGAGGAACTGAGCGTCAGGACAGACAGACTCTGGCAGTGCGGGGACCCCACTCCTGGCTCTGGGAACTGCATGGGGAGGGACAGCAGGGAGGGGCTGTGTGTAGATCCACCTGTGCAGGACACAGAAACAAAGCCACAGTTTAAAATGGCAACTAGAAGGTAAAGGAGCTCACCCTTCACCAGATATTGGGGGGCTTGCTGGAACTGTCCCTGGGTCCTGTTTATCCTGCAACTCAGTAGCGCTGAGTCCTAGCCCACACCAGGCCCAGATGCCCTGGAGGCCAGAGAAGGATCAGCAGAGCAACTAGGCTGTAAAGGAAGCAGAATTCTAAGTCTGCCAAGTCGCGCGGGAGCCACAGAGTGTATTGGGGAGCAGGTGGAGGAGGGGAGGGGAGGATGTAGAGGGGAGCTGGAGAATGAGGGAGGAAGACAAGGAGGGGGGGAGGGGGAGGGGAGGAGGAGTGGAAAGGAGAGGAGGGGAAGGGAGGAGGGAGAAGAAGCAGATGAGGGCAGGGAAGGTAAGAGGGGGAAGTGAGGGAAGAGGGGAAGGGGAGGATGGGGAAAAGAGGGGGAGTAGGAAGAAGAGGTAAAGGAGGGGAAGGGAAGAGAAGGAGTATGGGGAGGTGGAGGGGAGGAATCAGAAGGGAGGAGGCGAAGTGGGAGAGGGGAGAAGAGGAGGGGAGGGGAGACAATGAGGGATGAGGACGGGGGGAGGAGGGGTGGGCAGGAGGAGGAGTAAGGGGAGAGTATCTATTGCTGCAGATTTCAAAGAGCTAAGAAATAGTCATGGTGAATTAAGAAATTTTGTAAATGAGAGACAAAATGAAGTAGATACAGTGACAGCAAGGATGGAAAAAAAAGAGGAGACAACAGGTGAAATAGAAGATAAAATTACGTAACATGATGGGGCACCTGTGTTGCTCAGTTGGTTAGGTGACCAACTCAGCTCAGGTCATGATCTCATAGTTCTTGAGTTCGAGTCCTGTGTCGGATTCTCTGCTGACAGTTCAGAGTCTAGGAGACTGCTTCGGCGTCTGTGTCTCCCTCTCTCTCTGCCTCTCTCCCGCTTGTGCCCTGTTTCTGTCTCTCAAAATAAATGTTAAAAATTTTTTTAATTATGTAAAATGATGAAGCTGATAAAAAGAGTGAAAGGAAATTACTAGGTCATGAGGGAAGAGTTAGCTAAATTATTCCATGAAACAAAATAATATCCATATCATAGGAGTGCCAGAAGAAGAAGAGAGGGAAAAAGGGGCAGTAGGTTTACTCGAACAAATTATAGCTGAGAACTTCCCCAGTCTGTAGAAAGAAACAAGTCCAGGAGGCACAGAGAACTCCTTTCAAAATCAACCAAAACAGTTCAACAACACAACATGTCATAATGAAACTGGAAACATACAAAGATAAAGAGAGAATTCTGAAAGCATCTAGGGACAAACAGGCCTTAATCTACAAGGGTAAACACATAAGGGTAGTAGCAGACCTGTCCACTGAAACTAGTTTGGCCAGAGGGGAGTGGCAGGAAATATTCAATGTGCTGATAGGAAAACTATACAGGGAAGAATTCTTTATGCAGAAAGGCTGTCTTTCAGAATAGAAGGAGAGATAATGGCTTTCTGAGACAAAGAAAAACTGAAGGAGTTAATGACCACTAAACCAGCCCTGCAAGAGATTTTAAGGGGGACTCTGTGAGTGGAAAGCAGGAAAGACTACAAAAGACTATAGACATCACCACAAACATGAAACCTACAGATAACACAATGACACTAAATCTGTATCTTTTAATAATAACACTGAATTTAAATGGACTAAATTCTCCAATCAAAAGACATAAGGTATTAGAATGGTTAAAAAATCAAGATCCATATAGATATGCTGCCTACAAGAGATTCATTTTTGATCTGAGGACACCTCCAGATTGAAAGGTGATGGAGAACCATTTATCATGCTACTGGTTGTCAAAAGAAAGGTGAAATAGCCATACTTACATCAGACAAACTAGATTTTAAACTAAAGACTGTAACAAGAGATGAAAAAGCATTATATCATAATTAAAGGATCTATCCATCCAGAAAAGCTAACAATTATAAATGTTTATGCCCTCAACTTGAAGCACAGAAATATATAACTCTATTAATCACAAACATGAACAAGTGTATAGATAATAATACCTTAGTTGTAGGGAGTTTAATATTCTACTCACACCAATGGACAGGTAATCTAGGCAAATAATCAATAAGGAAAACACAGCTCTGAATGACACATTGGAACAGATGGACTTAACAGATATATTCAGAACTTTTCATCCTAATGCAGCAAAATACATATTCTTCTCGAGTGTACATGGACATTCTCCAAACAGATCACATACTGGGTAACAATATAGCCCTCAACAGTTACAAAAAGATCAAGATTGGGGTGCCTGCGTCGCTCAGTCAGTTAAGCATCCAACTTTGGCTCAGGTCATGATCTCACAGTTGGTGGGTTCAAGCCCTGTGTCAGGCTCTGTGCTGACATCTCAGAGTCTGGAGCCTGCTTTGGATTCTGTGCCTCCTTCTCATTCTGCCCCTCTCCCACTTGTGCTCGCTCTCTCTCTCTCTCTCTCTCCCTCTGTCAAAAATAAATAAACATTAAATTAAAAAAAAAACATCAAGATCATACCATGCACATTTTCAGATCACAATGCTATGAAAATTGGAATAAACCATAAGATAAACATTGAATAATGCTAAATACATTGAGGTTAAAGAAAAATCCTACTTAAGAATGAATGGGTTAACCAGGAAATTAAAGAAGACATTAAAAAATACATGGAAACAAGTGAAAGTGAAAACACAAGGGTTCAAACCCTTTGGGATACAGCAAAAGCAGTCATAAAGGGAAAATACATTGCAATTCAGGCCTATCTCAAGAAATAAGAAAGGTCCCAAATACACAACCTAACCTTACAACTAAGGGAGCTAGGAAAGCAGCAGGAAATAAAGCCCAAAAACCAGCAGAAGAAGGTAAATAATAAAGATTGGAGGATAAATAAAGAATATAGAATCCAAAAAACCAAAAAATTAGATCAAATCAATGAATCTAAGAGCTGGTCTTCTGAAAGAATAAAAAAAAAAATTCAATTAACACCTAGCCAGACTTCTCAAAAAAAAGAGACAGGACCCAAATAGATAAAAACATGAATGAAAGAGGAGAGATTACAGGCAACATCACAGAAATATAACAATAATAAGAGAATACTATGAAAAAGCATACGCCAACAAAATGTACAACCTGGAAGAAATGGACAAATTCCACACTCCCAAAACTCAAACAGGAAGAAATAGAAAATTTGAACAGACTCATAACCAGCAAGGAAATTGAACTGTTTAAAACCTCACAATAAATAAGAGTCATGGGCCAGATGGCTTCCCAGGGGAATTCTACCAGACTTTTTAAAAATGTATTTAAAATTAATTTTATTTTTTATATTAAATATAATTTATTGTCAGATTGGTTTCCATACAACACCCAGTGCTTATCCCAAAAGGTGCCCTCCTTAATGCCCATCACCCACTTTCCCCTCTCACCCACCCCCCATCAACCCTCAGCTTCTTCTCAGTATTTAAGAGTCTCTTATGGTTTGCCTCCCTCCCTCTCTGTAACTCTTTTTTTATGCTTCCCCTCTCCCATGGTCTTCTGTTAAGTTTCTCAGGATCCACATATGAGTGAAAACATATGGTATCTGTCTTTCTCTGCCTGACTTATTTCACCTAACATAATACCCTCTATTTCCATCCACATTGCTGCAAATGGCCAGATTTCATTCTTTCTCATTGCCAATCTACCAGAGTTTTAAAGAACAGTTAATACTTATTATTCTCAAACTGTTCCAAAAAATAGAAATGGAAGAAAAGCTTCCAAACTTAAAGCCAGCAATGCCTTGATTCCAAAACCAGATAGACCCCACTTAAAAGGAGAATTGCAAGCCAATATCTTTGATGAACATCAATGCAAAAATTCTCAACAAGATACTAGCAGATGGAATTCAACAGTGTATTAAAAGAATTATTCAGGGGTGCCTGGGTGGCTCAGTTGGCTAAGTCTCTGACTTTGGTTCAGATCATGAACTCATGGTTCATGAGTTCAAGCCCAGCACTGGGCTCTATGCTGACAGCTCAGAGCCTGAAGCCTGCTTTGTATTCTGTGTCTCCCTCTCTCTCTGTTCCTCCCCTGCTCGCAATTTGTCTCTATCTCTCTCTCTAAAAAAATAAAGATTAAAAAACTAAAAAATAATAATTATTCGCCATGATCAAGTGGGGTTCATTCCTGGGCTGCAGGGATGGTTCAATATTCACAAGTCAATCAATGTGATACACCACATTAATAGAAGAAAGGATAAGAACTATATGATCCTGTCAATAGATGTAGAAAACCTTTTGACAAAATACAGCATCTTTTCCTGATAAAAACCCTTAGGAAAATTGGAATAGAAGGAACACACCTTAACATCATAAAAGCCATATATGAAAGGCCCACAGCTAATATCATCCTCAATGGGGAAAAACTGAGTGCCCCATGAGATCAGGAATACGACAGGGATGTCCACTCACCACTGTTGTTTAACATAGTGTGGAAGTCTTAGCCTCAGCAATCAGACAGCCAAAAGAAATAAAAGGCATCCAAATTAGTAAAGAAGAAGTCAACATTCCTCTTCACAGATGACATGATATTCTACATTGAAAACCCAAATGCTGTACCAAAAAATTGCTAGAACTAATACATGAATTCAGCAGTCACAGGATATAAACTCAATGTACAGAAATCAATTGTATTTCTATACACTAATAATGAAGCAGGAGAAAGAGATATCAGGAAGCAATCCCATTTACAATTGCATCAAAAACCATAAGATACCAAGGAATAATCCTAATCAAAGAGGTAATAGATCCACATGCTGAAAACTATAGAAAACTTATGAAAGAAATTGAAGTCACAAAGAAATGGAAAACCATTCCATGTTCATGGATTAGAAGAATCAATACTGTTGGGGCGCCTGGGTGGCTCAGTCGGTTGAGCTTCCGACTTCAGCTCAGGTCGCGATCTCACGGTTCGTGAGTTTGAGCCCCATGTCAGGCTCTGGGCTGATGGCTCAGAGCCTGGAGCCTGCTTCCGATTCTGTGTCTCCCTCTCTCTCTGCCCCTCCCCCATTCATGCTCTGTCTCTCTCTGTCTCAAAAATAAATAAACATTAAAAAAAAAGAAGAATCAATATTGTTAAAATGTCTATGATACCCAAAGCATTCTACACATTTAATGCAGTCCCTATCAAAATAACTCCAACATTCTTCACAGAGCTAGAAAAAATAATTCTAGGGTTTGTATGGAACCAGAAAAGACCCTGAATAGCCAAAGTAATGTTGAAAAAGAAAACCAAAGCTGGAGCATTCACAATTCTGGACTTCAAGCTGTATTACAAAGCTGTAATCATCAAGACAGTATGGTACGGGCACAAAAATGGACACATAGACCAATGGAATAGAATATAGAACCCAGAAATGCACCCACAAATATATGGCCAACTAATCTTTGACAAAGCAGGAAAGAGCATCCAATGGGAAATAGACTGTCTCTTTAGGAAATGGTGCTGGGAAAACTGGACTGTAACATGGAGAAGAATGAAACAGGACCACTTTCTTACACCATACATAAAAATAAATTCAAAACGGATGAAAGACAGGATGTGAGACAGGAAACCATCAAACTCCTAGAGAAGAAAACAGGCAAAAACCTCTTTGACCTCGGCGACATGAACTTCTTACTTAACATGTCTCCGGAGGCAAGGGAAACAAAAGCAAAAATGAATGATTGGGACCTCAAGACAAAAAGCTTCTGCATGGTGAAGGAAACAATCAAGAAAACTAAAAGGCAACTGACAGAGTGGAAGATATTTGCAAATGACATATCAGGTAAAGGGTTAGTATCAAAAATCTACAAAGAACTTATCAAACTCAACACCCAAAAAACAAATAATCTAGTGAAGAAATGGGCAAAAGACATGACTAGACACTTCTCCAAAGAAGACATCCAGATGGCCAACCGACACATGAAAAAATGCTCAACATCACTCATCATCAGGGAAATACAAATCAAAACCACCATGAGATACGACCTTCCACCTGTCAGAATGGCTAACATGAACAACTCAGGCCACAACAGATGTTGGCGAGGATGCAGAGAAAGAAGATCTCTTTTGCATTGTTGGTGGGAATGCAAGCTGGTGCAGCCACTCTGGAAAACAGTATGGAGATTCCTCAAAAAACTAAAAACAGAACTACCCTACGACCCAGCAATTGCACTACTAGGCATTTATCCATGGGATACAGGTGTGCTGTTTCGAAGGGACACATGCACCCCCATGTTAATAGTAGCACTATCAACAATAGCCAAAGTATGGAAAGAGCCCAAATGTCCATTGATGGATGAATCGATAAAGAAGATGTGGTGTGTATATACAATGGAGTATTACTTGGCAATCAAAAAGAATGAAATTTTGCCATTTGCAACTATGTGGATGGAACTGGAGGGTATTATGCTAAGTGAAATTAGTCAGAGAAAGACAAAAATCATATGACTTCACTCATGAGGACTTTAAGAGACAAAACAGAGGAACATATGGGAAGGGAAACAAAAATAATAGAAAAAACAGGGAGGGGGACAAAACAGAAGGGACTCATATATGAAGGACAAACTGAGGGTTACTGGAGGGGTTGTGGGAGGGGGGATGGGCTAAATGGGTAAGGGGCACTAAGGAATCAACTCCTAAAATCATTGTTTCACTATATGTTAACTAATTTGGATGTAGATTTTTTAAAAAAAGAAAAAAAGAAAAGAAAAAAATCCATATGGACATGAGACCAGGGCAAATGGAGCTTCAGGACAGGACCATGATAGGTATTGGGGAGTAAATTCACAACTCTGAGGGACTCTTGACCAAACATGTTGGGCACATTGCAGACCCTGAGTGCTTCACATAGACATCAAGTGTGCACTGCCCATGGACACATCTCAGTCCATGCTCCTCAGCACAGCAGGTGGAATGAGGTGACCACTGGTGCCCTCGTGTCCCTCTTTGGGTTCAGTATTCAATCTCCAGCTCCTGCATCCTGAGCCCCTGCAGCCTGCTGTATGGACTACTCTGCATAGCCAGCTCACTAAGGCCACTTAGTGGTTCAGGGACTAAAGTTCCTGCCAGGTAGGTCCCTGAGACCCCTAAGTCCCCAGGGCTCCCTGAGTCTCTGGCTAGCTGGCCTTGGGGATGCAGGAGTAACTTCTTCCCAGAACCCTCCATAATCATGTGACTCTGCAGGATACAGTCTCTGGCTCGTTTTTCAGGTGGACTTGTAGGCCATTGGGGAAGCACTTCTCCCAGCCAGGACAGCTGTGAGGACACTGCAGACACAGGATGAGGCTGGAGATGTCTCTGTATTCAAACAGGACAGGAGAGTCCATGAGCTGGCATCTCCCCACATCCCAGGCTTTCCTCCTTCAGCATAGGCTACTGGGCATAACAAGAGCTTGGACAAAGGTGGGTGTAATGGCAGGTTAACTGGCTTCTCACCTTGGGTAATGAACAGGTAGCTATTTTAACTACTCTAGTGCCCTTTATCTTATAAGTTAAATTTCTGCTGCCTGTCACCATCTCTGCTCCCACGTTTCTTCAACCACATGATCATTTAGGGAAAGTCTTTGATACCTTGTGACTCTTAAGGTCTCAGTGGGGCTGATGTCAGCTGGCTGTGCCAGCTGTGGGTGAAGATCTTCCTGGGATGAGCAATGCTCACATAGTAAGAAACGGACTGCAGCCTCTGGTCCCTGCTGAATCCTCTACTTAGAGAAAGGGATCTCAGCTGTACTGAGAGCCAACATCAGAGTCTCACCGAGAGCCAGGTTGGACCCTCAGCCCCCAGAACTCCTCCACCTACACATCCACTAACAGACCCAGACTGGACACTGTGGGACTTCCAGCACTGTCAGCATCAGCACCAGAACCTCGACTCCCCACCCTCAGTGCAGTCAGGGATGGGGTCACAGGAAATCACAGGACAGAGGATTTGGAGATGGGGTGTGGTGATAGCTCTCAATCTGTCCCCCAGCATGGAGCCTCCGTCCTCAGGAAGAAAGGGGTCTGGCCATGACCAGGGCTCCAGGGAACCCATGGCTCCCTCTGGGCACTAATAGATCTGGGTTTTCAGAATCCTAAACCCACCACAACCAAGCATGCATGAGGAGAAGGAGCATGGAGGAGCACCATGAATTTGGAATCCTTAGCTTGAGGCCTTGTCTCTTCCTCACAGTTGTGTGCTGCTGGTACAAGGCACCAGATATCCTTGGACTGAGTTCCCAGAATGAACTGCTAAATGAAAACCCAGTACCTTTCTCCTGACACCTTGAAGAGCAAAAACTTCACCTGGGGTCATCATGCAGGTGCACTGGGCAGGAGGAGCAGGTGGCCTGCTGATGAGTCAGAATTAGCTGGATTCCTTGTTCCTGGTTTCCTTCCCCACTCTGTTGTCTCTGTAAGGTAGTGATTTTCTGCACGTGGCTTCCATTTACTTTTCCAGAACAAACAAGTCATTAATGTAAATGATCTTGGCAGAAGCAGTGAAACCTCCTGATGTGTTGGATTGTCACTTTATGGCCATGAAAAAAACCTTCTGAGAAAGTGCCAAGGAGGTGTGATTACCCCATGCTCTGGTTTCCAAGAACTCCCTGGGTCTCATAAAGGGAACACACTGCACTGAGATCACATGGAATTTGTGTTCTCCAGGATTAAGAGACAGCTTCTGTGATGCTGACCCAGATGGTGGCTCACCTGACACCTCACTTCCTCCTGCACAGGGGTCTTCACATCAGTGTCCATCTGCACCTGGAGGAACAGGGCCAGGTGATGGGAGTCCCCAGAGTCCCTGCAGGTAAGTGAAGGAGACTGGTGTGACTGAGCCTCACTCACTGTTGTGGCCTGTCCACCCACTAGGTCCTTGCCAGCATGTCTCAGCTCTTGGCTCCCATCAGAAGCAGGTGAAAGCACGTTCCCCATCTCCAGAGTGGGTCATTCCCTGTGATGGGATGGAACATGCGAACCTGCATTTCCATCCAGCTGCTTCCTGGGACCTCCACACTGACCCAGGGCCATCTCACCCCTCAGCAGTGGTCACAACCTCACTCACATCCAGGCCTTCTGTGTCAACTTCACGCTGACATCACACCAAAAATTTTAGGAACCGTTTTCACATAATTTCCCCACATCTTTTTGGTAACCTGAAATCTTAAATTAGGGTGAATTTAAGGGTGAAGTTAAATTCTCTACTGCATATCTGGACCATTTCCAAATAAGATGAAATAATGAAACGTTCATTAATGAACACAGGGTTACATACTTTTGGCTTTGTCGATACAGAGAAACTCAAGATAAATTTGGGTCTCTTAGTAAACATGTCTTGTGCTTTAATGAAAGATTGTACCGAAGAAGAACACATTTCTAGGACTTATGAAATATATTCAAAAAGTTTCCCCTCGAACAGATGGTGGTACAGCTCACAGTTCACAATTACTTACCACTTAGTTCTGTTAGGAATTAAGGGTTAAGAATTCTATATCCGGTTGAAGTTACTAGAATGAATAAGGGAAACATCTCTCTTTGCAGAAAAGTAGGATGCTTGCTTTAAAGAAAATCAAAGGAAATCATTTTATGTTAAAGAAAAGCAAAAGCAGTTTCTGAAAGTGAGGCTGATTATTTAAGGAGGGAAAACGTAGGACAAAATCTGAATTAAAAATAATTGTAGAAGTGTTGTGGAAAAGGAATATTTGAGAACAAATTTTAGTGCGTGGTCAAGCTGGTTAAGATAAAAATGAATTTGAATTAGGGGAAGATGGCAGCGTAGGAGGACGCTGGGCTCACCACGCGTCCTGCTGATCACTTAGATTCCACCTACACCTGCCTAAATAACCCAGAAAACCACCAGAAGACTAGCAGAATGGAGTCTCCGGAGCCAAGCGCAGACGAGAGGCCCACGGAAGAGGGTAGGAAGGGCGGCGAGGCAGTGCACACTACACGGACTGGCGGGAGGGAGCCGGGGTGGAGGGGCGGCCCGCCAGCCAAGCAGAGCCCCGGAGTCTGGCTTGAAAAAATGGAGGGGCCGGAGGGAATATGTTCCGTTCCGACAGCAAGCGGGACTTGACATCTGGAAGGTTATAAGCTAACAGCTCTGCTCGGAGAATGGGAGGGCTAGAGGACAATGAGAGGAAGAGTTGTTGAGCCCTGGACGACAGAGCTCAGCTTGGCGGGGAACAAAGGTGCTCCCCAGCGCCATCTCCCTCGCCCATCTCCCAGCCAAAATCCCAAAGGGAACCAGTTCCTGCCAGGGAATTTGCTTGCACGGCGCAAACACGCAACGCTGTGCTTCTGCGGATCCATCCCTCTGGCGGGTCTGACTCCCTCCCGGTGCCTCAGGACCCCTCCTGAAGCAGATCTCCGAAGGAAAAGTGAGCTGAGCCTGCCCCTCCCACCCCTGTGCACCTTGCCAATCCACCCCAGCTAATACGCCAGATCCCCAGCACCACAATCCTGGCAGTGTGCAAGTAGCCCAGACGGGCCACGCCACCCCACAGTGAATCCCGCCCCTAGGAGAGGGGAAGAGAAGGCACACCCCAGTCTGACTGTGGCCCCAGCAGTGGGCTGGGGGCAGACATCAGGTCTGACTGCGGCCCTGCCCAGCAACTCAAGTTATTCAAGACATCACAGGGGAAGTGCCCCGCAGTCCCGCACCACTCCAGGGACTATCCAAAATGACGAAACGGAAGAATTCCCCTCAGAAAAATGTCCAGGAAATAACAACAGCTAACGAACTGATCAAAAATGATTTAAACAATATAACAGAAAGTGAATTTAGAATAATAGTCATAAAATTAATCGCTGGCTTGAAAACAGTATAAAGGACAGCAGAGAATCTCTTGCTACAGAGATCAAGGGACTAAGGAACAGCCAGGAGGAGCTAAAAAATACTATCAATGAACTGCAAAATAAAATGGAGACAACTATGGCTCGGATTGAAGAGGCAGAGGAGAGAATAGGTGAACTAGAAGATAAAATTATGGGAAAAGAAGAAGCTGAGAAAAAGAGAGATAAAAAAATCCAGGAGTATGAGGGGAAAATTAGAAAACTAAGTGATGCACTAAAGAGAAATAATATACGCATAATTGGTATCCCAGAGGAGGAAGAGAGAGGGAAAGGTGCTGAAGGTGTACTTGAAGAAATAATAGCTGAGAACTTCCCTGATCTGGGGAAGGAAAAAAGCATTGAAATCCAAGAGGCACAGAGAACTCCCTTCAGATGTAACTTTAATCGATCTTCTGCACGACATATTATAGTGAAACTGGCAAAATACAAGGATAAAGAGAAAATTCTGAAAGCAGCTAGAGATAAACGTGCTCTAACATATAAAGGGAGACCTATAAGACTCGTGACCGATCTCTCTACTGAAACTTGGCAGGCCAGAAAGGAATGGCAGGAGATCTTCAATGTGATGAACAGAAAAAATATGCAGCTGAGAATCCTTTATCCAGCAAGTCTGTCATTTAGAATAGAAGGAGAGATAAAGGTCTTCCCAAACAAACAAAAACTGAAGGAATTCATCACCACTAAACCAGCCCTACAAGAGATCCTAAGGGGGATCCTGTGAGACAAAGTACCAGAGACATCGCTACAAGCATGAAACCTACAGACATCACAATGACTCTAAACCCATATCTTTCTATAATAACACTGAATGTAAATGGACCAAATGCTCCAACCAAAAGACATAGGGTATCAGAATGGATAAAAAAACAAGACCCATCTATTTGCTGTCTACAAAAAACTCATTTTAGACCTGAGGACACCTTCAGATTGAGAGTGAGGGGATGGAGAACAATTTATCATGCCACTGGAAGTCAAAAGAAAGCTGGAGTAGCCATACTTATATCAGACAAACTAGACTTTAAATTAAAGGCTGTAAGAAGAGATGAAGAAGGGCATTATAGAATAATCACAGGGTCTATCCATCAGGAAGAGCTAACAATTATAAATGTCTATGCGCCAAATACAGGAGCCCCCAAATATATAAAACAATTACTCACAAACATAAGCAACCTTATTGATAAGAATGTGGTAATTGCAGGGGACTTTAACACTCCACTTACAGAAATGGATAGATCATTTAGACACACGGTCAATAAAGAAACAAGGGCCCTGAATGATACATTGGATCAGATGGACTTGACAGATATATTTAGAACTCTGTATCCCAAAGCAACAGAATATACTTTCTTCTCGAGTGCACATGGAACATTCTCCAAGATAGATCACATACTGGGTCACAAAACAGCCCTTCATAAGTATACAAGATTTGAGATCATACCATGCATACTTTCAGACCACAATGCTATGAAGCTTGAAATCAACCACAGGAAAAAGTCTGGAAAACCTCCAAAAGCATGGAGGTTAAAGAACACCCTACTAAAGGATGAGTGGGTCAACCAGGATTATTAGAGAAGAAATTAAAAAATATATGGAAACAAACGAAAATGAAAATACAACAATCCAAACGCTTTGGGATGCAGCAAAGGAAGTCCTGAGAGGAAAATACATTGCAATCCAGGCCTATCTCAAGAAACAAGAAAAATCCCAAATACAAAATCTAACAGCACACCTAAAGGAAATAGAAGCAGAACAGCAAAGACAGCCTAAATCCAGCAGAAGAAGAGAAATAATAAAGATCAGAGCAGAAGTAAACAATATAGAATCTAAAAAAACTGTAGAGATCAATGAAACCGAGTTGGTTTTTTTGAAAAAATAAACAAAATTGATATACCTCTAGCCAGGCTTCTCAAAAGAAAAGAAGATGACCCAAATAGATAAAATCATGAATGAAAATGGAATTATTACAACCAATCCCTCAGAAATACAAGCAATTATCAGGGAATACTATGAAAAATTATATGCCAACAAACTGGACAACCTGGAAGAAAGGGACAAATTCCTAAACATCCACACACTTCCAAAACTCAATCAGGAGGAAATAGAAAGCTTGAATAGACCCATAACCAGCAAAGAAATTGAATCAGTCATCAAAAATCTCCCAAAAAATAAGAGTCCAGGACCACATGGCTTCCCAGGGGAGTTCTACCAGACGTTTAAAGCAGAGATAATACCTATCCTTCTCAAGCTATTCCAAAAAATAGAAAGGGAAGGAAAACTTCCAGACTTATTCTATGAAGCTAGTATTACTTTGATTCCTAAACCAGACAGAGACCCAGTAAAAAAAGAGAACTACAGGCAAATATCCCTATTGAATATGGATGCAAAAATTCTCCATAAGATAGTAGCAAATCGAATTCAACAGTATATAAAAAGAATTATTCACCATGATCAAGTGGGATTCATTCCTGCGATGCAGGGCTGGTTCAACATTTGCAAATCAATCAATGTGATACATCACATTAATAAAAGAAAAGATAAGAACCATATGATCCTGTCTATCGATGCAGAAAAGGCCTTTGACAAAATTCAGCACCCTTTCCTAATAAAAACCATCAAGAAAGCCTGGACAGAAGGAACATACTTAAAGATCATCAAAGCCATTTATGAAAAGCCCACAGCTAACATCATCCTCAATGGTGAAAAACTGAGAGATTTTTCCCTGAGATCAGGAACACGACAGGGATGTCCACTCTCACCGCTCTTGTTTAACATAGTGTTGGAAGTGCTAGCTTCAGCAATCAGACAACAAAAGAAAATCAAAGGCATCAAAATTGGCAAAGATGAAGTTAAGCTTTCACTTTTTGCAGATGACATGATATTATACATGGAAAATCCGATAGACTCCACCAGAAGTCTGCTAGAACTGATACATGAATTCAGCAAAGTTGCAGGATACAAAATCAATGTACAGAAATCAGTTGCATTGTTATACACTAATAATGAAGCAACAGAAAGACAAATAAAGAAACCGATCCCATTCACAATTGCACCAAGAAGCATAAAATACCTAGGAATAAGCTTAACCAAAGATGTAAAAGATCTGTATGCTGAAAACTATAGAAAGCTTATGAAGGAAATTGAAGAAGATAGAAAGAAATGGAAAAACATTCCGTGCTCATGCATTGGAAGAATAAATATTGTCAAAATGTCAATACTACCCAAAGCTATCTACACATTCAATGCAATCCCAATCAAAATTGCACCAGCATTCTTCTTGAAACTAGAACAAGCAATCCTAAAATTCATATGGAACCACAAAAGGCCCCGAATAGCCAAAGTAATTTTGAAGAAGAAGACCAAAGCAGGAGGCATCACAATCCCAGACTTTAGCCTCTACTACAAAGCTGTCATCATCAAGACAGCATGGTATTGGCACAGAAACAGACACATAGACCAATGGAATAGAATAGAAACCCCAGAACTAGACCCACACAAGTATGGCCAACTAATCTTTGACAAAGCAGGAGAGAATATCCAATGGAAAAAAGACAGTCTCTTTAACAAATGGTGTTGGGAGAACTGGACAGCAACATGCAGAAGATTGAAACTAGACCACTTTCTCACACCATTCACAAAAATAAACTCAAAATGGATGAAGGACCTGAATGTGAGACAGGAAACCATCAAAACCCTAGAGGAGAAAGCAGGAAAAGACCTCTCTGGCCTCAGCCGTAGCAATTTCTTACTTGACACATCCCCAAAGGCAAGGGAATTAAAAGCAAGAATGAAGTACTGGGGCCTTATGAAGATAAAAAGCTTGTGCACAGCAAGGGAAACAACCAACAAAACTAAAAGGCAACCAACGGAATGGGAAAAGATATTTGCAAATGACATATCGCACAAAGGGCTAGTATCCAAAATCTATAAAGAACTCACCAAACTCCACACTTGAAAAACAAATAACCCAGTGAAGAAATTGGCAGAAAACATGAATAGACACTTCTCTAAAGAAGACATCCGGATGGCCAACAGGCACATGAAAAGATGCTCAATGTCGCTCCTCATCAGGGAAATACAAATCAAAACCACACTCAGATATCACCTAACTCCAGTCAGAGTGGCCAAAGTGAACAAATCAGGAGACTATAGATGCTGGCGAGGATGTGGAGAAACGGGAACCCTCTTGCACTGTTGGTGGGAATGCAAACTGGTGCAGCCACTCTGGAAAACAGTGTGGAGGTTCCTCAAAAAATTAAAAATAGACCTACCCCTTGACCCAACAATAGCAGTGTTAGGAATTTACCCAAGGGATACAGGAGTACTGATGCATAGGGGCACTTGTATCCCAATGTTTATAGCAGCACTTTCAACAATAGCCAAGTTATGGAAAGAGCCTAAATGTCCATCAACTGATGAATGGATAAAAAAAATTGTGGTTTATATACACAATGGAGTACTACGTGACAATGAGAAAGAATGAAATATGGCCCTTTGTAGCAATGTGGATGGAACTGGAGAGTGTGATGCTAAGTGAAATAAGCCATACAGAGAAAGACAGATACCATATGTTTTCACTCTTATGTGGATCCTGAGAAACTTAACAGAAACCCATGGGGGAGGGGGAAGAAAAAAAAAAAGAGGTTAGAGTGGAAGAGAGCCAAAGCATAAGAGACTCTTAAAAACTGAGAACAAACTGAGGGTTGATGGGGGGTGGGAGGGAGGATTGATGGCTATTGAGGAGGGCACCTTTTGGGATGAGCACTGGGTGTTGTATGGAAACCAATTTGACAATAAATTTCATATATTGAAAAAAAATAAAGAAGAGTTAATATCTATTCTTCTCAAACTCTTCCAAAAAATAGTAATAGAAGGAAAGCTTCCAAACTCATTCTATAAAGCCAGCATTACCTTGATTCCAAAACCAGACAAAGACCCCACTCAAAAGGAGATTTACAGGCCAATATCCTTGATGAACGTGGATGCAAACAATTTCAACAATATACTAGCAAATCGAATTCAGAGTACATTAAAAGAATTATTCACAGTGATTAGTGGGATTTATTCCTGGTCTGCAGAGCTGGTTCAATATTTGCAAATCAATCAATGTGATACACCACATTAATAGAAGAATGGATAAGAAACATATGAACCTGTCAATAGATGCAGAAAAACCCTCAAGTCAGAATAGAAGGAACATAAGTTAACATCATAAAAGACATATATGAAAGGCCCACAGGTAATATCATCCTCAAAGGGGAAAAGCTGAGAGCTTTCCCCCTAAGATCTAAGGACAGGGATATCCACTCTCAACACTGCTGTAGCCTCAGCAATCAGGCAACAAAACAAAATAAAACGCATCCATATTGATAAAGAAGAAGTCAAACTTTCACTCTTCACAGATGACATGATAATCTACGTGGAAAACTCAAAAGACTCCACAAAAAAACTATTAAAACTGATACATGAATTCAGCAAATTCACAAGATATAAACTTAATGTACAGAAATCGGTTGCATTTCTAATCACCAAAAATGAAGCAGCAGAAAGAGAAATCAAGGGATTGATCACATTTACAATTGCACCAAAACCAATAAAATACTTAGAGATAAACCTAACCAACAGGTAAAATCCTGTACACCCAAAACCATAGATGGGGTGCCTGGGTGGCTCAGTCAGTTAAGTGTCCGACTTCAATTTCAGGTCATGATCTCACAGTTTGTGAGTTTGAGCCCGTGTCGGGCTCTGCGTGGACAGCTCAGAGCCTGGAGCCTGATTCAGATTTGGTGTCTCCCTCTCTCTTGGTGTCTCCTTCTCTCCCTGCCCCCTCTCCTGCTCACTCTCTGTTTCTCTCTCTCTTTCAAAAATAAATAAACATTAAAAAAACATAGAAAGCTTATGAAAGAAATTGAAGAAGACACAAAGAAATGGAAAAACATTTATGTTCATGGATTGAAAGAACAAACATTATTAAAATGTCAATACTACCCAAGCAATCTACATATTCAATAGAATCCCTATCAAAATAACACCAGCATTCTTCACAGAGCCAGAACAATTTTAAAATTTGTATGGAGCCACAAAAGACCCAGAATAACTAAAGTAATGTTGAAAAAAAAAGCTGGAAGTATCACAATTCTGTTCTTTAAACTGTATTACAAAGCTGTAATCATCAAGACAGGATGGTATTGGTACAAAAACACACACATAGATCAATGGAACAGAATAAAGAACTCAGAAATGAACCCACAAATATATGGCCAACTAATCTTTGACCAAGCAGGAAAGAGAATCCAGTGGAAAAAGACAGTTTCTTTAGCAAGTGGTTCTGGGAGAACTGAACAATGACATGTAGAAGAATGAAACTAGACCATTTTCTTACATTATACACAAAGATAAATTCAAAATGGATAAAATACCTAAATGTGAGAAAGGAAACCATCAAAATCCTACAGGAGAAAACAGGCAGCATCTTCTTTGACCTAGACAACAGCAACTTCATAGTTGATATGTTTCCAGATGCAAGGGAAATAAAACCA
Source organism: Panthera tigris (assembly GCF_018350195.1). Classification (NCBI taxonomy): domain Eukaryota; kingdom Metazoa; phylum Chordata; class Mammalia; order Carnivora; family Felidae; genus Panthera; species Panthera tigris. The sequence goes on along the minus strand of NC_056660.1, from coordinate 86,972,392 downwards.
AAAATGAACTATTGGGACCTCATCAAGATAAAAGTTTTCTGCACAGCGAAGGAGACAATCAGCAAAACTAGAAGGGTCCACATGGAATAAAAGAAAATATTTGCAAATGACATATTGGACAAAGGCTAGTATCCAAAATCTATAAATAACTTACCAGACTCAATACCCAAAAGACAAATAATCCAGTGAAGAAATGGGCAGAAAACATGAATAGACACTTTTCCAAAGAAGACATCCAGACGGCTGACACCTGAAAAGATTCTCAACATCGCTCATCATGGGGGAAATACAAATCAAAATTACAATGAGATACCACTTCACACTTGTCAGAATGGCTAAAATTAACAACTCAGGAAACGGATATTGGTGAGGATGTGGACAAACGGATACAAACTGGTGCAGCCCCCTGGAAAACAATATGGAAGCTCCTCAAAAAATTAGAAATACAACTACCCTACACCCAGCATTTGAACTACTAGTAACTCATCCAAAGGATACAAAAATGCTCATTAGAAGGGGCACATGTACCCCAATGTTTGTAGCAGGGCTTTCAACAATAGCCATCAAATTATGGAAACAGCCCAAATGTCCATCAACTGACAAATGGATAAAGAAGATGTGGTATATATATATATATATATATATATATATATACACACACAATGGAATACTACTTGAAAGTGAAAAAGAATGAAATTTTGCATTTATGACAATGTATTTGGAACTGGAGGGTATTATGCTAAGCAAAATAAGTCAGTCAGAGAAAGTGTATGATTTTCCTCATATGCGGAATTTGAGAAACTCAGCAGAGGATCATAGGGGAAGGGAAGGAAAAATTAGATAAAAACTGAGAGGGAAGCAAACCATAAGAGACTCTTAATGAGAGAGAATAAACTGAGGATTGCTGCAGAGTAGGTGGGTTGGGGGATGGGTTAAACGGGTAATGGGCATTAAGGAGGGCACTTGTTGGGATGAATACTGGGTATCATATGTAAGAAATGAATCATTGGGTTCTACTCCTGAAGCCAAAACTACACTCTATGTTAATTAACTTGATCATAAATTAATTAAAAAAATATTTAAGAAAGGGAAAATGAATTTTAAAAAAGACAAACAAAACAGCAGACTTATAGAGTACAAACTGGTGGTCCCCAAAGGAGAGATGTGTGGAGTGATGAGTGAAATAGGTGAAGGAGATTAAAAGCACATGTATCATGATGATCACTGAGAAAAATACAGAATTGTTGAATCATTTATTGTACATGTGAAACTAATATAACACCATGTTAATTACATGTGAATTAAAAATAAGTGAATATGAATTTAAAAACTCACAAGAAACAGTAAATGTTGTTAAGGATGTGGAAATAAAGGAACCCTTGTGCACTGGTCTTGGGTGGTGTGACCCTGTTAAAGTAGTATGGGTGTGCCTCAAAAAATTAAAAATAGAATTACTATATCATTCAGTAATTCTACTAGTGGGTATTTACCCAAAGAAAACAAAAACACTAATTCAAAAAGATATATGCACTACTATGTTTATTGCACATTATTTACCTTAGCTGAGATATGGAAGGAATGCAATAGTCCATCCATAGGTGAATGGATAAAGATGTGGTATCTATCTATCTATCTATCTATCTATCCATCATGTATATCTCTATCAACTATCACCCACCTATCATCTATCTCTCTATCATCTATCTATCTATCTATCTATCTATCTATCTATCATCTATCTAATGGAATAAAGGATGAAATCCTGCCATTTGCAACAAATGGATGTATCTAGAGGGTATTATAATACTAAGTGAGATAAGTCGGTAAGAGAAAGACAAATACCATAGGATTTAACTTATATGTGACAAAATGAATGAACATGGGGAAAAAAGAGACAAATAGAAAAACAGACTTTTAAGCATAGAGCACACACTGGTGATTGCCAAAGAGGAGGTTGGTGGGGGGATGGGTGAAGTAGGTGAAGGGGATTAAGAAGAACACAATTACTGTCTTGAGCATTGAGTAATGTATAGAATTGTTCAATCAGTATGTTGTACACCTGAAACTACAGCACTGTAAGTTTTATACAAGAATTTTTGAAAACAAATAAATAAAAATGTGAAAAAGTCTATGGAGCAAGTGGTCCTGCCTGAGGCTGAATGGAGAACTTGTGATTTTTTTTTTGCTTGTTTGTTTTTGTTTTTTAGAGGATTGAAGAAGACAGTAACAGCACACAATGTCAAGCCCAAACAGGTTTAGTTGCTTCCTCGTGCTAAATTCCATATCACTATAATATAAGATTGTTTGTGGCTAAGAAAAAGGATCACAGAGGCACCTGGATGATTCATCCAGTAGAGTGTGCAACTCTTGGTCTCAGGTCATGAGTTCAAGCCCTGCATTGGTCATGGAGCCTACTTAAAAAAACATTTTTTAAAGAAAAAGGATCACAAATATGCAGTCATAATTAGTGTTAAGATTAGAGTTAGTTATAACGGAGATATGTTTGAAGGGTCTTTCCAGGACCAAAAAACTGGAAGTTTCTGAGGTAGGCATAATGTAATTCAGAGTGTGTGAAACACAACATTTCTAGTGAAACAGCAAAGGTGACTGAGGAATGTGGTGCAGGACACAGTAATATAGAACTTAATATTTCACATCAAAGTAAGATGTCTAGAAGAGAGCAGTTCATACCCTAACTTTTTAAATTTTTTTAAAAATTTATTTTAAATGTTTATTTATCTTTGAGAGAGAGAGAGAGAGAGATCAGGGTAGGGACAGAGAGAGAGGAAGACACAGAATCCAAAGCAGGCTCCAGCCTCTGAGCTCTCAGCACAGAGCCCGACTCAGGGCTCAAATTCACAAACCATGAGATCATGACCTGAACTGAAGTTGGGCACTCAACCGACTGAGCCACCCAGGCGCCCCAGTTCATATGCTAACTTTTATCTTATCTTGAATGGAGATGCCCTTTCTTTCCAAAAAAACACTTGGACAATTTGTAGGAGAGTAAGTGAAAATTGGTCTTCATTCTGCTCCCCGTGCCTAGTGCTTCACCTAAGTAGGACCGAGAGAAGGGGCATTGCTAATTCCCACAAAGGTGATTATAGTCCAATTGTGGCCACAAAAGCCAGAGTCTACTTAGGAATATGTGTGAAGGCTACCAGGAATCACTGAATCATCAGGGATATATTGGGAAATCTGAAATGGCATTCTACTCATTTTGAAGTCAGGGTAATTGAGAGACCTGGAGATATATATATATATATGAAACCATAAAAACACTCCAGGCCCAGGTAACCTAGGAAAATGATCTCTTACGTGAAAAAGTTTGAAACTCAGTTGCTCCAAGCCTGCTGTTTTCCAGGAATGAGGAAAGTTCAGATTTCCCTCCAGAGGTTTCTTTCTGCAACAATCACAAAGTCAGGGTTTGTCTTCTTCAGTTGACATGACAATTATGGGTCTGAAGGGAGATGAGATGACAGCATTAATTTCTTATAAATATGTCTTACAGATCTCACCTACATGTACAACTCACTTTAAAGACACATCTGGGTGAGTGTCTATTTGCTAACAGTGAGAACTGAGGACTCTGGGTGGGTGGTGAAAAGAGGCAAGATTTTCTCAGTGGAAGGTTAGGTGAAGTCTCTTTAACTTCAATCTTAGAAACCATAATCGTAATTAAATACAGTTGGTATTCCAAATGAAAAAGTCAAGTTAATGAATCTTATAAGGCCATACATTTATAGATTTTTGACTGGACTTTTGCCATTTTGTGATATTGTATTTGAATTGCAATTGCATATAATAATTATTCAGTTTAGAAATTTTCTCATTTTTGGGGTGCCTAGGTAGCTCAATCGGTTAAGCGTCCAACTTTGGCTCATGGCATGATCTTGTGGTTCATGTGTTCAAGCCCCACATTGGGCTCTGTGCTGATAGCTCAGAGCCTGGAGCCTGCTTTGGATTCTGTGTCTCCCTCTCTCTGCCCCTCCCCTGCTCACATTCTGTCTCTCTCTCCCTCTCGAAAATAAACATTAAAAAAATTTTAAAGAAATTTTCTCATTTTTAACTTACTGTATATATTTAAATGAAATTTCATCATTTAAAACCCAAGGTTTATAAACTAATTCAGAAGGGTTTACTCGCACTACTTTGTTATAAATTTGGTGAAATTTAATATATTGTAATATCTGAAATCCATTTAAAATTATGATATCATGAAATATGACTTTTTCAACATTAAAATTAATTACTTTTTAGCAGGATATAATAAAAATCACTTTTTGATTCTGTTACAGTAATTGTTAATACAGTACTTCTTTTCTGATTATCACACAACTGTCACAAAATATAACCTTCACCATTTATCAAATCTTCATATAAATGACTACATTATTTCATCTTAACCATTGGCATTTTAAAAGTCAACATTATATTTTGATCTTCTAAAGCTGCTTCACAATATTTTCTCATTACATTCTTACAAAAATTTGATAGTGGTGTTTGTTGTTCAAAATTCATTTGTACATTTTGGTAGTGGCCTGGTTTTATTATTTTTTTTAACATGACTAATCATATTAGAAACCTGCGAAGACATTCAATGAACTAATATTTTAAAATATTTAAGATTGTCATCGTATTATGAGCCAATGTCAAATGTATAAAATATTCTCATTTGAAAACGAGCTAAGAAATATATTTTAAATATAATTTGTCTTTCTCTAAAGCCAAAAAAGTAAAATTACAATAAATTCTGACTTTCACATACTTAAAAAAAAATGATTACATTACAACAATGGAAGCTTGTAATACTCATCATGATTTCAAATACTTCTTTAATATAAATTCAATTTCAGTATTTTATATTTTATCAGCTAAAATTTAGTAGATATTATCATATTTGGGTAATAGTGCTTAGCAATACGAAAATAATAATTTGCAAAAATTTGAGAATATACCATGTTGTAGACTCTAAGTCTAAAGTTCTCTTTTGTCTAGCAAAAGAGCAGATGCAGTATTAAAATGAGAGATGGTTAATTCCAGAAAAAGACAAGAGCCCCAAATAAGGGTCCTTGCCCCATATTTATTCAGATCAGAACATGATGTGCGTGTACAAAGAGACATGTGTGCGTGTACAAAGAGACAAAGAAACTATGAACATTAACTTGAGGACATGAGGGGGAAAAGGGGGTTTTGAAGATATATAGTGTTTGGGGTTTGGGTCAATATAAAACAAAATCCTGGCGCCTGGCAGATGAGTAGATGGTTGTTAACAGCAGACAGGAGGTGCCCTACCTGTTTATCTTTGTCAGCCTAGGGGATGAGACAGGGGGAATAACCTCAGGGTTGACAAGGCACATTTTCTTTTGTTAACCATCTCCGCTCTGGGCTGCTTCACCTGCAGTGCAGCAATCCAAAGTCCAATTCACCAATTTACCTAACCTGGCCCTATTCTCCTATGAAATCAGCTTTCTGCTATAGTACTAAATTTGGGGTGCTTCCACCCTGAATATCTACTCTTGTTATTCCTATGTACTGGGCACCTTTTTTGCACTGATTCTATTTCAGACCTTTGCCTCTCCCTATTTTGGGGGGCTCAGCACCCTCTCCCTATTTTGGGGTGCCTTTGCACCTCCCTATTCTTGGAGTGATCATCTGTTTTTCCCGAACTCAGGTGTGAGCATTTTATGACTCTGTGTTTCTTTATGCCTTGTTAACCCATTGGTGTAAACCCGAGGGATTTCTAATCTTATCCCCCACAATACCACTTTCTTATTGTAGAAAAAAATTCAGTAAATTTTGCATCCCTATTTTTTTTGTGAAAGTTTCACTTGTAATTTTCAAATTAAAACATACATTCACAAATGTGACAAATATAGTTCAATTTTGTTGTCATAACTTAGAAGCTACAATGTGGTTTCATTAAGAATAATTCCTTCTAATATAGGTGTGCTATTTTGAAGGGGCACATGCACCGCAATGTTTATAGCAGCACTATTGACAATAGCCAAATTATGAAAAGAGCCCAAATATCCATCAACAGATGAATGGATAAAGAAGATGTGGTATATATATACAATGGAGTATTACTCGGTAATCAAAAAGAATTAAATCTTGCCATTTGCAACTACATGGATGGAACTGCTAAGTGAAATTAGTCAGTCAAAAACAAATATCATGACTTCACTCATATGAGGAATTTAAGATATAAAACATATGAACATAAGAAAGGGAAGCAAAAATAATATAAAAACAGGGAGGGGGACAAAACATAAAAGGCTCTTAAGTATAGAGAACAGAGGGTTGCTGGAGGAGTTGTGGGAGGGGGGATGGTATAAATGGGTAAGGGACATTAAGGAATCTACTCCTGAAATCATTGTTGCACCCTATTCTAACTAACTTGGATGTAAATTAAACAATAAATACATTAAAAAAAAAAAGAATAGTTCCTTCTAGTCCCTGTGTCTCTTAAATTGGAAGACAGAACCAATGGAGTTAGGACAGGTTGAAAACAGAAAGGGGGAAAAAAAAGAAAACATAATCATAATTGTTTGTTTGATGCATGAAGGCATCAATCCCTCAAGAAAATTTAACAGTAGAGAATATCTATGCTATGATCACTAGAAAAATTAAGTCACTTATGTTAAAAGTCTGCATTTCATACATTTAAGGAAGACAAAGTCAGAGTGGAGGGAACAACTGATGCTAATCAGCATAAGTGGAGAACAGAAGACAGAATCCCTCAAGTTCCAATTTACAAATATGCCTCCAAATTCAAAATTTAACATAGTTGGTATGACTCTCATCTTATGATTACTGTTGTACAAAAGGTAATAAAAGTAAAAGACTTTTAACACCTTTAGAAAAAAAAATGTATTTTGGTGACATCTTCTTTGCTGTGGTAATCAGAAAAGAAAACACTATCACACAGGATTTCTAGTGTTCCCAAAATTAATGGAAAAGGATCTGTGATCAAGACCCACAAATGTTTTTTCCTGTATCCTACTTTTGCAGTGATAATTTTCTTGCTTATACTTCCTCCAAGGATTCAGAAAAGTAAATGACTTACTATAATAAATATCCTTGTCCCTAAACATTGTGCTTCTGGTTATGCACTGCACTTAGTTCAATTGACAAAAATAGAAGATGTATTATAGCCAGAGACAGTTTTATATGGTAAAATTAATGGGGTTTGTGGGCACAAGAACATCCCCTCCAAATGATGTTAATGTCTCATTCTTCATATACTGGGATTCCATTTATTTTCATGGCAAATTTTTCATATGGGATTAGGTTTGCTAAACTGCTGGTTTAAAATAAAACACTTATCTTGAATTATTAGGTTTGGTTCATTACAATCCCAAGACTCCATAAACATATAAGAATGATAAAAAATAGAAAAATGTCAAAATTATGAGATGTCAGGATAACTCAACTAGGTATTTTTTCAGTTGCATATTTTGTAATGTTTCCCCCATTATCATAAAATTTTGTTAAATATAGTTTAATAAATATAGTTCTGAGAAATTTAATATGCCTATGGATGTTTCAGGTGCTAAATATAAAATGAGAGAAAAAGAACCATTAAAGTTATGCATTCCAAAGCCAAGAGGCCCAGGTGCAAGAGGTGTATAGATGATATATACCATTTAAGGAAGAATTGTAATTATGATAACAGTGTTTTATTATAAATTTATCATAAATTATTTGATATAGAATATAATGCAGAACCTGCTGCCAAAAATTTATATGAGATACTCAGGGTTAATGAAGAATAGTTAGCAAAATAAAAGTCATAATGGTGTTGATAATTTTGACTACTAAAGAAATAATTTTGATGTTGAGGGGTCTATGTTCTTTTTTTTCAGGAAAACAAAATATGTTTTATCTATGCCATTAAAAAGATCATTTTTAATTTGTGTCACTATTTAAAAATGTGTTTTGTTTGCAAGCTGGTATTGGTCTCTTTGCCAACACCTTTCTCTTTTTCTTCTGCATCTTCACACTATTCTGGACCACAAGTCGACGCCTGCTGGCCAGATCACCTGTCACTTAGCATTTATCCACATTCTGTTGCTCCTCCCTGTACCGGGGTATTCTCCAGATTTGTTTGGCTCACTAAATTTTTGGAATAACTTTAAATGTAAGGCGTTTTTTTACATGAACAGAGTGCTTAGAGGTCTTTCCCTCTGCACCACCTGCCTCCTGAGTGTGTTTCAGACCATCACCATGAGCCCCAACAACTTCTGGTAGGCCAGATTTAAACATAAACTTACTAATTACATTATGCATATTTGCTTCTTTCTATGGTCCCTCAATTTATTTTTCAGTAGAAGCATTATCTTTGACACTGAAGCTTCTTCCAATGGGATCCAGACCAATCTACTAAATGTCAGTAAATACTGCTAAATTTCCTCCATGAACTCTATCATTTGAGGAATATTTTTCACCCTGACATTTTCCAGGGATGTCTTCTTTGTAGGAATTATGCTTTGTTCAAGTGCATACATGGTGATTCTCTTGTTTAGGCATAAAAAACGGTCCAAACAATTTCACAGCACCAACCTCGCCTCAAGAGTCTCCCCAGAAAAAAGGGCCACTAAGGTCATCTTGCTGCTGGTGAGCTTTTTTGTGGTCATGTCAGTACATGGTTGGACGTCATCTCATCTTCCTCAACTCTGGTATGGACATCTGACCCAGTCCTGCTGAGTGTCCAGAGGTTTGTGCTCAATGCTAATGCAACTGTCAGTCCTTTGGTACAAATCTGCTCTGATAAAAAGATAATCAATATTCTGCTAAATTTGCAACAAAAGTGTGATCAATTTTTAACAAGTTTCTATTAGAAAAGTTTTCTGTAAGATTTTTCCACCATCAGTTAAATTGTTTAAATACTGCAAAATCTTTAAACCTTATTGGAATAAAATATATGAAATTACACGTGTATTTTATCTAAATATTTTTTGAAGTTGATATTGCCAAAGGTTATGTGATTCCTTTGTTCAATGTCCACTATTGATTTGATATTCTCATAAGAAGCCTCTTTCTCTCATTTTTATTTTACCTTCATACAGGAAAACATTTCTTTCTTCTTCAAGTATACTCTTAAGAAACTACTACTGAGAATCAAATATCTCAGTGTTTTTAATTTCCTAAATATTTTAATTTACCCTGTTATTTTCTAATTTTTAAAATTTTTAAATGATTTATAATTGACACACAATATTGCATTACTTTCAGGTATGCAACCTAGTGATTCAATATTTTTATACATTACAAAATAATCACCTTAATAAGGCTAGATATCACCTGTCACTATACAGAATTATTACAATGTTAGTGACTATGTTCCCTACACTGTACATTACATTCCTGTGACTTGTTTATTTTATAACTGAAAGTTTGTACCTCAACCCTTTTCACTTCTTTTCCTGTCATTAAAGATATTTTAGCTAAGCATCCAATCCTACCTTAAGTAGTAATCCTTCAGAAATATTCATATTTGTATCTCTGTTTTCAGGCTCTATACCAAGCTCTTGCACCAGTTTTAAGTGTTTTCCTCGTCTTAGGTGTTATGCAGATTGTTATTTCTTCTAATTATTTGTAACTTTTTAACATTTCAACTTTGAATTCAAAGATTCACATATGGTTTCAATTTTAGAAATATTAACTAGCCAATTCTTTTAACATTACCTTTCTCTTTTGTATATGTGAATGAGATAATTAATACTTTACTTTTATTCTTGTAGGCCTATGTATATATAAGTATATTTGTATTTTCTATTAATTTGCTTCAATTTAATGTATTTTGCTAAATTAATTTTGCTCAATATTTCTGTTCACTATTGATCCCATCAGCTCAGTCTAATATAATGTTTACCCATATACTGTATATTAAATATTCTCAATTTTTAAATTTCTATTTGACTGTTTCAAATATGGCTTGTCAGGCTATAGTTTCTTGTTCTTTTCACCTTATTTTGGTTTCCTATTTTCCCCGTATGTTAACTTAAACATTAAATGTACTTCCAATATTTGAAGTTTATATGACAGGTAATTTCTCCTGAATCTTTATTCACGATTTTTTTCTTTTGTTTATTATTTTTAATTTGGTTCTCAGGTTTGGAAGATACCACATTTTGGATGTCTACAGTCACAGTTTCTTTGCTTATTGCATTTTCCCTGTGGTTTGTTGGATAAACTATGTGGACTTAAAAACCTTTAAATCAGCTAGCCTCTGAATGGAGAATTTACTTCTTAGTTTCATTACTTCTCAAGATCATTCATTGAATTTGATTTTGTTCCTGGAGTGTTCTGATATTTTCTTATTGACCATTTTAAATATTCTTTCATATCCTGAGGATTTTGGCTAATAACATTAAAATTTTTTTTAGATTGTATATTTCCCCCAACACAAATATCAACAGTGTACACATAAGTAAATGTTTCACATATATTGTTTGTGAACTACAACGTCTCATAAGTAATCCTAAACTTCTTCATTTGAAAAACATCACTGAATATACTATATCATCATAAGATCTAGAATGTAATTTCTTAATGGTAGAAAATTAATCTATGCTTTGCAAAAATTTCTGAAATGATTATATTCCAGTGAAGTTAATAGTAACTATGTGTGGTCAGAATTACTGCGTTTTTGTAAGATTAAACTAATAGAAATTTATTTACTTGAATTCATGTATTTTTCTTCAATCTTTGAATGTCTTCATTAGCACTTCTTTATCTTTATATTTTATGTTTAATCTAAAATAAACAAAGAGTCTTAATTGAAATTTGCATGGGGCTAAGTATTTTATAATTATACTTAAATTGATAGTTTCTACTGTAAATTGATAGTTTCTATTCATTTCACGGTGCCCAGAAGATATGACCTATTGGATTTCTTCTGTCATTAATTCAATGTTTTATTTAGGCCTAAAGCATTTCCATTTAAAATATTTATATATGATATTTGAAAATAATGTGCTTTTTTTTAATTTGTAAAAAATATGCATTTTTCTCGATTAACCAATATTTGAATAAAGTTACTTAACCTTATTTATGTTTTTTTATTGTACACTCAATCAGCTGATTTTCATGATTTTAATGTCACCTTATGTTATTGAAAATTTGCTGATTTGTTATTTATTATGAATCTATACATTCTTTATTATAAACTATTAAGTATCATGGCCATATATACATGCACCATGTTTACAATAAAGACTAACATGGTTGGGAGGAGCTAAGATGGCAAAAAAGTAGGGGCACCCTGGACTTTCTTCATCCCTCAAATACAGCTGTATTGAGGTCAGATCACTTAGAACACTCAGGAAATTTATCTTTGGACTGGCAGGAGGATCTCCACAGCTGGAGAGAGACAGCATGGCAGGTTCAAGGTGTGTAGATGTAAATTGGAGAAAGAAAAATGACACAGCCATGGAGGGAGGAAACTTTTTCCAAGGAGAGACCAAAGGAAGAGAAAGTGAGAGAGCTTGAGACAGAGTGCAGCATCAGGTTTGCGTAAAAGGAAAGCCACTCTGGACCATGGATTGGGGAGCAAGAAGTACTTACTGCCACAGGTTTTATTGCAAATATCATGTGGAAATCAAACTCTGCGGTTTTGGAAGTGTGTGTGGCTTTCTCTGGAGCATAGCTATGGCGTGCACTCCTGGGGAAGAGGGAGCTAGCCCCAGAATGCATATCATGGTTTAGAGATCTCTGAGGCACACTGGGAAAGAACATTCCCCTTCCTGGAGTACTTTGGGAACAAGGTATATTGCTTCTCCAAGGACAAGAGACCCTGCAGGAGCCAGAAAAAGGCCTTTTATCAACAGGAGACAGAGGTGGGCATGGAAAGAATATAACCTTGTTGCTGCTCTTAGGGGTACTACACCATAGATTCTGCACACCATGTAGGTATGGAACAGTGTTTCATGGACAAAGGACATCAGACACAGCATGGAGAGTCTCTACTCCAGAGGAGGCAGTGGGTCCACTTAGTGCCAAGTCCTTTAAGATTTAGAGTTTTGAATCCCAAACACGCAACAAAGAAAAACTGCAGGAGATCTGTGGCCCAGGGCGTGCTGACTGCTCTCCCTGTTCTGTGAGTCTTCCTGAACAGTTGGGGTGGAGGATACCATATCTGGGGACCAGAGATTGGGGTGGCACAGTTTTCCCCTGAATACCAAACCAGTGAGACTTAGAGCAATACAGCGGCCCCCAGTGGAAGTAGAATCTCCTTACACAAAACCCCACCCTCTTGTGCCTGGGACTGTTTGTTTACTATGGCAAGACTGACTCTGACTGAATGAAATGGGCCCCTCTTCCAGAAGACAAGCACAGGCAGCACCCCACATAGACCAAGTGCACTGAAAATAGAGTGCTTCAAAGCACCACCAGCAGTTCTGGTGGAAATAGGACCAGGTTGACTTTTTAAAAAATTTATTCTTCTTTTCTTCTTTTGGAATTAGGCTCATAGTTTTTGGTTTGTTTGTTAGGGCATTTTTTTTTTTATTCCCTTTTCTCTTTTTTTATGCATCAGGTTACTTTTTTTCTTTTATTTTTCTTAAAAAAAATTTTTTTTAATGTTTTTATTTATTTTTGAAGGAGAAAGAGAGAGAAAGCATGAGCGGGGGAGGAACAGAGAGAGAGGGAGACACAGAATCCAAAGCAGGCTCCAGGCTCTGAGCTGTTAGCACAGAGCCCAATGCGGGGCTCCAACCCAAGAACTGTGAGATCATGACCTGAGCCGAAGTTGGACGTTTAACCGACTGAACCACCCAGGTGCCCCTTTTCTTTTCTTTTTCTAACTTTTTTTCTTTTTTAGATCTTTTATTTGGAAACAGGCTTATTTTTTTGATTGTCGTTTTTGTTTCATTTCTTTTTTTTTTGTGCCATTTCTCTCTTTTTGGGGGATCAGTCTTTTTTCTCTTTATTTTTTTTCCAGACTTATTTTAACAAACAAATCAAAGCACACCTAGTTAAAGGTCCAAACATTCCCACTGCAAGCAAGGAAGACCTGTGCAGAGGACTAACCAGTGGGAAAGAACAACCAAAACTCAAAAGCATAATGCACATGGCATACAGCAAAAACACTTCTTGAAGTGTCAGGCCCTGGACAGTGTATGACCTCTTTTTAATATAGCATTTCTCTCATGTGAAGAAAAAATTACTAGCTTTCAAAACATGCAAAAGACAGAAACTTCGCCAAAGTGAGAAGATGGAGGAATTCGCCTCAAAAAAAAAAAAAAAAAGTCGAGAAGAAATCAGACAGGAACTTGCTCAAAACAAATATAAGTAATATTTTTGAACAAGAATTTAGAATAACAGTCATAAGACTACTAGTGGGTTTGAAAAAAAAAAAAGGCATAGTAGACACCAGAGAAACCCTTGCTGTAGATATAAAAGATCTAAAAACTAGTCAGGCTGGAATGTAAAAAAATGCTATAAATGAGATGCAAAACTGGATATATTCACAACAAGGATTGAAGAAGCAGAGAAGAGAATAAGTGATATAGAAGATAAAATAATGGAAAATAATAAAGTTGAAAAAAGGAGGGAAAGAAAACAATTACATCACAAAAGAAGACTTAAGGAACACAGCAATTCAATCAAGCAAAACACTATCCGTATCATAGGAATTCCAGAAGAAGAGCAGGGAAAAAAAGGGGCAGAAGGTTTATTTCACCAAACTCTAACTCTGAAACAGGCATCCAAGTCCAAGAGAATTTCCTTCAAAATCAACAAAACAAGCCAATACCACAACATATCATAGTGAAACTTGCAAAATACAAAAATAAAGAGAGAATTATGAAAGCAGACCAGGACAAAAGGTTCATAATCCATGAGGGTAGACACATAAGGTTGGCAGCAAAACTGTCCCTGAAACTTGGCAGGCTAGAAGGTAGTGGCAGGAAATATTCAACATGCTGAATGGAGAAAATATGGAGCCAAGATTTCTTTACCCACCAAGACTGTCATTCAAAATACAAGGAGAAATAAAGACTTTCCCAGACAAACAAAAACTAAAGGAGTTCATGACCACTGAACCAGTTCTACAGGAGATTTTAAGAGGGACTCTCTGAGTGGAGAAAAAAAAGGACCAAAGTAGCAAAGACTAAAAAGGACCAGAGAACATCACCAGAAACACCAACTCTACAGGCAACAAAATGGCACTAAGTCTGTATCTTTCAAGAATCACTCTGAATGTAAATGGACTAAATGCTCCAATCAAAATACATAGGGTGTAAATATGGATAAAGAAACAAAATCTATCTATACACTGCCTACAAGAGATTCACTTAAGATCTAAAAACACCTGCAGACTGAAATTAAGGAGATGGGGAACTATCAATAATGCTAGTGGAAGATGAAAGAAAGCCAGACTACCCATACTTATATCAGACAAACTAGATTTTATTTTTTTTATGTTGATTTATTTATTTTGAGAGAGAAAGATATTGGAGGAGAGGCAGAAAGAAAGGTAGAGAGAGAATCCCAAGCAGGATTCATGCTGTCAGTGCAGAGCTTTATCTCGTGAACCGTGAGATTATGACCTGAGCCAAAATCAACAGTCAGGTGCTTAACTGAATGAGCCACCTAGGCGTCCTGGAGACAAACTAGATTTTCAAATACAAAATTATAACAAGAGATGAAGAAGGGCATTATATCATAATTAAGAGGTGTATCCATCATGAGGATCTAACAATTGTGAATATATATGTCCCCAACTTGAAAGCACCCAAATATATAAATCAATTAATCACGAACATATAGAAACTCATTCATAAAAATACAATAACAGTAGGGAACTTTAACATCCCATTTACAGCAATGGACAGATCATCTAACCAGAAAATCAACAAGGAAACAATAGCTTTGAATGACATACTAGGCTGGATGGCCTTAACAGATATATTCAGAACATTTCATCCTACAGCAACAGAATACATGTTATTCCTGAGTGCACATGGACCATTCTCCAGAATAGATGACACACTGGGTTACAAACTGGCCTCAAGAAGTATAGAAGATGGATACCATGCATATTTTCATATCACAATGCTATGAAACTCAAAATCAACCACAAGAAAATATATGGAAAGTCCTCAAAACATGGAGGTTAAAGAACACCCTATAAAAGGATGAATGGGATAACCAGTAAGCTAAAGAAGAATTTTTAAAACACACATGGAAGTAAATGAAAAAAACAACAACATTACAGCCTAAAATCTTTGGGATACAGCAAAGAAAGTCTTGAGAGGAAATTACATTGCAATTAAGGCTTATCTCAATAAGCAATAAAGGTCCCAAACACACAATCCATCCTTATACATAAAGGAGATAGAAAAGGAACAGCAAATAAAGCCTAAAGCCAGCAGAAGAATGGAAATAATAAAGACTGGAAAAGAAATAAATGGTATAGAAACAAACAAACAAACAAACAAAAAACAGTAGAACAGATGAACAAAACCAGCAGCTGGTTCTTTTAAAAAAAAATAAGGAGACTGAAAAAACCCTACCCAGACTTAACAAGAAAAAAAGAGATGGACTCAAATAAATGGTATCACTTTATTTATAACTGGTATCACTCAAATAAATGGGAGAGAAGTAACAACTACCTCTTGGTACTTCATCAAGATAAAAAGCTTCTGCACAAAAAAGGAAACAATAGACAAAATTAAAAGGCACCAAACAGAATGGAAGAAGATATTTGCAAATGATATATCAGAGGGTTGGTATCCAAAATCTATAAAGAACTTACCAAACTCAACACCTAAAAAGCAAATAACCCAGTGAAAAAGAAATGGACAGAAGACGTGAATAGACACTTTTCCAAAGAAGATGATGGCTAACAGACACATGAAAAGATGTTCTATATCACTCATCCTCTGAGAAATACAAATCAAAACCATGATGAGATAACACCTCACACCTGTCAGAATGTCTGAAACGAACAACTCAGGAAAAAACAGATGTTGATGAGCATGCCTAGAAAATGGAACACTTTTACACTGTTGGAGGGAATGCAAACTGGTGCAGCCAGTCTGGAAAACAGTATGGAAGTTCTTCGAAAAATTTAAAAAATAGATCTACACTACAAGCCAGCAACTGCACAACTGGGTATTTATCCAAAGGATACAAATATGCTGGTTCAAAGGGGCACATGCACCTCAATGTTTATAGCAGTACCATACACAATAGCCAAAGTATGGAAAGAGGCCAAATTTCCATCAAGTGATAGATGGATAAAGAAGATGTGGTATGTGTGCACACACACACACACACACACGTGCACGTGCTCACACACACGCACGCACGCATGCAATGGAATATTACTACGCAATCAAAAAGAATGAAATCTTGCCATTTGCAACAATGTGGATGGAACAAGACTGTATTATGTTAAGCAAAATAAGTTAGAGAAAGACAAGTATCATATGATTTCATTATTTCACTCAGATGTGGAATTTAAAAAACAGAACAGATAAACATAGGGGAAGGGAAGGAGAAATAAGATAAAAACAGAGGAAGGCAAACCATAAGAGACTCTTTAAAAATTTTTTTTTTACATTTATTTATTTTTGAGAGACAGAGTGAGACACAGCACAAATGAGGGAGGGGCAGAGAAGAAGACACAGAATCTGCAGCAGGCTCCAGGCTCCAGGCTCCAAGCACGTGTTTAGTACAGAGCCCAATGCGGGGCTCAAACCCATGAACTGTGAGATCATGACCTGAGCTGAAGTTGGTCACCTAACCAATTGAGCCACCCAGGCACCCCAAACCATAAGAGACTCTTAGATACAGACAGCAAACTAAGGGTTGTTGAAAGGGAGGTGGCTAAGGAAGGGGCAAAATGAGTGATGGGCATTAAGGAGGGCACTTTGGGCTCTACCCTTAAAACCATAAGTACTCTTTATTTTAACCAAGTTGAATTTAAATAAATATTTTTAAGAAAAAAAAGAGATAATACCTATTCTTTTCAAGCTGTTCAAAAAAAAAATAGAAGGAAAGGAAAGGAAAGGAAAGGAAAGGAAAACTTCCAAACTCATTCCTCAAGACCAGCATTACCTTGATTCCAAAACCAATCAAAGACATCATTAAAAAGGAAATTACAGGACAATATCCCTGATGAACATCGATGCAAATATTTTCAAGATACTGACAAATTGAAATAAACAGTACATTAAAAGATTTCTTCACCACGATCAAGTGGGATTTATTATTGGGCTGCAGCAATGACTCAATATCTGCAAATCAATCAGTGTGATCCACCATGTTAATGAAAGAAAACATATGATCTTCTCAATAGATGCAGAAAAAGCATTTGACAAAATACAATTCCTGATAAGAAACCTCACAAAATAGAAATAGATGGAATATACCTCAACATCATAAAAGCAACATAAGAAAGACATACAGCTAGGAAAGGAGTTAAGATGGCAGAGTAGTAAGAGGACCCTGAGCTTGTCTTGTTCCTGAAACACAGCCAGATCAGCACCATTCTGAACACCTAGGAAACTTGTCTGAGGATTAATGCAACACTCTGTATAACTTGAGCAAGAGAACTTGGCAGCTACACAATGCAGAGAGGTGAATTGGGGGAGAGAAAAAACTTCTGTGCCACAGAAGATAGGGAGCCATTTTTGTGGAAAGAAAATGGAGAAAGTGAAAGGGAGAGAGAGTGCATCGGAATCAAATAAGAAATGCACTCCCCCTGAAAGTAGCTGGAGAGAAAGAGAGAGAGAAAGAATGAACAAACTCGCAGGGAAGTGGACAAGAATTATGTTCCCCAAAGCCATTAACAAGGAGAAAAGAGAGGGTTTCAGTATTACCATTTTTCTATACATTGGAGCACAGAGTCTGAAATTTCAGAGCACAGTGCCTACCGGTGTTCTGGTGAGGAACTATAGTGAATCCCCAGGAGCAGGATATGCAGTCTGAGGGATCTGTGTGGCACAAGGGGGGAAGTGGTTCCTCTGCTTGGAGTGCATTTGGTAGTGGCCATACAGCCTCCCTGCAGGCACAAGTCCCAGGAGAACCCAGAGAGTTGCTATGTTTACTGATATTGGAATCAAGTTGCCAGAGTGCAACAAAACCTGATGCCAGTTGTATGTTGTGATTTACCATAATCTCTGAGCCTCTGCCACCATGCAAGTGCACAAACATTTTCTGGGAAAAGTTGATACCCAGCCATTGTTTGCTGAGGCCCTTCCCCAGAGAATCAGTGTGACTCCAAGCTTCAGGGGTCTATGAAGTGTGAGTTTTGAAACAGAGCCCCATATGAGATAAAACTCTGGAAGGAGGCGCCACCTGGCAGGTATACAGCTTGAACACAGACAAGGTAAATGTGGGGAGCAGACAGAAGCCTGAAGCAAAGAAAGGCTGATTGATCGTGTGTCTGCAAGTGCACGATATTCCCACACCAGAGACTAGAGAGCAGAGTGAAGCTATATTCACCTCTAGCACACACACACACACACACACACACACACACACAGACACACAGAATGACCTCAGTGAGCTAATGAGTGCCACCAAGTGGAGATGGAGCCATTACATCAAACCCCACCCACCTGCACCCTCCAAGCACATCCCCAAGAAGACCAGCACAAGTCCCTTCCACTTACTTACTCTATAGACCATAGGGTGCTGCAAAAGTGAGACTGAATCTAGCTTCATTCAGGTTTCATTCCATTTGCTTGTTCCTTTGTTTTCTTTACTCTTGTTTCTGCTTTACTCTTGTTTTCTTTCTTCTTTGTTTCTTATCTTTTTCTTTCTTGCATACAGAAATAGCAAATTTTTGTTCTATTTTATTTTATTTTATTTTGCATAATTTTATTTTTTTTTATTACAAAAAATTAACTATATATTTCCTTTCTCTTTTTTGCTAGCTTCTATCAAGCTTCTCTCAACAGGCAGACCAAAACATACCTAGGATCTACCTTCTTTTATTTGATTTGTTTCATTTTATTAACTATTTTATTTTATTAATTTTTTCTACCTCCAAAATGACAAAATGGGGGAATTAACTCAAAAAGCAAGAACAGGAATAAATGACAGTCAGGGATTTAATCAACACAGATATAAGTAAGATGTCTGAACAAGAATTTAAAACCATGATTATAAAAATACCAGCTGGGGTTGAAAAAAAAACATAGAAGACAAAGAGAATACCTTTCTGCAGAGAGAAAATAACTAAAATCTAGTCAGGCCAAAATTAAAAATGCTACAAACAAGATGTAATCTTGGGGTGCCTGAGTGGCTCAGTCAGTTAAGCATCCAACTCTTGTTTTCCACTCAAGTTATTATTTTACAGTTCACGAGTTTGAGGCCTGCATCAGGCTCCATGCTGATAGGGTGGAGCTTGCTTGGGATCCTTTCACTCCCTCTCTGTCCCTCCCTCATTCCTACTCTCTCAATCTGAATATAAATAAATAAACTAATAATAGAAAGAGGAAGAAGAAGAAGAAAGAAGAAATGTCTCAAATACACAACCTCTCCTTACACTTAAAGGAGCTGGAAAAAGAATACCAAATAAAGCCCCAAACCAGCAGAATAAACGAAATAAAGAGATTAGAGGGGAATCGATTATATTGAAATTAAAAAAAAAAACCCAGTAGAATAGATCAACAAAACTAGGAGCTGGTTCTTTGAAAGAATTAACAAAATCATTAAACTCTTATCCAGATTTATCAAAAATAAAAAGGAAAAAAACAAAGGAATAAAATCACAAATGAAAGAGGAGATATCACAACCAATGCCACAGAAATACAAACAATAATAAGAAAATATTATGAACTATTATACGCCAAAAAATTGGATGATCTGGAAGAAATGGATACATTTCTAGAAACATATAAACTACCAAAACTGAAACAGGAAGATAGAGAAAATTTGAACAGACCTATGATCAAAAAAGTAATTGAATCAGTAATCAAAATCTCCCAACAACGAGAGTCCAGGGTTTGATGGCTCACCAGGGGAGTTCTATCAAATACTTAAAGAAGAGTAGATACCTATTCTTTGGTGCTGTTCCAAAAAATGAAAGGGAACTTCCAAACTCATTCTATGAAGTCAGAATAACCTTGATTCCAAAACCAGACAAAGACCCCAATAAAAAGGATAATTACAGACCAATTACCCTAAAGAACATGGAAGCAAAATCTCTCAACAAGATAGTAGCATATCTAATCAAACAGCACATTAAAAGAATTATTTACTATGAGTAAGTGGGATATATTTCTGGGAACAAGTCTGCTTCAATATCCACAAATCAATCTGTGTGATACACCACATTAATAGAAGAAATGTTAAGAGTCACATGATCCTGTCAACAGATATAGGAAAATCATTTGACAAAACAAAGCATCCTTTCTTGATACCAACCCTCAAGAAAATGGGAATAGAAGGAACATACCTCAACATCATAAAGGCCATATACAAAAGGCCCACAGCTAATATAAACCTCAATGGAGGAAAAATGAGAGGTTTCCCCCTAAGGTCAGGAACATGACAAGGGTGTCCATTCTCACCTCTGTTGTTCAACATCATACTGGAAATCCAAGCTTCAGCAATCATACAACAAAAAGGAAAAAACGCATACAAATCGGCAAGGAAGAATCAAACTTTTATTCTTTGCAGACGACATGATTCTCTATGAGGAAAACTCAAAAGACTCCACCAAAAAAAATTGCTAGAACTGATACACGAATTTGGCAAAGTCATAGGATGTAAAATCAATGTACAGAAATTGGCTGCATTTCCATACACCAATAACAAAGCAGCAGAAAGAGAAATTAGGGAATTGATTCCATTTACAATGGCACCGAAAACCGTAAAATACCTAGGAATAAACCTAACCAAAGTGATAAAAGATCTATACACTGAAAACTGTAGAAAGCTTGTGAAAGAAATTGAAGAAGACACAAAGAAATGGAAAAACATCCCATGCTCATGGATTAGAAGAAGAAATGTTGTTCAAATGTTGGTACTATCCAAAGCAATCTACATATTCAATGTCCCTATTCAAAATAACACCAGCATTCCTCACAGAGTTAGAACAAGTGATTCTAAAATTTGTATGGAACCATAAAAGTCCTCAAATACCTAAAGCAATATTGAAAAAGAAAACCAAAGCTGAAGCCATCACAATTCTGGACTTCAGGCTGTATTAAACTTCAAGCTGTATTACAAAGCTCCAACCATCAAGGCAGTATGGTCCTGGCATAAAACAGACACATAGTTCAATGGAACAGAATAAAGAACCCAAAAATGGACCCACAAATGTATGGCCAAGCAATCTTCAACAAAACAGGAAAGAATATCCAATGGAAAACAGACAGTCTCTTAAGCAAGTGGTGCTAGGAAAACTGGAGAGCAACAAGCAAAATAAAACTGGATCACTTTCTTATACCATACACAAAAATAAATTCAAAATGGGTGAAAAATTTAATGTGAGACAGGATACTATCAAAATTCAAGAGCAGAACACAGGCAACAAACTCTTTGACCTCGGCCTCAGCAACTTCTTACTAGACATGTCTCTGAAGGCAATGGAAATAAAAGCAAAAACGAACTCGTGGGACCCCATCAAGATAAAATTTTCTGCACAGCAATGGAAACAACCAACAAAACTAAAGGACACCCAACAGAGTGGGAGAAGATATTTCCAAATGACATATCAGATAAAGGGTTAGTATCAAAATTTATAAAGAACTTACCAAACTCAACAGCCAAAAAATAAATAACCCAGTGAAAAAAATGGACAGAAGACATGAATAGACACTTTTCCAAAGAAGACATCCAGATGGTGAACAGAGATGTGAAAAGATGTTCAAACATCATTCACCATGAAGGAAATACAAATCAAAACCACAATGAGATACCACCTCACACCTGTAAGAATGGCTAAAATTAACAACTCAGGCAACAACAGATGTTTGAGAGGAAGCAGAGAAAGCAGAATCTGTTTGCACTGTTGGGAGGAATGCAAAGAGGTGTAGTCACTCTGAAAAACAATATGGAGGTCCTTCAAAAAATTAAAATAGAACTACCCTATGACCCAACAATTGCACTACTGGGTATTTATCCAAAGGACAAGAAATGCTTATTCACAGGGGCATATGCACCCCAATGTTTATAGCAGCACTATCAACAATAGCCAAATTATGGAAAGAGCCAAATGTCCATTGACTGATGAATTGATAAAGAAGATGAGGTAAAGAAGATGGAAAACTACTCAGAGATCAATCAAACAATAAATAAAATCTTGCCATTTACAACTATGTGGATAGAACTAGAGTGTATTATGTGAAGCAAAATAAGTCAGAGAGAAACAAGTATCATATATTTCACTCATATGCAGAATTTAAGAAATACAACAGATGAACAGATAAGAAGAGATGGGAATATAAGATGAAATAGAGGGATGCAATCCATAAGAGACCTTTAAAGACAGAGAACAACCTGAGAATTTCTGGATTGGGAGGTGGGTGAGGGTGTGGGCCAAGTGGGTGATGGGCAATAAGAAGGACACTTGTTGGGATGAGCACTGGATGTTATATGTAAGTCATGAATCACTAACTTCTACTCCTGAAACCAATACTACACTATTAAAAAAAAAAGACTCATAGGTAATATCATCTCAATGAGGAAAAGTGAGAGCCTTTACCCTATGATCAGGAATAAGATGTGGATGCTCACTCTCACCATTACTATGTAACGTAGTACTGGAAGTCTTACCCTAAGCAATAAGATGACAAAAAGAAATAGAGGGCAACAAATGGACAATGAAGAAGTCAAATTTTCACTCTTTGCAGATGTGATTTCTACATACTACATACTACTGTATGAAGAAGACTGACGTCACCAAAAAATTGCTAGAACTAATACATGAATTCATCAAAGTCTCACAATATAAAATCAATGTGCAGAAATCTGTTGCATTTCTATATATCAACACTGAAGCAGCAGTAAAAGAAATAAAATAATTGATAAATTTACAGTTGCACCAAAAACAATGATGTTAAGGAATAAACCTAAATAAAGAACTGAAATATCTCTATTCTGAAAACTATAGAACCTTAGAAAAGAAATTGAAGAGGACACAAAGAAATGGAAAAGGATTCAATTCACCTGGGTTGGAAGAAAATAACTAAAGCAATCCTGAAGAAAAAAAAAAACTAAAGGCTTCAGAATTCTGGATGTCAAGCTATATTACAAAGCTGTAATCATCAAGACAGCATGGTACTGACATAGAAACAGACACACAGATCAATGGAACAGAATAGAAAATCCAGAAATGGACCCACAACTATATGGTCAACTCATCTTTGACACAGCAGGAAAGACTATCCAATGAGATAAAGACAGTCTGTTCAACAAGTGGTGTTTGAACAAATTCAAAATGGATGAAAGACCTAAATGTGAGACAGGAAATCATCAAAAACCTAGAGGAGAATACAGGTAGCAACCTCCTTCACTTTGGCCAGAGCGACTTCTTACTAGACACATCTCTGGAGTCAAGGGAAACAAAAGCAAACATGAAATATTGGGACTTCAAGATAAAACCTTGTGCACAGTGAAGGAACTAAAAGGTAGTCTAAAGAATGGGAGAAGATATTTATAAATAACACATCAGATAATGGGTCAGTGTCCAAAACTATAAATATCTTAACACTCAAAACCAAACAACACAGTTAAGAAATGGGCAGAAAACATGAATAGACACTTTTCCAAAGAAGACATCCAGATGGCTAACAGACATGTAAAAAGATACTTACCTCACTCATTATTAGAGAAACACAAATCAAAACCACAAAGAGACACCATCTCATACCTGTCAGAATGTCTAAATTAACACCATAAGAAATAACAGGTGGTGGTGAGGATCCAGAGAAAGGGGAACCATCTTACACTGTTTGTGGGAATACAAACTGGTGCAGCCACTCTGGAGAACAGTGTCTAGGTTCCTCACAAAAACTAAAAATAGAACTACCATATGACCTAACAATTGTAATACTAGATATTTATCCAAAGGATACAAAAATGCAGACTCAGAGGGGTACTTTCACCCCAATTTTTATAGCATTATTATCAACAATAGCATCATTATCTCCAACTATGGAGAATGGAGAGAATCCAAATGTCCATCAACTGATAAATGGGTAAAGAAGAGGTGGGGTGTGTGTGTGTGTGTGTGTGTATTAGATACGAAGGAATAAACCTCACCAAAGAGGTAAAAAATCTATACTCTGAAAACTATAGAATACTTATGAAAGAAATCGAAGAAGACACAAATAAATGGAAAATATTCCATGCTTATTGATTTGAAGAATAAATATTGTTTAAATGTCTACATTACTGAAAGCAATCTACACATTTAATGCAATCCTTTTCAAAATCCCACCAGCATTTTTCACAGAGCTAGAACAAACAATTCTAAAATTTATATGGAACCAAAAACAGCCCTTCATAGCCAAAGCAACCTTAAAAAGAAAAGCGAAGCTAGAGGCATCACAATTCCAGACTAAGTTATATTACAAAATTGTAGTGATCAAGACAGTATGGTACTGGCACAAAAACAGACACATAGATCAATGGAACAGAATGGAAAACCCAGAAATGCACCTACAACTACATGGTCAATTAATCTTTGACAAAGAAGGAAAAAATATCCAGTGGAAAAAAGGCAGTCCCTTCAACAAACGGTGTTGGGAAAATTGGGCAGCAACGTGCAAAAGAATGAAACTGTCTCACTTTCTTATACAATTACAAAAAATACACTCAAAATGGACGAAAGACCTAAATGTGATATAGGAAACCATTAAAACCATAGAGGACAACACAGGCAGTAACATTTTTTACATCAGCCATAGCAACTTCTTATTAGATATGTCTCCTGAGGTAAGGGAAACAAAAGCAAAAATAATCTGTTGGAAACAAAATAAAAAGTTCTCAAAAGTGAAGGAAACAATCAACAAAACTAAAAGACAACCCATGAAATGGAAGCAGATATTTGCAAATGACACATCTGATTTGAAGGGGTACGTGAATTCCAATGTTCATAACAATATTATCAACAATAGCCAAGCTATTCAAAGAGCTGATGTGTCCATTGACTGATGAATGGATAAAGAAAATGTGGTATGTACGTGTGTATATATATATATATATATATATATATATATATATATGATGAACTATTACTCAGCCATCAAAAATAATGAAATCTTGCTATTTGCAATGATGTGGATGGACCTAGAGTATATTATGCTGAGCAAAATAAGTCAGAGAAAGACAAATACCATATAATTTCTCTCATATGTGAAATTTAAGAAACAAACAAAAAAAAAACAAAGAAAAAAGTGAAAGAGGAAACACAAACCAAGAAATAGACTGTAAATGATACAAAACAAAACGATGGTTCACAGAAGTGGTGTTGAGAGTTGGTTAAATAAGTGATGGGGGAGAAATGAAGGCAAACCAATAAACAGATTCTTGATTCTTAACTTTAGAGAACAAACTGAGGGTAACTGAAGGGGAGATGGGTGGGAGGATGGGTTAAATAGATGATGGTAATTAAGGTGTTCATTTGTTGTGATGAGCATTGGGTGTGGTGGTATAGAAGGGTGTGTTGTGGTATAGAAGTGTTGAATCATTATATTGTACCCTTGAAACTAATATAACACTATATGTTAACTAACTGGAATTAAAGTTAAAAATTAAAAAAAATATTGGGGCACCTAGATGGTTCAGTTGATTAAGTGACTGACCCTTGATTTCAGCTCAAGTCATGATTTCATTGTTTTTAAGATTGATCTCCATGCTGATAGTGCAGAGCTGCTTGGGATTCTCTATCTCTCCTCTCTCTGCCCTCCCCATTCACTTGCTCAGTCTCTATCAAAATAAATATATAAACATTTTTTTGTTAAAAAAATATTGGCAGAAGAAATGAATAGATATTTCCCCAAAGAAGACATGCAGATGGCCAACAGGCACATGAAATGATGCTTATCATCACTTAGCATCTGGGAACTGCAAATCAAAACTACAATGAGATATCACCTCACACCTTTCAGAATGGCTTAATTCAACAACAGAAGAAACAACAGGTGTGAGGTTGTATAGAAAAATGAGCCCTCATGCACTGTTTTTGAGAATGCAATGTGGTGCAGCAACTTTGGCAAACAGTATGGAGTTTCCTTAAAAAGTTAAAAACAGAACTACCCTATAATCCAGCAATCACACTACTTGGAATTTACCAAAAGAATACAAAAACATTCATTCAAAGGGATACATGCACTCCTATTTTTATGGCAGCATTTTTATGTACCCAAAATGTGGAAAAGCCTAAGTATCCATCAGTTGAACAGTAGGTAAAGAAGCAGTGGTACCCAAGTATCCATTAGTTAGGTCAGTAGATAAAGAAGCTGTGTTATCCTTGTTATGATGTGCACTGGGTGTTATGTATAAGTGATGAATCACTAAAGTTTAAAAAAAGATGTGCCATATATATCTGTGTTTATACATCATACACACATATATATGCCATATGTTTATATGTATATACACACACATAATGGAATATTATTCATCCTTAAAAAAGAATGAAATCTTGCCATTTGCAATGACATGGATGGAGGTAGAGGGTATAAAGCTAAGCAAAATAAGTAACTCAGAGGAAGACAAATACCATATGATTTCACTCATATGTGGAATTTAAGAATCAAAACAAAAAAGCAAAAGAAAAAGGGAAAGGAATGATACAAACCAATAAATAGACTTTTAATGATACAAAACAAACTGATGGTTCGCAGAAGGGGGGTTGAGATTTTGTTAAATAAGTGATAAGGACTTAGAAATGCACTTGTGATGAACATAGGTTGTTGTATAAAATTGTGGAATCACTATACTGTACACCTGAAAGTAATATAACACTGTATTTTAACTAACTGGAATTAAGACAAAAACTTAAAAAAGTAGTGTTTGAGAAAATATTTTAAAATATTTATACAAAAACAAAAACAAAAACAAAAGAAATGGGCTTGAGAGAGAAATGCTGATTGCCACCTCATGGACAGAGATGGAATTGTTCAGATTCAGGTGACTTCCTTGAATGCTTAGAAATCTGAGAGCTCTCTTCATAAAAAAACAGAACAAAACAAAACAAAAAATAAATAAACAAAAAGACCAGTAGATAGACACATAATACACAGAAGGTTGATGGATAGATAGATAGATAGATAGATATAAAAATGATTAAAAATGGGCAACAAATGGGGCACCTGGGGCTCAGTTGATCAAGCATTTAAGAGGTCAAGCCCTGCATCTGGCTCTGCACTGACTCAGGGAGGCTGTTTGGGATTCTCTCTCTCTCCAAATAAACAAATAAACATTTTTTTAATGTGCAACAAACATGAATAAATACTTTTCAAAAGAAAATGTCCACTTGGCAAGCAGGTATATGAAAAGATGCTCCAGGAGAATGGAAGCTAAAAGAAATCTGGAGGAGGAATACTTATATCAGACAAAGCATCCTTTAAAACACACACTGTTGCAAGAGACAAAGAAGAACACTAAATAATGATAAAGTGAATGGCTGAGCGAGAGGATATAATGATAAATACTGATGCACTCAAAAGGGAGCAGCCAAATATGGGAAGCAAGTGAAACAAGAGACCGACAGTAATACAATAATAGTAGGGCTTTTAATACTGCAGTATTAATGCATACATCAATGTATGTATCATCCAGATGGAAAATCAACAAAGAAACAGTGTTTTTCAACAGTGTCTTTCACTGCACCAGATGGACATAACAAACATATTGAAAACATTCCGTAGAAAAAAAAAATACAGAATAAATATTTTATGCAAGTGCACGTGAAACATTGTCCAGAACAGAGCAAATATCAGGGCACAAAACAAGTCTCAACATACTCAAAAAATTAAAATAATATCAAGCATCTTTTCCAACCACAACTGTATGAAACCAGTAATCAGTCACAAGAACAAAATTCAAAAGAACACAAATACCTAGAGGCTAAATAACATTCTGCTAAACAATGAATGGGTCAGCCAAAAAGCAAAGAGTAAATTTTAAAAATATATAGAGACAAATTAAAATAAAAACACAACGGTCTAGGAAGAGTTAAGATGGTGGGGGACCCTCCACCACCCCTCCATCTGTAGGGGGACCCTCAACTTTCTTCATCCCTCAAACACAGCTGTACTGAGATCAGATCACTTGGAATACCCCGGAAATCTATCTGTAGACTCAGAAAGATCTCCATAATTGGAAGGACACAGTTTGACAGGTGCGAGGTGTACGGGGGTATGGTGTACGGGGGTAGAGAAAAAGTGGCCGTCGTGTAGAAAGGAGGGAACTCCTTATGTGGAGAGGCAAAGGGGAGAGAATGAAAAAGGGTTATAAAATGCAGCATTGAGTTAGCACAAGAGGAAAACCTCTCTGGACCAGTGTCCCAGTTCTTTTTTCAAGTGTCTAGACCTCAAACTCTTGGTTTTGTACAACTTTCTCAAGAGTGGAGCTGTGGCACATTCTCCTGGGGAGGAGGGACCTGGCCCCGGAGTGCATAGGTTGGTGTAGGGATCTCTAGGGAACACTGGGAGAGAACAGTCCCCTTCTTGGATGGAGTACTTCAGAAAGAGGGTATATTGCCTCCCCAAGGGCAAAAATCTCTTCAGGCGCCAGCCAAAGGCCTTTCATCAGCAGGGGACGATGTGCACCCAAAGGGAACATAACTTTAGCTGTTTTTAGTGGCACTACACCATAGATTCTGCACACTGTGTGGGTTTGGGACTGTTTCTCAGGAACAGAGGACTTCACACAGCATGTAGCAGCTCTATTGCAGAAGAAAGGAGTGGATGTGTGTGGTGCTGGGTACTTTAAGACTTTGGGTTTTGAATCCCAACAGTATGCCAAAGAAAGAAAACACAGAAGAGCTGTGGCACAGAGCAAGCTGACTGTCCTTCCCATTCTGTGACAGCTGCCTGAACTGTGAGAGGTGTGAGATCCCCAGTCCAGGGATGAGAGATGGGGGTGGCACCATTTTCTGCCCAACACTATCAGGGTGGAACTTCAGAGAGTAAGGCAGTCACCCTCAGTGGAGGCAGGACCTGCTTACACCAAGCCCTTCTCCCCCTTGCCTGGCAACTGCTTATTTGCTGGTGCAAGACTGACTCTGAGCCAAAGCAATCAGAATCTCCTCCAGAAGACTAACACAGCCAGTATTCTCAATGCACTAACTGCACTGACATTTCAGGGCTTCAAAACGAAACTTACAGTTATTTTCTCTTTGTTTCTTTCTCCTTCCCTTCTTTTTCCCTTGTTTCTTTCTACAATCAGGCTTGTAGTTTCTGTTTTTTTTTTTTTTCATTTCCCTTTCTCGTTTTTTGGTTCATACTTTTGTATTCTTTTCTTTTTTGTTGTTTTTTCCCCTTCTATTTTTTCTTTTTTCTTTTTTATGCCTTTCTTTTTCTCTGAAAACAAAATTATAGATTTGCTTTTCTGGAGGGTTTTTTTTTGTCCTTTCCTTTCTCTCTCTTTTCTTTTCTTTTCTTTTCTTTTCTTTTCTTTTCTTTTCTTCTTTTTCTTTTTGGATTGGGATTCCCCTCCTTTTTTTCCCCAGAGTTATATCAACAAACAAACAAAAGCACACCTAAAGGTCCAAAACTACACCACTGCAAGCAAGTGGGAGATCTATATAAAACTGACTGGTAGGAAAAAACAGCCAAAATGCAACAGCAGAGTCCAAACAGCATACATAAGAAACACTTCCTGGAGTGTCAGGTTTAGGACAGCATATGACCCCTTTTTAACATAGTAGAACTCTCAGGTGCAGGAAGCATAATGAGTGTTCAAAACATACAAAAAAAAAAATAGAAACTTAGTCAAAACGACAAATGGAAGGAATTCTCCCAAAGTAAAGTTCAAGAAGAAATCATAGCCAGGAACTTGCTCAAAATAGATATATAAACAATATACATGAATAAGAGCTTAGAACAACATTCATAAGACTACAAGCTGGGTTTGAAAAAAAGCATAGAAGATGCCAAAGAAACCCTTGGTGCAGACATCAAAGACCTAACAACTAGTCATGATGAAACTAGAAATGCTATAGCTGAGTTGCAAAACAAACTCGATACAGTGACATAGATGATTGAAGAAGCAGAGGAAAGAATAAGTGAAATAGAAGATAAAATTATGGAAAATACTGAAGCTGAAAAAAGAGGGAAAGGAAATTATTAGATTATGAGGCAAGACTTAAGGAACTGATTACATTAAACAAAACACTATCCATATCATAGGAGTCCCAGAAGAAGAGGGAAAGAAAGGGGCAGAAGGTTTACTTGAAGAAATTATAGTTGAGAACTTCCCCAATCTGGGGAAGGAAACAGGCATCCACGTCCACGAGGCACAGAGAACTTCCCTGAAAATCAACAAAAACAGGTCAACACCAAGTCATATCAGAGTTAAACTTGCAAAATACAATGATAAAAAGAGAATTCTGAAAACAGCTAGGGACAAAATGTCCTTAACCTAAAACGGCAGGCAATAAGATTAGTAGCATACCTGTCCCCTGAAACTTGGCAAACCAAGAGAGAGTGGCAAGAAATATTCAATGTGCTCAGTGGGGAAAATATGGAGCCAAGAATCCTTTATCCAGCAAAGCTGGAATTCAGAATAGAAGGACAGAGTTTCCCAGATAAACAAAAGCTAAAGGAGTTCATACCACTAAACAGCCCCACAAGAAAATTTAAGGGGGAATCTCTGAGGAGAGAGAGAGAGAGAGAGAATACCAAAGCAATAAAGACTAGAAAGGATCAGAGAACATCACCAGGATTACCATACTACAAGCAATACAATGGCACTAAATTCATATTATTCAATAATCATTCTAGATGTAAATGGACAAATTGCTCCAATCAAAAGACATAGGGTATCAGAATAGATTAAAAAACAAGATCCATCTATATGCTGCCTACAAGAGACTTATTTTAGACCTAAATACACCTGGGTATTGAAAGTGAAGGGATGGAGAACCATCTATCATGATACTGGAGAACAAAAAATGCTGGAATAGCCACACTTAAACAAACTAGATTTTTTTTAAAAAAAGACTGTAACAAGAGATGAAGAAGGGCATTATACAATAATTGTGGGTCTATTCATCAAGAAGATCTAATAACTGTAAATATTTATGCCCTCAACTTGGAGCGCCCAAATATATAAACCAATTAATTACAAACAAAAAGAAACTCATTGATAGAAATACCATGATGGTAAGAGACTTTGATACTCCACTTACAACAATGGTCAGATCATCTAAACAGAAAATCAACAAGGAAACAATGACTTTGAATTACACACTGGACCAGATGGACTTAACAGAACATTTAGAACATTTCATCCTAAAGCAACAGAATACACATTGTTCTCAAGTGCACATGAAATATTCTCCAGAATAAATCACATATTGGGTCAAAAATCAGCCATTAAGGTACATAAATATCAAGATATACCATGCATATTTTCAGATCACAACACGATTAAACGTGAAATCAACCACAAGAAAAAAATTGGAAAGCCTTTAAATACATGGAGTGTCATAGACTCTGGGTCTAGAGTTCTCCCTCGTCCAGCAAGAGGGTGGGATGCAGGATTAAATTTTGAGAGAGGCTTGTCTCTCTCTTGTCCAGGAGGAGACAAGAGCCTGGAGTAAGGGTCCTTTCTCCGTTTTTATTAAGATCAGAAGTCTTACAAGTATGATGGGCATGCACAAAGAGACAATGAAGTTGTGAACATTAACTCACGGGCATGGGGAAAAGAAGGTTTGGGTGGAAGGTTGTTTACAACAGACATGAGGCCCCACCTCCTTTTACCTAAACTGGCCTAGGGGACAACAAAGACAGAGCATGCTACCTCAGGGTCAACAAGGCACCTTTCTTTTCCTAATTAGCTATGCTCTGGGCAACTTGACCCTGCTTTGGTGATAGCTTTATTTACCTGTTTACCTACTTTGGTCTTTCTTTCCTGTGAAAGCAGCTTTCTTCTATAGTACTAAGCTGGGAGCACTTCCTCCCTGATTACTTAATCTTTTTTACCTCATCTTGGATGTTTTCATCCTGAGATTCCCTATTCCTATACCTTTGTCCTATTCTTGGGGCCTTTGTACCATTTACCTAATCTTACTTACCTAATCTTGTTTACCAAAACTTGGGTGTGTACATCCTATGGCTTTCTAATTCTTTATGCCTTGTTAATCCATCAGTGCAAGCTCAGGGAATTCCTAAGCATATTCCCCACAACGGAGGTTAAAAAATATCTTACTAATGAATGCATATGTTAACCAGTAAATTAAAGAAGAAATTAAAAAATACATGGAAGCAAATGGAAACACACAGTCCAAACATTTGAGATGCAGCAAGGCAGTCCTAAGAGGCAATTAAATTGGAATTCAGGCCGATCTCAAAAAGCAAGAAAGGTCTCAAATACATAATCTCACACCTAAAGGAACTAGAAAGGTAGTATCAAAGAGAGTTCAAAGACAGCAGAAGAACAGAAATAAAAAAGATTAGAGCAGAAATAAACCATATAGAATCCAAAAATACAGTAGAAGACATTAATGAATCTCAGAAGAGATCAATGAATCTAAGAACTGGTTTTTTGAAAGAATAAACAAAACTGATAGACCCTTAGCCAAACTTCTCAAAAAGATAAGAGAGAAGACCTAAATAGATAAAATCATGAATGAAAGAGGAGAGACCACAACCAACACCACAGAAAGACAAACAATTGTAATAGAACACTGTGAAAAATTATATGCCAACAAACTGGAAAATCTGGAAGAAATGGACAAAGTCCTAGACACACACACTACAAAAACTCAAATGGGAAGAAACAGAAAATTTGAACAGGCCCATAACGAGCAAAGAAATTAAATCAGTTATCAAAAATCTCCCAATCTGCCAGGCCAGATGGGTTTCCAGGGGAATTATCCCAGACATTTACAGAACAGTTAATATCTATTCTCCTCAAACTGTTCCAAAAAATATATAAATGGAAGAAAAGCTTCCAAACTCATTCCATAAAGCCAGCATTAGCTTGATTCCAAAACCCGACAAAGACCCCACTAAAAAGGAGATTTACAGGACAATATCACTGATGAACAAGGATACAAAAATTCTCAACAAGATACTAACAAATCGAATTCAATGGCATATAAAAAGAATTATTCACCATGATCAAGTGGGAATCATTCCTGGGCTCAGGGCTGGTTCACCATTTGCAAACCAATCAATGTGATACATCACATTAATAAAAGAAAAGATAAGAACCATATGATCCTGTCAATTGATGCAGACAAAACATTTGACAAAATTCAGCATCCTTTCTTAATCAAAACCCTCGAGAAAGTCAGGATAGAAGGAACATACTTAAACATCATCAAAGCCATTTATGAAAAGCCCACAGCTAGTATCATCCTCCATGGGGAAAAACTGAGAGCTTTCTCCCTGAGATCAGGAACACGACAGGGATGTTCACTCTCACAGCTGTTGTTTAACATAGTGTTGGAGGTTCCAGCATAAGCAATCAGACAACAAAATGAAATCAAAGGCATCAAAATTGGCAAAGATGAAGTTAAGCTTTCACTTTTTGCAGATGACATGATATTATACATGGAAAACCCGATAGACTCCACCAAAAGTCTACTAGAACTGATACATGAATTCAGCAAAGTCGCAGGATACAAAATCAATGTACAGAAATCAGTTGCATTCTTATACACAAATAATGAAGCAAGAGAAAGACAAATAAAGAAACTGATCCCATTCACAATTGCACCAAGAAGCATAAAATACCTAGGAATAAATCTAATCAAAGATATAAAAGATCTGTATGTTGAAAACTATAGAAAGCTTATGAAGGAAATTGAAGAAGATATAAAGAAATGGAAAAACATTCCATGCTCATGGATTGGAAGAATAAATATTGTCAAAATGTCAATACTACCCAAAGCTATCTACACATTCAATGCAATCCCAATCAAAATTGCACCAGCATTCTTCTTGAAACTAGAACAAGCAATCCTAAAATTCATATGGAACCACAAAAGGCCCCGAATAGCCAAAGTAATTTTGAAGAAGACCAAAGCAGGAGGCATCACAATCTCAGACCTTAGCCTCTAGTAAAAGCTGTAATCATCAAGACAGCATGGTATTGGCACAAAAACAGACACATAGACCAACGGGATAGAATAGAAACCCCAGAACTAGACCCACAAAAAGATGGCCAACTAATCTTTGACAAAGCAGGAAAGAATATCCAATGGAAAAAAGACAGTCTCTTTAACAAATGGTGCTGAGAGAACTGGACAGCAACATGCAGAAGCATGAAACTAGACCACTTTCTTACACCATTCACAAAAACAAACTCAAAATGGATGAAGGACCTGAATGTGAGACAGGAAACCATCAAAACCCTAGAGAAGAAAGCAGGAAAAAAACCTCTGTGACCTCAGCTGCAGCAATTTCTTACTTGACACATCCCCAAAGGCAAGGGAATTAAAAGCAAGAATGAACTATTGGGACCTCATGAAGATAAAATGCTTCTGCACTGCAAAGGAAACAACCAACAAAACTAAAAGGCAACCAACGGAATGGGAAAAGATATTTGCAAATGACATATTGGACAAAGGGCTAGTATCCAAAATCTATAAAGAACTCACCAAACTCCACACCTGAAAAACAAATAACCCAGTGAAGAAATGGGCAGAAGACATGAATAGACCCTTCTGTAAAGAAGACAGCCAGATGGCCAACAGGCACATGAAAAGATGCTCAACGTCACTCCTCATCAGGAAATACAAATCAAAACCACACTCACATACCACCTCACGCCAGTTAGAGTGGCTAAAATGAACAAATCAGGAGGCTATAGACGCTGGCGAGGATGTGGAGAAACGGGAACCCTCTTGCACTGTTGGTGGGAATGCAAACTGGTCAAGCTGCTCTGGAAAACAGTGTGGAGGTTCCTCAAAAAATTAAAAATAGATCTACCCTATGACCCAGCAATAGCACTGCTAGGAATTTACCCAACGGATACAGGAGTGCTGATGCATAGGGCACTTGTACCCCAATGTTTTAGCAGCACTTTCAACAATAGCCACATTATGGAAAGAGCCTCAATGTCCATCAAGCGACGAATGGATAAATAAATTGTGGTTTATATACACAATGGAATACTACGTGGCCATGAGAAAGAATGAAATATGGCCTTTTGTAGCAATGTGGATGGAACTGGAGAGTGTTATGCTAAGTGAAATAAGTCATACAGAGAAAGACAGATTCTATGTGTTTTCACTTTTATGTGGATCCTGAGAAACTTAACAGAAGTCTGTGGGGGAGAGGACGAAAAAAAAAAAAAAAAGAGAGGTTAGAGACGGAGTGAGCCAAAGCCTAAGAGACTCTTAAAAACTGAGAACAAACTGAGGGTAGATGGGGGGTGGGAGGGAGGGGAGGGTGGGTGATGGGTATTGAGGATGGCACCTTTTGGGATGAGCCCCGGGTGTTGTATGGAAACCAATTTGACAATAAATTTCATATCAAAAAATAAATAAAATGCAAAAAAAGAACTGGTATATATATACAATGGAGTATTACTCAGCAATCCAAAAGAATGAAATCTTGCCATTTGCAACTATGTGGATGGAACTGGAGGGTATTATGCTAAGTGAAATTAGTCAGTCAGAGAAGGACAAATATCATATGACTTCACTCATATGAGGACTTTAAGAGACAAAACAAATGAACATAAGGAAGGGAAACAAAAATATAAAAACAGGGAAGGGGACAAAACAGAAGAGACTCATAAATATGGAGAACAAACAGAGGGTTACTGAAGGGGTTTTGGGAAAGGGGATGGGGTAAATGGGTAAGGGGCATTAAGGAATCTACTCCTGAAGTCATTGTTGCACTATATGTTAACTAATTTGGATGTAAATTTAAAATAATAAAGTTTAAAAACAAATAAATAAAAATAAAAATAAATGCTGATTGGAAGGGGCACGTGCACCCCAATGTTTATAGTAGCATTATCAACAATAGCCAATTTATGGAAAGAGCCCAAAAAGCCATCTGCTGATGAATGGATAAAAAAGATGTGGTATGTATATATATATATATATATATATATATATATATATATATATATATATAATATAATATACATATATAAATATATATATATATACACAATGGAATGCTACTCAGTAAGGAAAAGAATGAAATCTTGCCATTTGAAACAACACGAATAGAACCAGAGAGTATTATGTTAAGTGAAATAAGTCAGTGTGAGAAAGGTATCATATTATTTCACTCATATGTGGAATTTGAGAAACTCAACACATGAACATAGGGGAAGGGAAGGAAATATAAGATTAAAACACAGAGGGAGAAGGGGCACCTGGGTGTCTGAATTGGTTAAGCAACCAACTTTGGTTCAGGTCATGATCTTGCAGTTTGTGAGTTTGAGCCCTACATCGGGCTCTGTGCTGACAGCTCGGAGTCTGGAGCCTGCTTCAGATTCTGTGTTTCTCTCTCTCTCTGCCCCTCCCCGACTCCTGCTCTGTCTTTCCATCTCTCTCTCTCTCTCTGTGTCTCAAAAATAAATAAACATTCTTTTTAATTTTACAAAACAAAACAAAAAAGAAACAGAGAGGGAGGCAAACTATAAGTGACTCTTAAATACAGAGAACAAAGTGAGAGCTGCTAGAGGGGAAGTAGGTGGGGGATGGGCTAAAATGGGTGATGAGTATTAAGGAGGGCAATTGTTGGGATGAGCACTGGGTATTATATGGAAGTGATGAGTCACTGGGTTCTATTCCCAAAAACGAATACTACACTGTTTGTTAACTAACTTTAACTTAAAGAAGAAAGAAAGAAAGAGAGAGAGAGAGAGAGAGAGAGAGAGAGAAAGAAAAGAAAAGAAAGAAAGGAAGAGAAGAGAAGTGAAGAGAAAAGGAAAGGAAAGGAAAGAAAAGGAAAGAAAAGAAAACCCACAGCTAACATCATTCTTAATGGTGAACAACTGAGGAATTTAATTCTAAGATCAAGAAAAAGATAAGAAGGTCCACTCTCACTACTTTAATTCAATATGGTACTGGAAGTCCTAGACACAGCCATCAGACAACAAAATAAAATAAAAGGTATCCAAATTGGTAAGGAAGAAGTAAAACTTCCACTATTTGAAGATGACATGATACTACATATATAGAAAACCCAAAAGTCTCCACCAAAAAAACTACTAGAACTGATAAATGAATTAAATAAGATTGCAGGATACAAAAATCAATGCACAGAAATCATTTGCATTTTTATACACTAATAATGACATACTAGAAAGTAAAATTAAGAAAAAAGTCTCATTTATAAATGCACCAAAAAGAATAAAATATCTAAAAACCAACTTAAGGAGGTGAAAGACCCATACTCTGAGAACTATAAAACATGTGACTTCACTTATATGTGGAATTTAAGAAACACAACAGATGTACATAGGGGAAGGGAGAGAAAAATAACATAAAAACAGAGAGGGAAACAAACCATAAGAGACTCTTAAAGACAGAGAACTAACTGAGGATTTCTGGAGGGTAGGTGGGTGGGAAATGAACTAAATGGATGATGAGCATTAAGGAGGGTACTTGTAGGGATGAGCACTGGCTGTCATATGTAAGTGATGAATCACTGGGTTCTACTGAAATCAATACTATACTGTATGTTAACTAACTTGAATTTAAATAAGTTTAAAAATATATTGACAAAACAAATGGAAAATGCAAAGATATCCCATGCTCATGTTAAGAACCAATATTGTTAAAATGTCCATACCGCTTAAAGCCATCTAGAGATTCAATGCAACTCCTATCAAATACCAACAGCATTTTTCACAGAACTAGAACGAATAATCCTAAAATTTGTGTGGAGCCACAAAAGACCTTGAATAGAGAAACCAAACTTGGAAAGAAAAGTAAAGTTGGAGGCATCACAAATCCAGCCTTCATGTTATACTATAAAGCTGTAGTGATCAACACACTGTGGTACTGGCACAAAAATAGACACATAGATCAATGGAACAGAATAGAAAACCCAGAAATAAATCCATAATTATATGGTCAATTAATCTTTGACAAAGCAGGAAAGAATATCCAATTGGAAAAAGACAATCTCTTGAACATATGGTGCTGGGAAAACTAGACAGCTACATAGAAAAGAATAAAACTTGATCACTTTATTACACTATACAAAAATAAATGCAAAATGGAGATATCTTCCCACATGTGTTAGAAAAGCTAAAGTCACAAACACAAAAAAATTACACGTGTTGATGAGAATATGGAGAAAAAAGAACCGTTGTGCACTTTTGGTGGGAATGTAAATTGGTGAAGCCATTGTGGAAAACGGTATGGAATTTCTTCCAAAATTTAAAAATCAGATTACCATATGATCCAGAATTTCTACTATTGGATATTTACCCAAAGAAAATGAAAATACTAATACAAAAAGATACAACTTCCCTTATGTTTGTTGCAATATTATTTACCATAGCCAAGATATGGAAGCAACCCACATGTTCATACACAAAATAATGGATAAAGATGTATATATACATATATATCACATCAAGTCACTTGAACCTTATTAATAGTCCAATCTCTTCCATTCTTTGGTAAACCTTATAATTACTTTACATAGACCACCTTTCCCCCAAATACTCCAATTGCTTTTATTTCTGTGCATCAAAGGTGACCCACTTATCCAATGGCTCAGTAATATACAATGGAATATTACAATGAGCCATTGGATAGAATAAAATCTTGCCATTTGCAACAATATGGATAGGTCAAAATGGTATAGTACTAAGTTAAATAAGTCAGACAAATACTATATAAATTCACTAATATGTGGAATTCCAGAACAAAACAAACAATGGGGAAAGAGACAAAAGACAGACTCTTATACAGTGAACAAACTAGGGGATGTCAGAGAAAGACTGGTGGGGGGAATGAATGAAATAGATAAAAGGGACGAAGAATATACTCATATTGATGAGCACTGAAAAATGTATAGAATTGTTGAATCATTATTTTGTACACCGGAAATTAGTATAACACTGTATTATAAACTTGAAATTTGCTTTGAAAGTAAAGCTCTAGAGTTGGGGGCCAACATGGCAAAGGAAGTAGGGGGAATCCATACTTCCAGCGTCTCTCAAACAAAGAAGTGCTGAAGCCAAAGGACTTTGAACCCCAGAGCCTGGGAGGAAAAGAGACTGAATCTACTAGGAATAAAATGGGAAATCTGGAAAAAAGATAGGTGGGTAACTGCGAACTGGGGGAGATAAAAAAAAAAAAAAAGGCCTCATGGGCACGGAGGGGAGGGGAGTGTCTCTCCTTCTGCGGAGAGACAAAGGGAAAATAAAGAGCAGCTAGGGAAGTGCAGGACCTTATGTGGACAGGAGAAAGACCTCGGACTGAGACAGAAAGGCATCCGATCTCTGTGGGGTTTTCTTCAGACTGGGGCCAGTTCGCCCACCTGGGGAGGAAGGGAGTCAGGCCTGGGTGCGGTTGTAGGTCAGGGGCTCATTCCACAGCTGGAGAAAGTGGTTCCCTCCCTAGAGGGCTGTGCCATAGTACAGAACCTGCCTGCGTCCACCACCCCCAGGTGCAGTGGCTGGGCCAAGGGCGCAGTCTGCAGGAGGAAAAGGCCGCCGTTTCCTGGAGTGCTGTGGAAAAAGATAAAGTCTGCCTGCATCCGGACCCCAGGGCTCGTGATGGTGAGGGCTGCAGCTCAGTCTTCAGTAGGAGAATGCAGTCCTCCCTGAAGTGCTTTGGCCCAGACAAAGCCAGCCTGGACCACATATTGCCACACTGAGAGGTGTGCCAGAGCCCAAGGAGTGGGACTTTGAATCCTAGCCAAGCACAAGGTCAGGGAAGACGGCAGAGAGAGAAGGACTGCCCCTTATGCACCCACAGCACAGTGAGAATGACTCCAATTGAGTCAACCGGATCTGGCTCCGTGGAGAAGAGACTGTGGGATTACCATTTCCGGCCACCCCCCCCCCCCACCCTCCGCCCCACCACGACCAAGGTGGGGCCTCATGGATCACTCCTGGGGGCCACAGTGGAGGTGGGTCCAGATCACACCAAACCACGCCCCTTTGCACTGGGTAACTGCCTATCCACCTGAGCAGCACAGACCCTGCAGACAGCTCCTCCCGACAAACAATGCAGCATTGCCTGGATTGACTCTAGGTTAATTCTGGATATATAGACATATACTCCCCCAACCCATTTCTCCTCCTTATCTCTTCCCTCCCCTAAGCTGTTTACTCTGGTTATTGGTCTGTCTAAACAGACGTATTTAACCCAATGTCTTGAAACATGTTCTACACCTCCTGCTTTACACTCCTTTCTCACTCTCTGGAATAATCAAGTCATATAGTTTCTCTGTCTGGGTAACTTTATCTTCATTTCATTTTCCTCACCTCCTCCTTTATTTTCCTTTCTGTCTCTCTGGATTAAGCCTTCCAGTCTGTCTGCCTAATCAATGTTTATTTTTTCTCCCCTACCCCCCATGCCACTCCCGTAATTTTTCTCTTTGTATGTGCTCTTCCATTAGCACAGCCTCCACCCTCTTTTTTACTTGTAGTCAGTGTTTTGGGGTGTTTTTTTAGTCTTTAGGTTTTTGTTTTTGTTTATTTGTTTGTTTCTTTTGTGTGTGTGTTTGCACATTTTTGCCTCCTGTTTGTCTATCTGTTTTCTTTACAAGGCTACTCCAAGGAACAAATCAATTAATATGAGTAGAGTAATAAAATAACCAAAGTCACAACGACAGAGAGCAAGTAACAATCTCTAAAAAACACCTCCTGAAGGGCCAGGCCCTGGACAGTGTATGACCTCCCTTTAATATAGCAGTGGTTGCAAGCGCAGAGCACACAACAAGGTTTTAAAACACATAAGGGACAGAAAACTAGCCAAAATGATGAAACAGAAGAATTCTCCTGAAAAGAAATTCCAGGAAGTAGCGACAGGTAACATATTGATCAAAACCGATTTAAGCAATATAATGGAACAAGAATTTAGAATAATAGTCATAAAATCAATCATGGGGTTTCAAAAAGCATAGAGGACAGCAGAGAATCTATTGCTACAGAGATCAAGGGACTAAAAAATAGTCACAATGAATTAAAAAACGCTGTAAATGAGGTGCAAAATAAAATGGAAGTGGCCACAGTTGGGATTGAAGATGCAGAGGACAGAATAGGTGAATTAGAAGATAAAACTATGGAAAAAGAGGAAGCTGAGAAAAAGAGAGATAAAAAAAAAAATCCAGGAGTATGAGAGGAGAATTAGAGAGCTAAGTGATAAAATCAAACAGAACAATATCCAAATCATAGGAATTAAGAAGAAGAAGAGAGAAATCACAACTGAGAACTTCCCCAATCTGGGGGAGAAAAAAGGCATTGAAATCCAAGAGGCACGAAGAACTCCCTTTGGACATAACTTGAATGAATCTTCTGCACGACATATCATAGTGAAACTGGCAAAATATAAAGATACAGAGAGAATTATGAAACCAGCTAGAGATAAACAGGTCTTAACATACAAAGGTAGACACAAGAGGGTAGTAGCAGACCTATATACTGAAACTTGGCAGGCCAGAAAGGAAATCTGCAGTGTGATGAACAGGAAAAATATGCAGCCAAGAATCTTTTACCCAGCAAGTCTGTCATTCAGAATAGAAGGAGAGATAAAGGTCTTCCCAAACAAACAAAAACTGAAGGAATTCATCACTACTAAACCAGCCCTACAAGAGATCCTAAGGGGATCCTTGGGAGATCCTAAGGGGATCCTAAGGGGATCCAAGGGGTACTCTGTGAGTGAAATGTTTCAAGGACCCCAAAGTACCAGAGACACCACTTCAAGCATGAAACCTACAAATATCACAATGACTCTAAACCCATATCTTTCTATAATAACACTGAATGTAAGTGGAATAAATGCTCCAACCAAAAGACATAGGGTATCAGAATGAATAAAAAAACAAGATCCATCTATTTGCTGTCTACAAGAGATTCATTTTACACCTGAGGACACCTTCAGATTGAAAGTGAGGGGATGGAGAACTGTCTACCATGCTACTGGAAGTCAAAAGAAAGCTGGAGTAGCCATACTTATATCAGAGAAACTAGACTTTAATTAAAGGCTGTAACAAGAGATGAAGAAGGGCATTATATAATAATTACAGGGTTTATCCATCAGGAAGAACTAACAATTATAAATGTCTATGTGCCAAATTTGAGAACACCCAAATATGTAAAATAATTAATCACAAGCAAAAGCAAACTTATTGATAAGAATGTGGTAATGGCAGGGGACTTTAATACTCCACTTACAACAATGGATAGAACTTCCAGACAGAGAATAAATAAACAAGGGCCCTGAATGATATATTGGATCAGATGTACTTGAAGATATATTTAGAACTCTGCATCCCAAAACAACA
Source organism: Panthera tigris (assembly GCF_018350195.1). Classification (NCBI taxonomy): domain Eukaryota; kingdom Metazoa; phylum Chordata; class Mammalia; order Carnivora; family Felidae; genus Panthera; species Panthera tigris. Next base: position 86,929,805 of record NC_056660.1, on the reverse strand, counting down.
GAATATACTTTCTTCTCGAGTGCACATGGAACATTCTCCATGATAGATCACATACTGGGTCAGGGTCACAAAACATCCCTTAATAAGTATAAAGGGAATGAGATCATACTATGTACACTTTCAGACCACAATGCTATGAAATTTGAAATCAACCACAGGAAAAAGTCTGGAAAACCTCCAAAAGCATGGAGATTAAAGAACATCCTACTAAAGAATGAATGTGTCAACCAGGCAATTAGAGAAGAAATTAAAAATATATGGAAACAAATAAAAATGAAAATACAACAATCCAAACGCTTTGGGATGCAGCAAAGGCAGTCCTGAGAAGAACATACATTACAATCCAGGCCTATCTCAAGAAACAAGAAAAATCCCAAATACAAAATCTAACAGCACACCTAAAGGAAATAGAAGCAGAACAACAAAGACACCCCAAACCCAGCAGAAGAAGAGAAATAATAAAGATCAGAGAAAATAAACAATATAGAATCTAAAAAAAAAAAAACCAAACAAACAAAAAACAACTGTGGAGCAGATCAATGAAACCAAGAGTTGGTTTTTGGAAAAAATAAATAAAATTCATAAACCTCTAGCCAGGCTTCTCAAAAAGAAAAGAGAAGGGACCCAAATAGATAAAATCATGAATGAAAATGGAAAGATTACAACCACTCCCTCAGAAATACAAGCAATTATCAGGGAATATTATGAAAAATTATACGCCAACAAATTGGACAACCTAGAAGAAACGGGCAAATTCCTAAGCACCCACACACTTCCAAAAAACTCAAACAGAAAGAAATAGAAGATTTGAACAGACTCATAACCAATGAAGAAATTGAATCAGTTATAAAAAATTTCCAAACAAAGAAGAGTCCAGGACCAGATGGCTTCCCTGGGGAATTCCACCAGAATTTAAAGCAGAGATAATACCTATCCTTCTCAAGCTATTCCAAAAAATAGAAAGGGAAGGAAAACTTCCATACTCATTCTATGAAGCCAGCATTACTTTGCTTCCTAAACCAGACAGAGACCAGCAAAAAAAAAAAAAAAAAAAAAAAAGAACTACAGGCCAATATCCCTGATGAATATGGATGCAAAAATTCTCAACAAGATACTAGCAAATGGAGTTCAACAGCCTATAAAAAGAATTATTCACCATGATCAAGTGGGAATCATTCCTGGGCTGCAGGGCTGGTTCAACATTCACAAATTAATCAATGTGATACATCACATTAATAAAAGAAAAGAAAAGAACCATATGATCCCATCAATCGATGCAGAAAAAGCATTTGACAAAATTCAGCATCGTTTCTTAATAAAAACCCTCGAGAAAGTTGGGATAAAAGGAAAATATTTAACATCATAAAAGGCATTTATGAAAAGCCCACAGCTAGTATCATCCTCCATGGGGAAAAACTGAGAGGTTTCCCCCTGAGATCATGACAGGGATGTTCACTCTCACCACTGTTGTTTAACATAGTGTTGGAAGTTCTAGCATAAGTAGTCAGACAACAAAATGAAATCAAAGGCGTTGAAATCAGCAAAGATGAAGTCAAGTTTTCACTTTTTGCAGATGACATGATAGTATACATGGAAAACTCAATAGACTCCACCAAAAGTCTGCTAGAACTGACACATGGTTTCACCAAAGTCACAGGAAACAAAATTAATGTACAGAAATCAGTTGCATTCTTATATACTAATAATGAAGCAACAGAAAGACAAATAAAGAAACTGATCCCATTCACAATTGCACCAAGAAGCATAAAATACCTAGGAATAAGCTTAACCAAAGATGTAAAAGATCTGTGTGCTGAAAGCTATAGAAAGCTTATGAAGGAAATTAAAGAAGATACAAAGAAATGGAAAAACATCCCGTGCTCATGGATTGGAAGAATAAATATTGTCAAAATGTCAATACTACCCAAAGCTATCTACACATTCAATGCAATCCCAATCAAAATTGCACCAGCATTCTTCTCAAAGCCAGAACAAGCAATCCTAAAATTTGTATGGAACCACAAAAAGCCCCGAATAGCCAAAGTAATATTGAAGAAGACCAAAGTGGGAGGCATCACAATCCCAGACTTAGCCTCTACTACAAAGCTGTAATCATCAAGACAGCATGGTATTGGCACAAAAACAGACACATAGACCAATGGAATAGATTAGAAACCCCAGAACTAGTCCCACAAAAGGATGGCCAACTAATCTTTGACAACGCAGGAAAGAGTATCCAATGGAAAAAAGACATTCTCTTTAACAAATGGTGCTGAGAGAACTGGACAGCAACATGCAGAAGAATGAAACTAGACCATTTTCTTACACCACTGACAAAAATAAACTCAAAATGGGTGAAGGACATGAATGTGAGACAGGAAACCATCAAAACCCTAGAGGAGAAAGCAGGAAAAAAACCTCTGTGACCTCAGCCGCAGCAATTTCTTACTTGACACATCCCCAAAGGCAAGGGAATTAAAAGCAAAAATGAACTATTGGGACCTCATGAAGATAAAAAGCTTCTGCACTGCTAACGAAACAACTGACAAAACTAAAAAGCAACCAACGGAGTGGGAAAAGATATTTGCAAATGACATATTGGACAAAGGGCTAGTATCCAAAATTTGTAAAGAACTCACTGAACTCCACACCTGAAAAACAAATAATCCAGTGAAGAAATGGGCAGAAAACATGAATAGACCCTTCTGTAAAGAAGACAACCAGATGGCCAACAGGCACATGAAAAGATTCTCAACGTCACTCCTCATCATGGAAATACAAATCAAAACCACACTGAGATACCACCTCATGGCAGTCAGAGTGGCTAAAATGAACAAATTAGGAGGCTATAGACACTGGAGAGGATGTGGAGAAATGGGAACCCTCTTGCACTGTTGGTGGGAATGCAAACTGGTCAAGCTGCTCTGGAAAACAGTGTGGAGGTTCCTCAAAAAATTAAAAATAGATCTACCCTATGACCCAGCAATAGCACTGCTAGGAATTTACCCAAGGGATACAGGAGTGCTGATGCATAGAGCACTTGTACCCCAATGTTTATAGCAGCACTTTCAACAATAGCCAAGTTATGGAAAGAGCCTCAATGCCCATCAAGTGACGAATGGATAAAGAAATTGTGGTTTATATACACAATGGAATACTACGTGGCCATGAGAAAAAATGAAATATGGCCTTTTGTAGCAACGTGGATGGAACTGGAGAGAGTTATGCTAAGTGAAATAAGTCAGGCAGAGAAAGACAGATACCACATGTTTTCACTCATACATGGATCCTGAGAAACTCAACAGAAGACCAGCGGGGAGGGGAAGGGGGAAAACAAAATAAGTTACAGAGAGAGAGGGAGACAAACCATAAGGGAATCTTAAATACTGAGAAAAAACTGAGGGTTGATGTGGGGATGAGGGAGGGGATAGTGGGTGATGGGCATTGAGAGATGGCACCTGTTGGGATGCACACTGGGTGTTGTATAGAAAACAATTTGACAATAAATTTCATATTTAAAAAAAAATAAAAATAAATTAAAATTTTTAAATAAAATTCAAATTTAAAAATAAAATAAAATATCAAAAAAAGAAACCAATTTGACAATAATTTTCATATTAAAAAAGAAAGTAAATTTCTAATGTTCTCACCATATCACCAACAAGAAAATAATAATTATTTAAAGTAAAATATGTGTTAATATGCTTTACTGTGGTAAATATTTTGCAATTTATACAGGCACCAAATAATCATCTTGTACACTTTAAACTTAGGCAACATTGGGGTGGGGCTCAGTCGGTTAAACATCCAAATTCAGCTTAGGACATGATCTCACAGTTCATGGGTTGGAACCCCATGTTGGACTCTATGCTGACAGCTCAGAGCCTGGAGTCTGCTTCGAATTCTGTGTCTCCCTCTCTCTCTCCTCCTCCCCTGCTCTCTCTCTCTCTCTGTCTCTGTCTCTCTCTCTCTCTCCTCTCTCTCTCAAAAATAAATAAATGTTAGGGGCACCTGGGTGGCTCAGTTGGTTAAGTGCTGACTTTGGCTCAGGTCATGATCTCTCAGCCCGTGAGTTCAAGCCCTGCATCAGGCTCTGTGCTGACAGCTCAGAGCCTGGAGCCCCCTTCAGATTCTGTCTTTCTCTCTCTGTCCCTTCCCCGCTCACACTCTGTCTCTCAAAAAATAAATAATAAAATCATTTTTAAAAAATAAATAAATGTTAAACAAAAATAAAAAATAAACTTCGGCAATATTAATCCATTATATCTCAATAAAACTAGAGTAAAGCTCATTGAATACACTTGCACACAAATGTAAACATATACATTATCAAATAAAAAAATAAGGAGTAGAAAAAAGGGTCTTCTGCAAAAAACAAGGAGCCACATGTGGTAATATCTATAAGAAAAATAACTTCCTTTTAGATAACTATACATTAGAAATCATCATCACTGACATTTACTGAACATTTTTATATGCTTAGAAATAAAAATCCAAAGAAAATGAGTTGTCTATTTTCTTATTTGATTTTGATTTTTAGGAAAGTTTTCTCTCTAGGAATTTCCATTTGAATATTTCATCTAGGGGTGCCTGAGTGTCTCAGTCAGTTGAGCATCTGACTTAGGCTCAGGTCATGATCTTGCAGTTCAGGAGTTTGAGCCCTGCATTGGGCTCTATGCTGACAGCTCAGAGCCTGGAACCTCCTTTGGATTCTGTGTCTCCTCTCTCTTTGCTCCTCCCCTTTTCACACTTTGTTTCTCTCTCAAAAATAAATAAGCATTAAAAAAAAAGAAAGAAAGAAAATTCCATCTAGTTGAGATCTAAGAGAAAAAGACCTCAAAATTACTTAATCATAATGAATCATCTCTGAGAGTACATCTTCATCTGCCCTATCATAAAAATATATTTTGAGGATTAAATTACATAATCTCTTTGAGAGTGCTAAATTGTACCACTGATGTTTATATGGTACTAACATGTATTTAGTTGATAAATAAGTTTAGGGAATTTTAAATTTTTAAATACAAAACCACTAAGATGTAATGCAATTCTATCTCCCTAAATATATTAAAGTCTTTATTTTTGTCACTTAGAGAGGATGCTTTCTGAGAGGAGCATCTGTTAGCTTTCTTAGTACTAACTTCTTCCAACAAAGTTTATGTTTCCCTCAAAAAAAACAAACAAATGTAAACATATGTAGCAGCTTTGAGGTCATTGTTTATTTTATTCCACCAAAATACAAGCTTTTATGATGTATTTTCCCCTCCACTCAAACCTTGAGCTCTTCCTCAAATTTTTTTTTTCTGAAGATCCTTCTAATTATCTTGAATAGCTTTTATTCATTATTTATTTATAATTGCTGTGCATTTCCCCATGATATGGATGTACCACAATTTATTCAACCATTATCAGACTGGTTGTTGCCAATCTTTGAGTAAACAATACCACAAAAATTACGCATGTACACATGTTAATTATTAATACTTTTTTATTTCATTTATTTCAGAAAATTCTCCAAAGGGTAATTCCTGAGTAAAAATGTGAAGAAATATATATTTTAATAAGTTGTATTCCAAAAAAATGCATAGCAGTATATATTTATACCAGCACAGCACAAAGATGCCTTTTTCCATACATTATATCCATCAATAGATTTTAGAGTGCTTTCTGGTTTTTGATGAGGTGAGCAGTGTTAAGTAATATATACTACAATTAATTTGTATTCCCCATGGGCCATGGCTTGTTATTGTTAATTATGAATTTTGCAATAGATTTCACTTATAAACTTTTGTTATGATTCATATGGGCTAGTGTCAGAATCATATCTTTAATCACAGAACACTAAAGAAAACTTGGTCTACATCAAGAGAATCTTGACTTGGGCCTTACTGGGACTCGTAATTCTAACAGAAGTTTATCTCTTTTGTCATGTGAAAGTTGGGATTGCCCAAGATTGCATGGTCACAATGTCAGAGACAAGCCTTTCATGGGTCCCTTCACAGCCCATCATCTCAGTAGCAGCTGATTAGCTTTCCTGCTCATCTCTATGTTCTATCCAGTAGAAGCATCATCCACTCTAGTCATATGCAACAATCTGTGTTTGCATGTTTCCACATGCAGTCATGGGTCTCATCTTGAGAAGTCCAATGCAACTCCCCACTAATATTCATATAACCAACTGTAAAACTTTATTCATCTCTATGGGCCACTTGAACCTTATTGTTGGTCCAATCTGTTCCATTTTTTGGTAAACTTTACAATTACTTTACATAGACCTACATTCCCCAAAATACTTCAATTGCTTTCATTTCTGTGCATCAAAGGTGACCCACTTACCCAATTATTATACATGAATTACAGTGTCTCATCAGAGCTTAAAAGTATTCCACAAGGAAAAAGACAATTGTGAATATTTACTGATTCCAGAGAGTTTGTTGAATATATAACATGGACAAAGGTTACCTTCTCTAGATAGGTGACAAATAAGTAAAGCTTTTTAAGACATTTATCTTCACTCTCTAACTTGAGTTCAACTGCCCTTACTGGATGAATGATCTGAAGCTAGAGCTAAGGAGAGCTTTCAAAGACTTTAAGCCAAAATAAAACTCTTGGGGGGCCTGGGTGGTTCAATTGGTTAAGCGTCTGACTTCTGCTTAGGTCATGATCTCAGGGTTTGTGGGTTTGAGCGCTGTGTCTGGCTCTGTGCTGACAGCTTAGAGCCTGGAGCCTGCTTCAGATTTCGTGTCTCCCTCTCTCTCTCTGCCCCTCCCCCACTTATTCTCTCTCTCTCTCTCAAACAAATAAATATTAAAAAATAAAAATAAAAAAAGAGAAAACCCACTACACTTGCTAATGGTAGGCATTATTTTTACTCAAAGCTAGGTACATCCATTTCTGAAGGGAGAATCTTTTTGAACTATACATAAACTGAGTCTTGCTAATCTGAGAATGACTGGGAAAATTTATACACAAGGCAAGCAGGGAGAATAGAGCCAACATGTCAAGTTTGCCAGAGAATTCAAGAGAATTATTGTTTTTCTTAATAAGATCAATTCCTTTTTACATATCAGTCACAGTTATTTTTCCTAAGAAGTTTGTACTTCTAACAACAGGAATTAAGAAGACCTGCATCACCACCAACAACAAACAGAGGTAAGACTCAAGAACACTGAGAAATGTCTAAATATTGCAGGTACAAAAAGGGAAGATTGGAACTTTGTTTATGCTTATAAACTGGTATGAAGAACAGCAGTTAAGTTAATCAATTTTGGAAACAAATGATCATAAACTGAGAGAAACTTTCTAACAAAGTATTTATGATTGAATTAATATTGTCAGTGATCGATGAGGTAATTTGCTAACAGGTCTACGGCAAAGTTCTTCATGCCAAAAAATGTGACTGTGGATGATTCTAGAGTCTTTACCCTTAACTCTAGATAGCTATTTTCCACCTTGATATTTATGTGTTCTGTTTAGAGACTGGATGCTTCCTCAGGACTTTCTGAAAAGCCCTCACCACATCTTTGTTTCTCAAGCTGTAGATGAGTGGATTTAGCATGGGTGTGAGGACAGTGCAAAATACAGATACAGCCTGTTCTTGCTCAGGAGTGTGGGAGAAACCCGGTGTCATGTACATATAAACACATGGTCCTAGATAAAAACTTACCACTGTAAGATGAGATGAGCACGTGGCCAAGGCTTTGTTCCTGCCATGGGAAGATTTTATATGAAGAACAGCAAGGAAGATGAAAGTGTAGGAAGCCATGATAAGTCCAAAAGGGACAATGATAAAAGCAATGCCCATCACTAAGACCACCAGCTCATAGGTGGAAGTGTCTTTGCATGAGATCTTCATGATTGCTGGCATCTCACAGAAGAAATGGTGGATTTCTCTGGAACCACAGATAGGTAGATTCATGGTATAGAATGTGTGGGCTGTGGAAGCTAATATGCCCCCAATCCAAGACACTATGGTCATTTGCAGACAGACCCTGTGGTTCATAATGACTACGTATCTCAAAGGGTTACAGACAGCTACATATCGGTCATAAGCCATAAGGGTCAAGAGGATGCATTCAGCACCCCCAAGAGTAAAGAAGAAAAATATCTGGATTCCACAGGCAAGACGTGTGATGTCTTTTCTTCCAGAGAAAAAGTTTATCATCATCTTTGGAACAGTGCTGCTGATGAGGGCCAGATCTATGAAAGACAGCTGGCTGAGTAGAAAGTACATTGGAGTGTGGAGCCTCATGTCTATCCATATGAGAAAGAACAGAATGATATTCCCAGTGACTGCAGCAAGGTAGATCAGGATGATAATGTAGATAAGGATGCTGACATACTTCATATTGGGGAAGAGTCCTGAGAGAATAAAATCTGTTGTTAATGTCTCATTTTCTCCCTCCATGGCTATGACTGTTCTAGTTGAACCAAAAGAAGAAGACAAGGAAAACAAAAGCAAATGAAATGTTATAGGACCTCACAAAATATTTTTTATTGTTGATAAGTTATTGATATAATAATGCAAGATAAAATAAAACTCTACAAATTTCAGTGGGTTATGACAACAAATGTGTTTTCTTGTCCCCATATCTGTGGGTCATTTTGCTTTAGGCTGAAGGTCAGGTACAAATATACTTCACCACATGTCTCTCAGTCTGCGGCTTGCTCTTATCAAGGAAAATAGCAAAAGCTAAACAGGGGCAAGTAGAATCACATGATCTCCACTGAGGCCTGAGCTCAAGATTGACTCTACCATTTCCAACCACATTCCACCAACTAAAGCAAGTCACACACAAAGATCCCAACATCAATAGTGTGGAGAAGTAAGCTCCACATACAGTGAATCATGAAAGCATGAGGAGTGAAGAAGGGGTTGGAAGCAATTAATATAAGCTATATGTTTCTCAAAACTCATAGACCACCATCCTCAGTTTCATGGTCTTGGTGCTGGGTTTTCAGATATCCCCTTATTTAATTCTTTTTTTTAATTGACTAGTCTCCACATCCAACATGGAGCTTGAAATTATGACTCAAAGATCTAGAGTTTCATGCTCTACCAACTGAGCCACATATGTGCCCCCCATGATTCAATTCTTAATCTTCTGTTTAACGTGTTCGGTTAAGCCCTAATAATGAAGATCTATGGATATCCTATGATCACAAACTAATTTCACTATGGTGAACAATTCAATGTCATAGGTAGCCATTTAATATATGCATAGTTAGGTATGCAACAGGTACACGCATGAACACTTAGCAGTCCTTTGCCTGTAGATCTGGTTACATAAATCCATAGAAGAAATCATAGATGGGTATGAAGTAGAATGCCATGAAATAAATCTGTTATTATCCATGTATTTGAATGGAATTGGGATGTCATTTCCTAAAACATCACACATCAATTAAGAGATGAATGGATATAGTCAGTGGTGTGTTCTCCTTTAGATTTATTCATAGGAGCTTAATATGAAGCACATCAGGATCAACTCAGAAAAAATTATTAAATCAGGTTCTAGGAGCTGTAAACAAGTAATTACTTTATGCCTATACTCAAGAGGGAAGATAACCCTCTCTACAAGTTTACAGAAGTGAGAATGGAGAAGTTTCTACTCTAAGAAGTTGGAACAAGTTAGAAGAAACTAAGCATGCTATGTAAATTTTTATGAGCATGTCACTAATTACTCAGATAGCATCTAGGCATGAATAAAACATAAACTTAGGAGCACCCGGGTGGCTCAGTCAGTTAAATATCCAACTTTGGGTCAGGTTTTGATCTCATTGTTCATGAGTTCAAGCCCTGCATCAGGCTCTGTGCTGACAGCTCAGAGCCATGAGCCTGCTTCAAAATCCGTGTCTCCATCTCTCTCTCTGCTCCTTTTTTAAAAAAGTTTTTTAATGTTTATTTATTTTTGAGACAGAGAGAGACAGAGCATGAACGGGGGAGGGTCAGAGAGAGAGGGAGACACAGAATCTGAAGCAGGCTCCAGGCTGAGCTGTCAGCACAGAGCCCGACGTGGGGCTTGAACTCACGGACCGTGAGATCATGACCTGAGCCGAAGTCGGACACTCAACTGACTGAGCCACCCAGGTGCCCCTCTCTGCTCCTTCTTTGCTCACACTCTCAAAAATAAATAGACATTAAAAAAATTAAATAAAACATAGATTTACAAGAAAATTGTAGAACAGAAAAGTGCAGTTGAGGTAGGGTAAAGGAAAAATTTCAAACGGAAAATTCTGATTGAGACATGAAAAGTCTATTAAGAGTTTTTACTCTCCTAACCAACACTACTGAGTGGTGTATCCTGGTGACACCAGTGGTGGTTTATAAATTCCTATTAAAAACATGAAGATGCACTGAGGATTTACTGTTAATGCTGCTTCATTGATGTTTACTAGGTTTGTTTACTTCTGGGACCCAGAAATTATGTCTTCGCATCAGCTGACTACTGAATTTTCAGGTTGAGTGTATGCAAACCTCTTAGAGACAAGAATATGGAAATTGAAAAAAGAATCAGATCTAAGAGGTAATTTACCAAAAATTTTGTTTATATTATTATTTTTTTAATTTGAGAGAGAGAGAGAGAGAGAAAGCATGTGTGGGGGAGGGACAGAAAGAAAGAGAGAATCTCAAGCAGGCTCCACGCCTAGTGCAGAGCCCCACCTAGGGCTTGATCCCATGACTGTGAGATAATGACCTGAGCTGAAATCAAGAGTCTGTCGCTTAACTGACTGAGCCACCCAGGTGCCCCAGTAAAAATATTCTTAATGTTTGTCTCATATTCTTAAAGTTGCACACAGTTAATTGAACTAAATATTCTCCCCTGGCTTCTCAAGTTGCTGTGAAGGATTCTATTAACTGAAATACTACCCTGAAGAAGGGCAAAACAGCAGATATAATTATTGGAAACCAGACCAGCCTTTTTTTAATTTCCATTTTACCTGTGTTCATGTACCTACACCCATGGATTTTCCTCATCACATCATATTTCCCCAAGTAGCAATGCTCCTCGTTACTTTCTGAGGGAAGCGTGGTGTTGGGACACTTGAATATTTTGGTTTCCACTTGCAGGCAGGATTTCTGAGGTTATATAGATAATTACAAGTATGCATGACAGCAGCAAGTGCCCCAGAGGATCCTTGAGGAAAACAGGAAACCACAGAGGAGGTAATTCCCTAGGCCTCGAGTAACTGATTTGTTTACCTACATGCATTAGGATTTTGCTCAAAACAAGACTATGGGAGAAAATTATCCTATTTATCCAAGACTTTATTCTACTGGGTTGCTTGAATAGAACCCATATTTTGGCCTCTCCTGGGGTCTCATTTATTTGGGATTGATTTTCTGACTCATCAACAAGAATCACATACTTGTGAACCTTTAATAAATTTACATGAAGATAGTAAATTTTACTTTATCTGGTAGCAGCCATATAGAGAAGGGCTATTTATCTTTGAGAGATTCATAAGCATTATCTGTCAGGACAAACAGATACCATCATAAAACCTGGCCATCTTGGTTTTCAGACAATTTATTCTATAATAATTTCACAAGATATATATATATATATATATATATATATATATATATATATAATTAGTGAAAAATCTTTGTAAAAATGCACAATCACAAGTCACAGTCAAGTGACTAGTGAAATCCACATGTGGGTCTCTCTTCCCACCTCCCTCCTTGCAGGTGATTATTGATTGATAACAAAGTGTGTATCTATCCAACCTTTTTCTATTCAGTATACATAGACATAAGATTCCTTAATACTTCATTTGTAACTTTTAAAAATAAATATTTGTTTTGGAATGATTTTAGATGTAAAGAAAGGGTGTGAGAAAAATAGAAAGGATTGAAGTATACCAGATTTATTTAATGTTAACCATGGTGTGTTTCTTAAAACTACAAAAATTAACATTGGTATATTACTATTATCTGAACTCTGGACTTCATTTGGATTTTACCAACTTTTACACTATTGTCATTATTTTCCTCTTCCAGGTTTCAATCCAGGATACTATGTTTCATTTAGTTATCATGTTTCCTTATTCTCCTCTGATCCATTTCTTAAAAACTTTAATTCACGTATTTAATTTCAAGATAGTTAACATAAAGTGTAGTCTTGGCTTCAGGAGAACAACCCAGTGACTCACCTTTTACATATGACACCCAGTGCTCATACCAAAAAGTGTCCTCCTTAATGGCCATCACCCGTTTAACCCACCTCCCTCCAACAACCCTCAGGTTGTTCTCTGTATTTCAGTCTCTTATGGTTTGCCTCCCTCTCTGTTTTTATCTTATTTTTGTTTCTCTTCCCCTATGTTCTGTTTTGTTTCTTAAATTTCACATATAAGTGAAGTCATATGATATCTGTCTTTCTCTGACTGACTTATTTTGCTTAGCATAACACACTCTAGTTCCATCCACGTTGTTGCAAATAACAAGATTTCATTCTTTTTGATCACCGAGTAGTATTCCACTGTATATGTATATCACAACTTTTTTATCCATTATTCATCAGTAGATGCACATTTAGGCTTTTTCTATAATTTGGCCATTGTTGATAGTGCTGCTATAAACGTTGGGGTAAATGTGCCTCTTAGAATCAGCATTTTTGTTTACTTTGGATAAGTACCTAGTAGTGCAATTGCTGAATTATTAGGTAATTCTATTTTTAATTTTTTAAGGAATCTCCATATACTATTTTCCAGAGTGTCTGCATCAGTTTGCATTCCCACCAACAATGAAAAAGGGTTACCCTTTTTCTTCATCCTCACCAACATCTGTTTTTTCCTGAATTGTTAATTTTAGCCATTCTGACAGGTGTGAGGTGGTATCTCATCATGGCTTTGGTTATTATTTCTCTGATAATTAGCGATGTTGAGCATCTTTTGATGTATCTGTTAGCCATTTGTATGCCTTCTTTGGAAAAGTATCTATTCATGTCTTCTGCCCATTTCTTCACTGGATTATTTGTTTTGGGGGGGTTGAGTCTGATAATTTTTTATATATTTTGGATACTAACCCTTTATCTGATATGTCATTTGCAAATATTTTCTCCCATTTGGTTGCCTTTTAGTTTTGCTGGTTGTTCCCTTTACTGTGCTTTTTATCTTAATGAGGTCCCTATACACCAATAATGAAGCAGGAGATATCAAGGAATCAATTCCATTTACAATTGTGCCCCACACTATAAGATACCTAGGCATAAACCAAACCAAAAAGTTAAAAAATCTATATGATGGAAAGTATAGAAAGATTATGAAAGGAATTGAAGACACAAAGAAATGGAAAAACATTTCATACTCATGGATTCAAAGAACAAATATTGTTAAAATATCTATACTACCCAAAGCAATCTACACATTCAATGCAACTTCTATTAAAATAACACCATCATTCTTCACAGAGATAGAACAAACAATTCTTAAATTTGTATGAAACCACCAAAGACCCTGAATAGCCAAAGTAATGTTGAAAAAGAAAACCAAAGCTGGAGGCATCACAATTCCAGACTTTAATATGTATTACAAAGCTGTAAGCATCAAGACAGGATGGTATTGGTACAAAAACAGACCCATAGACCAATGGAACTGAATAGAGAACCCAGAAAATGGACCCACAAATATATGGCCAACTAATCCTCATCAAAGCAGGAAAGAATTTCCAGTGGAAAGAATACAGTCTCTTCAGCAAATGGTGCTGGGAGAACCGGTCAGCAACACGCAGAAGAATAAAACTGGACCACTTTCTTACACTATACACAAAAATAAATTCAAAATGGATGAAAGACCTAAACGTGAGATAGGAAACCATCAAAATCCTGCAGGAGAAAACAGTCAGCAACCTCTTTGACCGAGGCCTCAACATCTTCTTACTAGACATGTCTCCAGAGGCAAGGAAATAAAAACAAAAATGAATTATTTTCACTTTATTATGATCCATTTTTTTTAGTTTATTTATTTTGAGAGAGAGAGAGAGAGAGCCTATGTGTGCATGAGTGGGGAAAGAGCAGAGAAAATCCCAAACAAGCTCCATGCTGTCATCCCAGAGCCTAAGGCAGGGCTTAAACCCAAGAACCACAAGATCATGACCTTAGCTGAAATCAAGAGTTGGACACTTAACCAACAGAGCCACCCAGGCATCCCTCCTCTGATCCATTTTTTAATGATCTTGACACTTAAAAAAGTATTGGTCAGATATTTAGGGATGATTATCATGTAGATGATATTATGTCATATTGGGCCATACATAGCATGAACACGAGTCATTGGTGGTGTTATTAACCTTCATCACCTGGTTAAGGTACTGTTAGCCAGGATTTCTCCATTTTAAAGTTACTATTTCTCTTTCCATACCCTTTATAAATTAAAGTTTATTTATTTTGAGAGAGAAACAGAGAGACCTTGAGTGGATAGGGACAGAGAGGGAGAATGAATCCCAAGCAGGTCCTGTGCTGTCAGCACAGAGCCTGATGCATGGCTTGAGTACACAAACCATGAGATCATGACCTGAGCCAAAACCAAGAATCAGACCCTTAACTGACTGAGACACCCAGGTGCCCTCATACCCAATTTTTGTTGTTGTTGTTGTTGTTACCCATTTTATTTCATTTTATATTTTATTTATTTTATTTTATTTTTGATTTCATAATTATTTTCTCAGGTTAATTAACATACAGTGTAGTCTTGGCTCTAGGAGTACAACCCCGTGATTCATCTCTTACATATGATACCCAGTGCTCATCCCAAAAAGAGCCCTCTTTAATGCTCGTCACCCATTTAACCCACCTCCCTCAAGCAACCCTCAGTTTGTTTTCTATATTTGAGTTTCTTAGGGTTTGCCTCCCTCTCTGTTTTTATCTTATTCTTGCTTCCCTTCCCCTGTGTTCACCTGTTGTGCTTCTTAAATTCCACATATGAGTGAAGTCATATGATATCTGACTTTCTCTGACTGATATATATGTGTATACACACACACACACACACACACACACATACACATATACATATATATACATATATGTATCACATCTTTTTTATTTTTTTCTTTTTCTTTTTTTAAATTTACATCCAACTTACCTAGCATATAGTGCAATAATTATTTCAAGAGTAGAATTCAGAGATTCATCACCTATATATAACAGCCAGTGCTCATTCCAACAACTGCCCTCCTCAATGCCCCTTGCCCATTTAGCTCATCCCCCCCACCCAAAACCTCTACAGAAACCCTCATTTGTTCTGTATCTAAAGTCTCTTATGTTTTGTCCCCCTCCCTGTTTTTATTTTATTTTTGCTTCCCTTCCCTTATATTTACCTGTTTTGTATCTTAAATTGCACTATGGGTGAAGTCAAGATGTTTTGTCTTTCTCTGACTGATTTATTTCACTTAGCATAATACAGTCTAGTACCATCCACATTGTTGCAAGTGAAAAGATTCCAACCTTTATGATTGCTGAGTAATATTCCATTACACACACACACACACACACACACACACACACACACACCGCATCTTCTTTATCCATTCGTCAGTCAATGGACATTTGGGCTTTTTCCACATTTTGGCTATTGTCAATAGCACTGCTATAAACATTGGGGTGCATGTACCCTTTTGAAACAGCACTCCTGTATTCTTTCGATAAATACCTAGTAGTGCAATTGCTGGGTTGTAGGGTAGTTCTATTTTTAATTTTTTGAGAAAACTCCATACTGTTTTGAGAGTGGCTGCACCAGTTTGCATTCCCACCAGGAGTGCAAAAGTGTTCCTCTCTCTCTGCATCCTTGTCAACATCTGTTGTAGCCTGAATTGATAGCCAGCCATTCTGACTAGTGTGAGGTGGCATCTCATTGTGGTTTTGATTTGTATTTCTCTGATGATGAGTGATGTTGAGCATCTTTTCATGTGTCTATTATCCATCTGGACGTCTACTTTGGAAAATGTCTATTCGTAACTTTCCTATTTAATCACTGGATTATGTTTTTGGGGGTGTTGAGTTTGATAAGTTCTTTACAGATTTTGGATACTAACTCTTTATCTGATATGCCATTTGCAAATATCTTCTCCCATTCCATCAGTTGCCTTTTAGTTTTGCTGATTGTTGCCTCTGCCATGCAGAAGCTTTTTATCTTTATGAGGTCCCAATAGTTCATTTTTGTTTTTGTTTCCCTTGCCTCCAGAGACATATTGATTAAGAATTTGCTGTGGCTGAAGTCAGAGGTTTTTTTGCCTGCTTTCTCCTCTAGGATTTTGATGGCTTTCTGTCTTATGTTTAGGATGTTTAGGTCATCCAACCATTTCGAGTTTATTTTTGTGTACAGCGTAAGGAAGTGGTCGAGGTTCTTCTGCATGTTGCTGTCCAATTTTCCCAACACCATTTGCCAAAGGGACTGTCTTTATTCCACTGGATATTCTTTCCTGTTTTGCCAAAGATTAGTTGGCCAGACGTTTGTGGGTCAGTTTCTAGGTTCTCTATTCTGTTCCATTGATCTGAGTGTCTGTTTTTGTGTTAATACCATACTGTCTTGATGATTACAGCTTTGTAATACATTTTTTAAATGTTTATTTATTTTAGAGACAGAGAGACAGAGCACAAGTGGGGGAAGGGCAGAGACAGCGGGAGACAGAATCTGAAGCAGGCTGCAGGCTCTGGGCTGTCAGCACAGAGCCCAGCGCAAGGCTCAAACCCACGAACCACAAAATCATGACCTAAGCCGAAGTCGGACACTCAACCAACTGAGCCATCAAGGAGCCGCTGTAATACATTTTGAAGTCTGGGATTGTGATGCCTCCAGGTTGGGTTTTCTTTTTCAAGAGTGGTTTGGCTATTTGGGGTCTTTTCTGATTCCATACAAATTTTAGGATTCTTTGTTTTAGCTCTATAAAAAATGCTGGTATTCTTTTGATACGGATTGCATTGAATATGTAGATTGTTTTGCATAGTATTGACATTTTAACAAAATTTGTTCTTCCAATCCATGAGCATGGAATGTTTTTCCTTTTTTTGTGGAAAAACAAATTTCTTTCATAAGTTTTCTATAGTTTTCAGTGTATAGATTTTTAACCTCTTTGGTTAGGTTTATTCATAGATATTTTATGGGGTTTGATGCAATTGTAAATGGGATTGATTTCTTGATTTCTCTTTGTGTTGCTTCATTAGTGGTATATAGGAATGCAACCGATTTTTGTGCATTTATTTTATATCCTGCAACTTTACTGAATCCATGGATCATTTCTAGCATTTTTTTGGTGGACACTTTTGGGTTTTCCACATACAGTATCATGTTGTCTGTGAAAAGTGAAAGTTTGACTTCTTCATTGTTGATTTGGATGCCTTTCATTTCTTTCTGTTGTCTGATTAGTTAGGCTAGGACTTCCAACACTATGTTGAATAACAGTGGTGAGAGTGAACATTCTTGTCATGTTCCCGATCTTAGGGGAAAAGCTCTCACTTTTTCCCCATTGAGGATGATATTAGCAGTGGGTCTTTTGTGTATGGCTTTTATGATCTTGAGGTATGATCCTTCTATCCCTACTTTCTTGAGAGTTTTTATCAAGAAATGATGCTGTCTTTTGTCAAATGGTTTCTCTGCACCTCTTGAGAGGATCATGTGGTTCTTATTATTTTGTTTATTAATGTGATGTATTACATTGAGTTAGTTGTGGATATTTAACCAGCCCTGCATCCCAAATATAAATCCCACTTGGTCCTGGGGAATAATTCTTTTAAAGTTTTGTTGGATCCATTTGGCTAGTATCTTGAGAATTTTTGCATCCATGTTCATCAAAGGAATTGGTTTGTAGTTCTTTTTAGTGCGGTCTTTGTCTGGTTTTGGAATCAAGGTAATTCTGGCCTCATAGAATGAATTTGTAAGTTTTCTTCCATTTCTATTTTTTAGAACATCTTTAAAAGAATAGGTTTAACTCGTCAAAAAATATTTGGTAGACTTTCCCTGTAAAGCCATCTGGCACTGGAATAGTTTTTTGGGAGATTTTTGATTAGTAATTCAATTTATTTACTGGTTATTAGTTTGTTCATATTTTATCTTTCTTCCTATTTCAGTTTTGGTACTGTATACGATTCTAGAAATTTGTCCATTCCTTCCAGATTTCCTAATTTATTGGCATATAACTGCTCAAAATATTTTCTTATTATTGTTTATATTTCTACAGTGTTGGTTGTGATCTCTCCTCTTTCATTATTCATTCAATTTATTTAGATCCTTTACTTTTTCTTTTTGATCAACTGGGTAGGGGGTTTCCAATTTTGTTAATTCTTTCAAAGAACACGCTCCTGGTTTCATTGATCTGTTAAAATGTTTTTTTTTTATTTCCATAATATTGATTCTGTTCTACTCTACTCTTTCTCATATTCTGCTGGTTTGGGGCTTATTTGCTGTTCTTTTTCCTCCTCTTTATGGTGTAAGGTTAGGTTGTGTATCTGAGACATTTCTTCCTTCTTTAGGATGGCCTGTATTTCCTCTTCTGACTGCCTTTGCGACCAATACCTCTGGGATACCTGTTGTCATTTTCATTGGCTTTCATGTCCTTTTTTTTTTTCAGTCTTTGATTTTATTTTTTATATTAAATATAATTTATTGTCAAATTGGTTTCCACACAACACCCAGTGCTCATCCCAACAGGTGCCCTCCTCAATGCCCACCACCCAATTTCCTCTCTCCCACAACCCCCATCAACCCTCAGTTTGTTCTCATTATTTAAGACTCTCTTCTGGTTTGCCTACCTACCTCTCTGTAACTTTTTTCCCTCACTTCCCCTCCCCATGGTCTTCTCTTAAGTTTCTCAGGATTCACATATGAGTGGAAACATATGGCATCTGTCTTTCTCTGCCTGATTTAATTCACTTAGCATAATACCCTCCATCTACGTTGCTACAAATACAAATAATTAGTATTCCATCTTCTTTATCTATTTGTCAGTTGATGGAAATTGAGGCTCTTTCCATAATTTGGCTATTGTTGAAAGTGCTGCTATAAACATTGGGGTACAAGTGCCCCTATGTATCAGCACTCCTGTATACCTTGGGTAAATTCCTAGCAGTGCTATTTCTGGGTCATAGGGTAGATCTATTTTTAATTTTTTGAGGAACCTCAACACTGTTTTCCAGAGTGGCTGCACCTGTTTGCATTCTCACCAACAATGCAAGAGGGTTCCCATTTCTCCACATCCTCTTCAGCATCTATAGTCTCCTAATTTGTTCATTTTAGCCACTCTGACTGGCATGAGGTGGTATCTCAGTGTGGTTTTGATCTGTATTTCCCTGATGAGGACTGACGTTGAGCATCTTTTCATGTGCCTGTTGGCCATCCAGATGTTTTCTTTAGAGAAATGTCTATTCATGTTTTCTGCCCATTTCTTCACTGGATTATTTGTTTTTCAGGTGTGGAGTTTGGTGAGCTCTTTATAGATTTTGGATACTAGCCCTTTGTCCGATATGTCATTTGCAAATATCTTTTCCCATTCCGTTGGCTGCCTTTTAGTTTTGATTGTTTCCTTTGCAGTGCAGAGATTTTTATCTTCATGAGGTCCCAATAGTTCATTTTTGCTTTTAATTCCCTTGCCTTTGGGGATGTGTCAAGTAAGAAATTGCTGCGGCTGAAGTCAGAGCGGTTTTCTCCTGCTTTCTCCTCTAGGGTTTTGATGGTTTCCTGTCTCACATTCATGTCCTTCACCCATTTTGAGTTTATTTTTGTCAATGGTGTAAGAAAATGGTCTAGTTTCATGCTTCTGCATGTTGCTATCCAGTTCTCCCAGCACCATTTGCTAAAGAGACTGTCTTTTTTCCATTGGATATTCTTTCCTGCTTTGTCAAAGATTAGTTGGCCATCCTTCTGTGGGTCTAATTCTAGGGTTTCTAATCTATTGCATTGGCCTATGTGTCTGTTTTTGTGCCAATACCATGCTGTCTTGATGATTATAGCTTTGTAGTCGAGGCTAAAGTCTGGGATTGTGATGCCTCCCACTTTGGTCTTCTTCTTCAATATTACTTTGGCTATTCGGGGTCTTTTGTGGTTCCATACAAATTTTAGGGTTGCTTGTTCTAGCTTTGATAAGAATGCTGGTGCAATCTTGATTGGGATTGCATTGAATGTAGCTTTAGGTAGTATTGACATTTTGACAATATTTATTCTTCCAATCCATGAGCACGAGATGTTTTTTGATTTCTTTGTATCTTCTTCAATTTCCTTCATATGTTTTATATAGTTTTAAGCATACAGATCTTTTACATCCTTGGTTAGGTTTATTCCTAGGTATTTTATGATTTTTGGTTCAATTGTGAATGCGATCAGATTCTTTATTTCTCTTTCTATTGCTTCTTTATTGGTGTATAAAAATGTAACCGATTTCTGTACATTAATTTTCTACTCTGAGACTTTGCTGAAATCATGTATCAGTTCTAGTAGACTTTTAGTGGAGCCTGTCGGGTTTTCCATGTAGAGTATCATGTCGTCTGTAAAAAGTGAAAGTTTGGCTTCATCTTTGCCAATTTTGATTCCTTTGATTTTATTTTGTTGTCTGATTGCTGATGCTATGACTTCCAACACTATGTTAAGCAACAGTGGTGAGAGTCGACATCCCTGTAGTGTTCCCGATCTCAGGGGGAAAGCTTTCAGTTTTTCCCCATTGAAGATGATGTCAGCTGTGGGCTTTTCATGATGTTTAAGTATGTTACTTCTATCCTGACTTTCTCGAGGGATTTTATTAAGAAACGATGCTGAATTTTGTGAAATGCTTTTTCTGCATCGATTGACAGGATCATACAGTTCTTTTATTTTCTTTTATTAATGTGATGTATCACATTGATTAATTTGTGAATATTGAACCAGCCCTACAGCCCAAGAATGAATCCCACTTGATCATGGTGAATAATTCTTTTTATAGGCTGTTGAACTCCATTTGCTAGTATCTTGTTGAGAATTTTTGCATCCATATTCATCAGGGATATTGGCCTGTAGTTCTCTTTTTTGCTGTGTCTCTGTCTAGTTTAGGAATCAAAGTAATGCTGCCTTCATAGAATGAGTATGGAAGTTTTCCTTCCCTTTCTATGTTTTGGAACAGCTTGAGAAGGATAGGTATTATCTCTGCTTTAAATGTCTGGCATAATTCCCCTGGGAACCAATCTGGTCCTGGACTCTTCTTTGTTTGGAAATTTTTTATAACTGATTCAATTTCTTCATTGGTTATGAGTCCGTTCAAATCTTCTATTTCTTCCTGTTTGAGTTTTTTGGAAGTGTGTGGGTGCTTAGAAAATTGTCCATATCTTCTCGGTTGTCCAATTTGTTGGCATATAATTTTTCATAATATTCCCTGATAATTGCTTGTATTTCTGAGGGAGTGGTTGTAATCTTTCCATTTTCATTCATGATTTTATCTATTTGGGTCCCTTCTCTTTTCTTTTTGAGAAGCCTGGCTAGAGGTTTGGAATTTTATTTATTTTTTCCAAAAACCAACTCTTGGTTTCATTGATCTGCTCTACAGTTTTTTTTAGATTCTATATTGTTTATTTCTGCTCTGATCTTTATTATTTCTCTTCTTCTGCTGGGCTTGGCGTGTTTTTGCTGTTCTGCTTCTATTTCCTTTAGGTGTGCTGTTAGATTTTGTATTTGGGATTTTTCTTGTTTCTTGAGATAGGCCTGGATTGCAATGTATGTTCCTCTCAGGACTGCCTTTGCTGCATCCCAAAGCATTTGGATTGTTGTATTTTCATTTTCATTTGTTTCCATATATTTTTTAATTTCTTCTCTAATTGCCTGGTTGACCCATTATTCTTTAGTAGAATGTTTTTTTAACCTCAATCCTTTTGGATATTTTCCAGACTCTTTCCTGTGGTTGATTTCAAGTGTCATAGCATTGTGATTTGAAAGGGTGCATGGTATGATCTCAATTCTTTTATACTTATGAAGGGCTGTTTTGTGACCCAGAATGTGATCTATCTTGGAGAATGTTCCATGTGCACTCGAGAAGAAAGTATATTCTGTTGCTTTGGGATACAGAGTTCTAAATATATCTGTCAAGTCCATCTGGTCCAATGTATCATTGTTTCTTTATTGATCCTGTGCTAGATGATCTATCCATTGTTGTAACTGGGGTGTTAAAGTCCCCTGCAATTGCCACATTCTTATCAATAAGGTTGTTTATGTTTGTTATTAACTCTTTTATATATTTGGGTTCCTCCGAATTTGGTGCATAGACATTTATAATTGTTAGCTCTTCCTGATGGATAGACCTTGTAATTATTATATAATGCCCTTCTTCATCTCTTGTTACAGCCTTTAATTTAAATTCTAGTTTGTCTGATATAATATGGCTACTCCCAGCTTTCTTTTGACTTCCAGTAGCATGTAGATAGTTCTCCATCCCCTCACTTTCAATTTGAAAGTGTCCTCAGGTCTAAAGTGAGTCTCTTGTAGACAGCAAATAGATGGATCTTGTTTTTTTTATCCATCCTGATACCCTATGTCTTTTGGTTGGAGCATTTAGTCCATTTACTTTCAGTGTTATTATAGAAAAATATGGGTTTAGAGTCATTGTGATGTCTGTAGGTTTCATGCTTGTAGTGATGTCTCTGGTACTTTGTGATCCTTGCAACATTTCACTCACAGGATCCCCCTTAGTATCTCTTGTAGGGCTGGTTTAGTGGTGATGAATTCCTTCAGTTTTTGTTTTTTTGGGAAAAGTTTTATCTATCCTATTCTGAATGACAGACTTGCTGGATAAAGGATTCTCAGCTGCATATTTTTTCTGTTCATCACATTGAAGTTTTCCTGCCATTCCTTTCGGGCCTGCCAAGTTTCAGTGGATATGTCTGCTACTAGTCTTATGGGTCTCCCTTTGTAAGTTAGAGCCTGTTTATCCCTTGCTGCTTTCAGAATTTTCTCTTTATCCCTGTATTTTGCCAGTTTCACTATGATATGTCATGCAGAAGATCAACTCAAGTTATGTCTGAAGGAAGTTCTCTGTGCCTCTTGGATTTCAATGCCTTTTTCCTTCCCCAGATCAGGGAAGTTCTCAGCTATGATTTATTCAAGTGCACCTTCAGCCCCTTTCTCTCTCTCTTCCTCTTCTGGATTCCTATGATATGGATATTGTTCCATTTGATTGCATCACTTAGTTCTCTAATTCTCTCCCTCATAATCCTGAATTTTTTTCTTTGTTTTTCTCAGCTTCCTCTTTTTCAATAATTTTATCTTCTAATTCACCTATTCTCCCCTCTTCCTCTTCAATCCATGCTGTGCCACCTCCATTTTATTTTGCACCTCATTTATAGCATCTTTTAATTCATCATGACTATTTTTTAGTCGCTTGATCTCTGTAGCAATAGATTCGCTGCTGTCTTCTTTGCCTTTTTCAAGCCCAACAAGTAATTTTATGACCATTTTTCTAAATTCTTGTTTAGTTATATTGTTTAAATTGATTTTGATCAATTCATTAGCTGTCACCTCTTCCTGTAATTTCTTTTGAGGAGGGTTCTTCCTTTTTGTCATTTTGGCTAGTTTTCTGTCCCTTACGCATTTTAAAACCTTGTTGTGTGCTCTGCACCTGCAAGCACTGCTATATTAAAGGGAGGTCATATACTGTCTAGGGCCTGGCCCTTCAGGAAGTGTTTTTTTGGAGATTGTTACTTGCTCTGTTGTTGTGACTTTGGTTTTTTTTATTTCCCTACTTGTAGTGATATTTTGGACCCTCTACCAGGTGTGCTTTGATTTGTTCCTTGGAGTAGCCCTGTAAAGGAAAACCAACAGACAGACACAGAGGAGACAAAAACACACAAACACACAAACAAACCAAACAAACCAATAAACAAAAACAAAGAACCAAAAAGTAAAAACAAAAAACACCAACTACAAGTAAAGAAGAGGGTGGAGGTGGTGCTAATGGAAGATCATATACAAAGAGAGAAATGACAGGAGTTGGGGGGAGGGATGGGGAAGAAAAAATAAACATTGACTAGGCAGAGAGACTAAAAGGCTTAATCCATAGAGAGATAAAGGAAAATAAAGAAGGAGGAGGGGGGGGAACAAAAATAAACTTACCCAGACAGAGAAACTTATGGCTTGATTATTCCATAGAGAGAAAAGAATGTAAAGAAGGAGGTGTAGAACATGTATGAAGAGAATGGATTAAATATGTCTGTTTAGACAAACCACTAACCAGACTAACCAGCCTAGAGGAGGGATGAGATAAGCAGGAGAAATTGAGGTAGAATATATCTATATATCCAGAATTGACCTACAATTAATCCAGGCAATGCTGCAGCACTGGTCTAGAGGAGTTGTCCATCTGGTTAAACACGGTGTGTTCGGCTCCAGAAGATATGCAGTTACCCAGTGTGGAGGGCCATGATTTGGTGTATGCTTGCCCCGCCTCCATTCTGGGTCCCTTGGATGATACCTGAAGCTCTGCCTTGGTGGTGGTGGGGGGAATGGCAATCCCCCAGTCTCTTCTCCATGGACCTGGACACGGTGGACTCCATTTGAGTCATCCTCACTGTGCCGCCGGTGGAGATGGGCAGTCCTTCTTGCTCCACCAACTCCCCTGACCCTGCCCTTGGCTAGGATTCAAAGTACCGTTCTGTGCACTCTGGCACTGGGGAAGCTCCTCTCAGTGTGGCCCGATATGTGGTCCTTTCTGGCTTTGTCTGTGCCAGCACACTTCAAGGAGGGCTGTTGTATCCTACTGCGGTCTACACCGCTGACCTCTCCACTAAGCCCTGGGGTGGCAGATGCAGGCAGGCTTTGTACTATTGCACAGCCCTCCAGGGAGGGGACTGATTTCTCCCACTGTGGACTGCACCCCTGACCTACCACTGAACCCAAGGCTGGCTCCCCTTCTCACCAGGTGCATGAACAGGGAGCCAGCCCCAGGCTGAAGAAAGCCCCACAGCTAGAGATAGGATCCCTTTCAGTCCCAGACTGAGGTTTTTCTCTTCTCCAGACATGGTCCTACATTTCCCCAGCTGCTCTTTCTCTTCCCTTTGTCTCTCCACAGAAGGAGGATCCCTCTCCTCTGTGCCTACATGGTCTGTTTTATCTCCCTCAGTTTGCAATCACCCACCTGTCTTTTCTCAAGCTGTCCCATTTTCTTCCTGGTAGATTCAGTCTCTTTTCCTCCCAGACTCTTGGGGTACAAAATCCTTTGGCTTCAGCCCTTCTTTGTTTGAGAGACGTGGGAAGTATAGATCCCCCTACTTCTCCGCCATGTTGGCCCCTTTTCCATGTCCTTTTTAATTTCTTCCTTAATTTCTTGATTAACCCACTCATTCTTTAGTATGATGTTCTTTAATATCCAAGTATCCATGGTCTTTCCATGTCTTTTCTTATGGTTGATTTTGAGTTTCATAGTGTTGTGTTCTGAAAATATGCACGGTATGATCTTCATCTTTTTCTCCCTTCAGAGAGTCCCCTTTAAAATTTATTGTCAGCCTGGTTTATTGGTCACAAACTGCTTTAGTTTTTGTTTGTCTAGAAAACTTTCTATCTCTACTTCTTTTTTAAAAAACAAAAATTTTTAATGTTTTATTTATTTTTGACAGAAAGAGAGAGACAGAGCATGAGCGGAGGAGGGGCAGAGAGAGAGGGAGACACAGAATCCGAAGCAGGCTCCAGGCTCTGCACTGTCAGCACAGAGCCCAACAAAGGGCTTGAACTCACAGACCGCAAGATCATGACCTGAGCTGAAGTCAGACACTCAACCGACTGAGCCACCCAGGGGCCCCTCTCTATCTCTACTTCTATTTTGAATAACAGCCTTGCTGGATAAAGAATTCTTGGTTGTATATTTTTCCAATTCAGCACACTAAACATATCCTGCCATTCCTTTCTAGCCTGCCAAGTTTCTGTGGGTAGGTCTGCTGCAAACCTGATCTGTCTTCCCTTGTAGATTAAGGACTTTTTTTTTCCTTGCTGCTCTCATAATTTTTCCTTGTCTGTGTATTTCGTGAATTTGATTGTGATATGTTTGTTGATGGTCAGTTTTTGTTGAATCTAATGGGAGTTGTCTGTGCCACCTGGATTTGGATGTTTGTGTCTTTCCCCAGGTTATAAAGTTTTCTGCTATGAATTACTCAAATAAACCTTCTACCCCCTTTTCTCTCTTCATCTTCTGGAACCCCTATGATTCTGATGTTATTCCTTTTTAATGAGTTACTTGTTCTCTAATTCTTGTATCGTGCTCTTTTGCCTTAGTCTCCCTCTTTTTTTTTTTTTTCTGCTTCATTATTCTCTAGAAGTTTGTACTCTATATCACTGATTCGCTGCTCTGCTTCATTCATCCTTGCTGCCCTGGCATCCATTCAAGATTTCAGATCAGTTATACCATTTTTTATTTCATCCTTACTAGTTTTTACTTATTTAACTCAGCAGAAAGGGATTCTAATCTATTTTCAACCCCAGCTAGTATTCTTATTATCGTGACTCTAAATTCTGGTGCAGACATCTTTCTTGTATCTGTGTTGATTAAGTCCCTAGCTGTCATTACTTCCTGTTCTTTCTTTTGGGGTGAATTCCTTCGTTTTGTCATTTTGAAGGAAGAAAATGAATTAATAAAGTAAAGAAAAAATTAAACAATTAAAAAACAACACAAGAAAAATCAAATAAAGAATACTAGATCTTAGGTGTGTTTTTGTGTGGTTGTTGAAAGAAACTTGATAGATTAGCGATAAAAGGGAAGGATAAGAAAAGGAAAAAAAGGACAAATAGAAAATGTTTGAAAATTTGATGATATGAATACAATAAAATAGAATAAAATGAAATGATGGAAGTAAAATAGAATATAAAAAGTTTACAAAAAAGTAAAAAAATATAGTAGAAAATATTAAAGGAAAATATTTTTAATAAAAAATGGAAAATAAAAATAATATTTTTCTCTTTCTGTATTTAAGAATAAGATAAGAAAACAAATTGAATACATGGAGCAGCGAACAGAATCAAATATGATTGAAATTACATCCAGTTTCTCCTAGGAAAAAAAAAGAACAAAACTATGAAGCACTTTATAGTCTGTAGACTACGCAGGAGAGACTTGTGGTGTTCCTGAAGAGCTCAGTTGGCCCAGTTGGGTGGAGTTTAATGTAATGGATCCATTCTCCACTAGGTGATGCTGTTTAGGTTACTGGTATGGATTGTGGCGCATGTAGGCATGTATGCTAATATGCAGGAGGGGTAAAAATGGCATCACTTAGCTACCCAGTCTCTAGTATCAGAACTCTGCTCTCCCAACCGGCAATCAAGCACATCTCCTTGGTCTCCAGCTTCTGTCCATTTCCCACTTCTACACCGTCTGTGACCAAGCTGTCAGTCTGCCATGAGGCACCTCCATTCTGAGTTTTATCTCAGATGAGGCTGTGTTTCTCAACCCCCCCCCACTTCTAAGAGACTGCAGCTTTGACCCACTCTGACTCTCTGGGGTAAGGGACCCCTGAGCAATGGCCACTTGCCGGCCCACCCCCAGGAATATTCGCCCACCCTGCCACTGCCAATGCCCAGAGACTGTGAGCAGTATCAGCGTTCCCTAGAAAATGTTAGTGTGATTGTGTAGCATCAGCATTTCAGGGATTATGGCAAATCACAACACACATCTGGCACCAAGCTCCGCCTTTAATGTCCTTATTCCAACACCAGGGAATATGGTTGGTCTCCAGGGTCTGCTGGGACCTTTGCCTGTGGGGACGCAGCAAAGCCTCTACCAAATGTCCTCCTAGTGGGGGAACCGCCTCTCCCTATGTGGACTGAGGATGCCTCGTACCTCACTTTTTACTCCTGGGGTTCACCCTTCCCACCAGAGCACCGCCAGGTATTGAGCTGCAGAGTTTCAGACTCTGCACTTCCCCTGTTTATAGAGACTTCATGGAATTTAAACTCTCCTTTCTCCTTTTTTGTTCAGTCCCTTGCATACTCTTTCTTTTCTCTCCAGCTGCTTTCAAGCAGGGGTGAAGGATACTTTCTGTACTCTCCCCCTGTCTCCATCCTCTTTCTGCAAGCAAATACAGCTCCCTGATCTCTGTGGCTTTTCTCTCCCCCAGTTCTCTTCTCTGCACCATGTACCTTGCGAGTTCTGTGGTTCAGGTTATGCATATTGTTGTTAAACTTTAAATCAGTTTTCTAGGTGTGCAAGATGGTTTAATGTCCATCTAGCTGCATTTTAGGGATGAGAGACACACAAAACATTTCCAAGGTTTTCTGCCATCTTGGCCCCTTGCCT
Source organism: Panthera tigris (assembly GCF_018350195.1). NCBI lineage: Eukaryota > Metazoa > Chordata > Mammalia > Carnivora > Felidae > Panthera > Panthera tigris. The sequence goes on along the minus strand of NC_056660.1, from coordinate 86,901,580 downwards.
CAAGAATATTTATTCTTTTGATCCATAAGCATGGAATGTTTTTCCATTTCTTTGTGTCATCTTCAATTTCTTTCATCAGTTTTTTTTTTTTATAGTTTCAAGAGTACAGGTTTTTACCTCTTTCATTAGGTTTATTCCTAGTATCTTATTATTTTTGGTGGAATTGTGAATGGGCTTATTTCTTAATTTCTCTTTTTGCTGCTTTATTATTGGTATATAGAAATGCAACAGATTTCTGTACATTTATTTTGTGACTTTAATGAATTTGTTCACAATTCTAGCAGTGTTTTGAAGGAGTCTTTCATGTTTTCTATATATAGTATCATATTTTCCACAAGAGTGAAAATTTTACTTCTTCCTACTGATTTGGATGTCTTTTGTCTCTTTGTGTTGTCTGGTTGCTGTGGCTAAGACTTCCAGTGCTGTGTTGAATAAAAGTAATAAGAGTGGATATCACTGTTTTGTTTCTAGTCTTAGCTGGAAAAACCCTTAATTTTTCACCATTGAGTATAATCATAGCTGTGAGTTTTTCATATATGACCTTTATTATGTTGAAGTATGTTCCCTCTAAACCTACATTGTTAGAGTATTTATCATGAGGTGATAGTTTGTCAAATGCTTTCTCTGTATTTATTGAAATGATCATCTGGTTCTTGTTGTGTGGTGTATCACATTGAGTGATTTTTGAACATTTAAAATATTGAACATTCTCACACGCCTGGAAAATATCCAACTTCATGGTGGTGAATAAGTTTTTAAATGTATTATTGGAATCGGTTTGTTAATATTTTTTTTGTTTGCTGAAGATTTTGCATTTATGTTCATCAGATACTGGCCTGTAGTTTGTTTTCTTTCTTTGCAGGGTTTTTTTCCCCGGGTTTTAGCAAGAAGGTAATACTAGCCATGTAGAACAAATTCAGCTTTCATTCCTCCTCAATTTTTTGGATAGTTCAAGAAGAATGGGTGTTAACTCTTCTTTAAATGTTTAGTAGAATTTGCCTGTGATGCCATCTGGCCCAGGACTTTTTATTGTTGTTTACTGATTCAATTTCACTGCTAGTAATAGGCTCAAATTTTCTATTTGTTCCTTATCAGTTTGGGGAGGTGAAATGTTTATAGAAATCTAACCACTTATTCTACATTGGCTAATTGGTTAGCATATAATTTTTTTATAATATTTTCTTATTATTTTTTGTTTTCTGTGATGTTTTGTTTTTATTTTCCTCTTTTATTCTTTATTTGACTTGAGCCATATCTATTTATCTATCATCTATCTATCTATCTATCTCTTCTTTATGAGTCTGGCTAAAGATTTATCAATTTTGTTGATCTTATGAAAGAACCAGTTCCTAGTTTCCTTCAACTTTTTTTTGAAAAGAATGAACTATTTCATTCATTTATGGTCTAATATTTATTTCTTTTCTTCCTCTGGCTTTGGACTTTATTTTATTTTATTTTTGACTTTGTTGTTGTTGTTGTTTTTTTAATTTCTAATTCCTGTAGGTGTAAGGTAAGGTAAAGTTGTTTATTTGAGATTTTTCTTGCTTTTTTAGGTAGACTTGTGTTGCTATAATCCTCCATTTTAGAACAGCTTTGTTGCAGCCCAAAAATTTTTGGATTATTGTGTTTTTATTTTTATTTGTCTCCATGCATTTTTTAAATTTCTTGATTGAAACATTCACTATTTGGTATAAGATTATTTAATCTCCATGTTTGTATTTTTTTTCCATATATTTTTCTTGTGGTTGATTTCCAGTTTCTTACCATTGTGGTCAGAGAAGATATTTGGCATTATTTCAATCTTTTTTACTTTATTGAGACTAGTTTTGTGGAATAGCATATGATCTATTCTGGAAAATGTTTGATGTTCACTTGAAAAGAATGAGTTTTCTGCTGTTTGGGGATGAAAATTTCTGAGTATACCTGTTAGATCTACCTGGTTCAATGTGCTTTCAAAGCCACCATTTTCTTGTTGGTTTCCTGTCTGGATGATTTATTCATTGATGAAAGTGGGCATTAAAGTCCCCTACTATTATTGTATTACTATTGATTTCTTCCTTTATGTTTGCTATTAGTTGCCTATCTATGTGGGTGCTCCCATGTTAGATGCATAAATATTTACTGTTGTTATATATTATTGGATTTTTGTCTTTATGATTATGTAGTGTCTTTCTTTGTCTCTTATTACAGTCTTTGTTTTAAAATCTATTTTGTTTAGGGGTGCCTGGGTGGCTCAGTCAGTTAAGTGTCCAACTTCGGCTCAGGTCATGATCTCAGTTTGTGAGTTTGAGGCTTGCATTGGGCTCTGTGCTGACAGCTGGGAGCCTGGAACCTGCTTTGAATTCTGTGTGTGTGTGTGTGTGTGTGTGTGTGTGTGCCCTTCTTCCATTCACTTTCTGTCTGTCTGTCTGTCTGTCTCTCTCTCTCTCAAAAATAAAAAATTAAAAAAAATTAAACAATTAAAAATAAAAAATATATAATCTATTTTGTTTGATATAAGCATTGCTACTCCAGCTTTCTTTTTGTTTTGATTTGTTTGGCAAATGTTTTCCATCCCTTTCCTTTTAATCTGCATGAGCCTTTAGGTCTGAAAATAGTCTCTAGTTGGCAGAATACAGATCAGTCTTGCTTTTTTGTTGCAGAACAAGCCGGAGGCACCATAAGAATGTCCTGAAAGAAAGGGACAGAGCAGCAAGAAACTGAAAGCAGTTTCATTCCCAGGATAGAAGGCTGCCAGGGCTTCTCGCTGTCTCCAGAAGGACATCATATTGGTGCCAGGCCTGGCAAGAATGTTTTGTGTGGTGTCAGAAGTACTCACCACCCAGTATGGAATACACTGCAGGTGCAGGACCTGTCAAGATGCCAAATACTATGTTGTATGTGCTTGCTGTTATCAGACAATTTGCAAAAATAAAAGAGGCTTGATCCAGTGGACCGATGCTTCAGCTCCTGGAGAGTCTTAGCCCCCTGCTTTCCAATTCTCTCATCACTGCACCTTTAGGACCTGTCTCTCTACAGCTGGTACCAGAACAGGGACCTGAAGGTGGAAGTGCGCAGCATGCTGAAGAAATCCCAAGGGAATGAAGGGAACTTTAGATCCCTTTAGAGCTGGGGAAGCTCATCCTTCGGGATTTCTGCAGGGTAAGTATGGGGATTCACCTCATCTAATTATAACTCACATATTCAGCTCTTGAAGACTCTATTAAAGAGCTCAGGGATAAAAGTGAAACAATTCAGGTTTGAGGGTTTGTTTTATTTAGTGAAGAAACATTGTTATAGGTTTACACACTCTGGCAGAAATGCTTTGAATCAGAAACGGTAGAATTTGGTTTTACGTGCTTTGGACCGTGCTCATCAACAAGGAGAAGTAATCCCTCTCTCTGTATGGTCTTAATATAATTTAATTTCCCTGGCTTTACAGCCCTTGCAGTCAGAATCCGGGTAAGAAGGGGGCATTGGTCCTCGCAACCCCTCATGGCTGAAAGTGATCATGAGCTTGTAGATAATGAGGACTCAGAGCCCAAGCCCCTACTCCCACCACTGCAGGAACAGAAATCTACAGGGTCCTGGGTTAATGGCCAAGAGATAGTTGCAGTTCAAGCTTATGCTCCCCTGCCTCTCGCACTACCCCATGGCCCTGAGCTGGTCAACCCTTTTGCAGAAACTAAATGTTCCACTTATTAAAAAACAAAAAAACAAAAAAACAAAAAACAAACATTTCTTGATACTTCCACTCAGAGCATCACAGTTCCTGTTTCCCCCATGATGCAGATGCTTCAACAAGCTACGCCTGCAGGGGACACTGAATGCCTGCTAGTATGCCTGCAGTTTATCCTGTCAACATTACCCAAATTCCTCCTAATCAGCAGCCCTCAGGGAGGGCAATGATTTGATCATGTTCCTTTAAGTTTTAAAGTCATTAAGGATTTGAAACAGGCTTGTTTGAAACCTTTGAAACAGAATATGGTGTTAATTCCCCCTATACCTTGGGATTGGTGTCTGGTTTAGCAAATTCAGAGACACTCATTCCATGGGATTTGGGAGGTGCTAGGTTGCACTGTCTTAAATGCTTCTGAATTTTTGCAATTTAGAACTTGGTGGGATGAAGAAGCACAGACACAGGCCCGGTGTAATGCCGCAACAAATCCTCTGGTGCCTATTACCTAAGAACAACTTACCGGAACCGAACAAGGATTTGGCATACAGGTTCAGCTTCAGTATGATGATCAAGCAGTGATACAAGTTAGATTGTGCTGCCTTAATGCCTTGGAGAAAAAAGCTACCCCTGGACAGGCTACACCTTCTTTTGTTCAAGTCAAACAGAGTCCTAACGAGCCCAATGGAGATTTCATCGCTCCGCTAAAGGATATTATAAAAACTGTTTCTCAGGCAGGTTCACAGGATCTCCTCTTACAACTGCTGGCTTTTGATAATGCTAATAAATGCCAACAAACTTTACACCCTGTGAAGGCTCAAGGAGGTGACTTAACTGATTATTGAAAGGCCTGTCAAGATATTGGCTGAGAGGTCTATAAAATGGGGCTACTGGCAGTGTCTATTCAAGGTACTGGACCTTGCAAACAGTCCAAGTGTTTTCGCTGTGGCAAATTGGGACATTATAAAAGGGATTGTCAACAGCCTAGTTGGAACAATCCCCATGATCTACCATGGCCCCCAGAACAAAATACTAAACCTCCTGGGTTATGCCCCCCAGTGCAATAAAGGCTACCATTTTGCAAATCAATGTAGATCGAAATTCCATAAGAATGGAGCTCCCCTGACATCTAGGTTGGGGAAATGGGATAATGCCCTCCCCCCACAAGGGCCTGAATATAAACAATATGGGGGATCAGATTCCACATTGTTATCCTGTGAGCAACAGGGCTTATCACGCAAATCTGTCCATGACCTCCTCCATGCCACATGAGGGAGTGCTGCATTAGATATCCCTGCTCCAGATTCTCTGGTCCTCGAACCCTCCATGGGAATTTATAAGGTTAAAACTGGGATTTATGGCCCTCTTCCTGCAGGGTCCATTGGCCTTCTTACTGGATGAAGTAGTCTTACATACAAGGGAGTTCGTGTCCACTTAGGAATTATAGATGCTGATTTTAAGGATGAAATTTTAGTAATTATTAGTACTTTTGTCCCTTATAGTGTCACGGCAAGAGATCGAATTGCCCAACTATTGTTGCCTTACATTGCTTTAAATTCCATGCCCGTAGAATGACAGGGAGGGTTTGGATCTACCAACAAACAGGTATTTTGGCAAACATTTCTGAAGGACAGAAGGCCTGAGATGACCTTACAAATTAATAGAAAGTTGTTTACTGGCCTGGTAGACTCAGGAGCTGATGTCAACATCATTGCTTCTAAGTTTTGGCCTAAGAATTGGCTACTTCGACCTGTATCCACAGTCTTTACAAGTGTAGGAAAAGCTACTGATATCCAATAGAGTGTTGAAATTTTTCTATGTAAAGGGCTTGAAGGCCAGGCTGCTACTATCCAGACTTATGTTACTGATATAGCTATTAATCTGTGGGGAAGAGACCTATTAAGTCAAAGGGGAATATATATTAATATTCCTTATGTTTCCCCTGCTGCAACCAATATGATGTCCAAAATGAATTATAATCCATTAATAGGGCTTGGACAACAAGCAAATGGGCATTTGGAACCAATTGCTGCTGAAATGCGGTCTCCTTATATGGGACTGGGATATCCTGTACAGAATCCAAATTTAGCGTAAGGGCCACTGTTTCTGAACAACGTTATGCTTTACCATTAAAATGGTTAACATCTTCCTTGGTGTGGGTGGAACAGTGGCCCCTTCTGAAGGAGAAATTAGAGGCTTTAAAGCAATTAGTGCAAGAACAATTGGATTCAGGTCAGGTAGAAATGTCCACCAGTCCATGGAATTCTCCTGTGTTTGTGGTAAAGAAAAAATCTGGAAAATGGGGAATGTTGACTGACTTAAGAAAGGTAAATGAGGTTACACAACCTGTGGGACCTTTGCAACCTGGGCTCCCTTCTCCTACTATGATTCCTCAGAACCGGTCATTAATTATAGTAGATTTAAAAGATTGTTTTTTTCACAACTCTAATACAGCCAGATGATAGAGAAACATTTGCTCTTTGTGTACCTTCATACAATCATATGGCTCCTGTGAAACGCTATCAACGGAAAGTGTTTCCACAAGGTATGCTTTATAGTCCCACTATGTGTCAGCATTTTGTTAATCAGCTGCTTTCACAATTACACATTCAGTTTCCACAGGCATTGATTATCCATTACATGGATGATAATCTTTTTGCTGCAAAAACCCCTACACTGGTAGAAGATCTTTATCAGGCTGCTTGATTATTGTTACCCAAATATGGCCTAATAATAGCAGAGGATAAGCTTCAAACCCAAGATCCCTTCCTTTATCTTGGTGCAAAAATTCACAAGGCAACAATCATTCCCCAAAAAGTACAAATACTCTGAGATAATTTAAAAACTTTAAACAATTTTCAGAAGTTACAAGGAGATATAAATTGGTTGCAACCTGTTTTGGGAATACCGACTTAAACCTTATCTCATCTTTTCCAAACATTAGCTGGTGATCCCAACCTTAACAGCCCTAGGGTCCTCACAAAAGAGGCAGAGGCTGACCTCCAATGGATTGAAAATCATATTCAGAATTGTCATCTCACTCGTATTTGACTTAATGTTCCTAATCAATTATTGATTTTTCCTAGTCCACATTCTCCAACTGCGGTCTTACAGCAGGATGGGGGAATCATTGAATGGCTGTTTTTACCAAATAAGGACACTAAAATTCTTACCATACATCTGGATAAAATTGGGAATATAATTTGGAGAGGCCGATCCCAATTACATGTGCTTAATGGTGGTGATCCCTCCTCTATAATTATTCCTTTATCATATCAACAAATTGATGTGGCTTACCAAACTAATATATAATGGCAAATAGCCTTGTCCAATTACATAGGGAAATTAGACAATCACTATCCAAGGGATATTGTAATTTCTCAAGGTTACATCATGGATTTGGTCAAAGATAATTCAAGACCGGCCTTTGGCAGATGCTGAGACATATTTTACAGATGGAAATGGTCATGGTAAAGCTTCTATACATGGCCCTGTTTCTAAGACACCCTATACATCTACCCAAAAGGCTGAATTAGCATCCATTAAAGAATTGTTGCATTTTGTACCTGCCTCCTTCAATACTGTAACAGATTCACAATACGTATGGTTAACATCCTAAACATTGAAACTGCACATATCGTTCCACAAAATGAATTACATCATCTGTTTTTACATTTACAAGAATTAATACGGCATAGGCAACACCCTTTATATATCACTCATTTTCGCAGTAATTCTAACCTTCCTGGCCCATTAGACTAAGGAAATTCCATTGCTGATGACTTATTACAAGGCACCTTACAAATGGCACAACAGGAGCATATGCTTCACCAGACTAATGCTCAAGGACTTGCCCATAGACACGCTATATCACACGCTCAGTCAAAAGACATTGTTAGTGCCTGTCCTTGTTGCAACCCCCTCACTGTGACTGTGGCTCTATACACCTCTGGAGTGAATCCTCATGGACTACATGCAAATGAACTTTGGCAGTCTGAAGTTAGCCATATTCCTGCTTTTGGTAAACTCTCTTATGTGCATGTTACTGTGGATACCTTCTCTGGATATATATGGGCCCACAGCACGTACCGGAGAAAAGGCTATGCACGTTACTGCTCATTTCCTTGAAACCTTTACAATTCTAGGTATCCCACAATACATTAAAACTGATATGTATCTCATAAGGTGGCCCATTTCTTTGCAGCCTGACAAATTACTCATCTTACTGGCATGCCCTATAACCCTCAAGGTCAAGGGATCATAGAACACACTCATCAGGTACTTAAAAATATGTTAATTAAACAAAAAGGGGGAGAAGAAGAAGGACTTAGACTTACACCACGGGAACAATTACATCGTGCCTTATATACTTTAAATTTCTTGGACATACAAGGACCCCATACATATACAAGGACCCCATACTGGCACAAGCAAAAGAATGAAGACTGTTCATCAGTCGGTATATTGGAAAGATGAGAAAGGATACTGGGAAAAGGGAGAGGTTGTTGTGTGGGGCAGAGGGTATGCTTATATCTCTACAGATTAAGGCTACCAGTGGTTGCCCAGTCACCACTTGAAACCCAGGCGTGAGCCAATCCAAGCGACCTCGGTTTGACCTGACCCCACTAGTCGAAGAGTTTCGCCAAATGCCATCCAGAAACCAATAATTGTGCCCAATGTGCCACACCCTCTTCTGAGGTGCACTAGGACTGCTCAACCTCCTACTTGGGGACAAGTTAAGAGGCTGATTCATGATGTTGAAAAAATATTGATGCAGGCTCGCAGCCCACAAACCCCTGCTCACCTTTTCCTTGCAATGGTTGGGGTTATCACTACTATGGTAAGTGCTGATTACTTACTGGGCTTACATCCCTCATCCACCTCTCAATCAGGGCGTAGATTGGTATGACTCCCCCATGCCGGTATATACAAATGACACTGAATGGACACCTGGGCCATTTGACAGCAGAGGACTGCATAGGCCAAATGAAGAAGGAACTGTTATGAATTATACTGTAGGGATTGAAGGTTCTCCTATATGTTTTGGTTATGGGAAACACTGCTTCAAAAGTAAGCCTCAAGCATGGCTGTCTATTATTAAAAATGGGACCCAGCACAAACATATTTCTTACTATCAGCCCATTCCCCAACTGGCTCCAATCTTAATGACACTCTTCCAATGCTTCCATCTTGTGCTACTCGTACATTGTCAGAATGGAATGGATGGGTGACTTGGGAAGCATGTAGAGGGGAGATAGGGTGAGTTCTTTTAAATACTTCCTAAGGAAGTGTCATTGATTGGAGCCCTATGGGCTCAGCTCGCCTTAAAAATTCGTTACAAAATCTACGATGGTGTGTTCATAATCATACTATCAGCACCACTGCTAATGGCTCAATTGTTTGGCACAGTGGGGGATTTTCTGCACCCAGTCCTCATTTACAACAAGGACCATTACAAAAGCATATTTGGAAATTAACTGCTGCCCTCCACCAGGGTAGCACATATTGGAAGGGCACATATTATAAAAACAGCTCCAGCAATATTTCTACTTTATCCTTCATGGTCAATAGTATCCAGTACATACGGGCTTGTGTCCATTTGTCATACGTACTATTAAAAGGACATAGTTTGGAATGATTCTGAGGCCCTTATAACCTGTGTTTACTGCACATTATACACTTGTCTTAACAATTCTATACCCTTTAATATGTCATCCAAAAGCTTATATTTACTTAGAGCTTGCACCAGCCTGTGTCTGCCAGTTCACATGTCTCAACCATGGCAACATTCTCCAGAAATGTATCTGATGGACCATGCTCTATGGCGAATTCTTCATCGATCCCAATGATTTGTTGGAATGCTTGTCGCAGCTATTAGAGGCATTATTGCTGTGACTGCTGCCGCAGCTACTGCAGCTGTCTCGTTATACCAATCTGTGCAGACAGTACAACTTGTGCAACAATGGCATGAGAAATCACACTGACTTTGGAAGACACAATGGGACACTGACAGTAGACTGTCCAGTGAAATTGTAGACCTGCAACAGGCTGTGATACTGCTGGGAAATCAATTAGTGAGCCTACAAAGACAAATATCATTAAAATGTGATTGGAATGCTACATCAATAAGTGTAACCCTGTTACCATTTAATAACACTAAATTGCCATGGAATGATGTTAAGAGACACTTGCTTGGACATTCTAATGTGTCTATGGACATTCAACATCTGCAAGCAGAGATATAGGAGACTTCCAAAACAAATCTGGACATGTTATCCAGTTCTAAGATCTTAGAAATTTTATCAGAGGGATTGGGAAAATTAAACCCTATAGAGCATGTTAAGATTTTTAGTTTCTCTACTGCTATTCTGTTTGTATTAATATGCAGGGTATTTATCTTTGCATGTACAGTCTGGCGCCAGGGACGACGAGCCTGTCAACGAACCAACCGACAATTTGGGTTATGCAATGTCCTCCTACAGTCCATTGTATACAAACAAAAAGGGGGAGACATTGGAGAACTAGAAGCTGGAGGCACTGTAAGAATGTCCTGAAGGAAAGGGACGGAGCAGCAAGGAACTGAACGCTGTTTCATTCCCAGGACAGAAGGCCACGAGGACTGCACATTCTCTTCAGAAGGACATCATACCGGCACCAGGCCAGGGATAAGAATGTTTTGTCTGGTGCCAGATGTACTCATGACCCAGTATGGAATACACTGCAGGTGCAGGGCCTGTCAAGATGCCAAATACAATGTTGTATGTGCTTGCCATTATCAGACAATTTGCAAAAATAAAAGAGGCTTGATCCAGGGGCCGATGCTTCGGCTCCTGGAGAGTCTTAGCCCCCTGCTTTCCAATTCTCTCATCTCTGCACCTTTAGGCCTATCTCTCTACACTTTTTTATCCAGTCACCTTATGTGTTTTGAATGGGGCACTTAGTCCATTTTGACTCAAATAATTATTGGTAGGTACTTATTGTCATCTTGTTACTTGTTTTACAATCCTTTTTGTAGTTCTCTGTTTCTTCTCTTGCTGTCTTCCCTTATTTGATTGCTTTCTTCGGTGATATGCTTGGATATTTTCCTTTCCTTTTTTTCCTTTCCTTTCCTTTCCTTTCCTTTCCTTTCCTTTCCTTTCCTTTCCTTTCTTTCCTTTCCTTCTTTCATTTCCTTTCCTTTCCTTTCCTTTCCTTTCCTTCTTTCCTTTCCTTTCCTTTCCTTTCCTTTCCTTTCCTTCCTTTCCTTTCCTTTCCTTTCCTCTCCTCTCCTCTCCTGTTCTCTCCTTTTCTTTTTTCTTTTCTTTTCTTTCTTTTCTTTTCATTTTTGTATATTTTTACAAGTTTTTGATTTGTGGCTACTATTAGGTTGATGTATAACATTTTATGTATATAGCAGTCTATATTAAGGTGGTCACTTAAGTTTGAACCCATTCTAGAAGTACTAAATTTTTATTCCTACACTTCCTACACATTCCTACACATTCCTACACTACGTATATTATGCCATACTTTACATCCTTTTGTGATTTCATTGACTAATATTTTTTAAACATTTTATTTATTTATTTATCTTAAGGAATCTGTACACCCAATGTGGGGCTTGAACTCACAACCTTGAGATCAAGAGTTGCATGGTCTTCCAACTGAGCTAGTCAGGTGCTCCTCATTGACTAATTTTTATAGATACAGTCCATTTACTGCTTTTGTGCTTTATCTTCTGTACTGTTTTTTAAATATATTAACCTATTACTTTTATTATGTTTGTATTTATCTGTGAACTTTTTTCTTTTATTAGTTTTTGTACTCCTTCTCTTTCCACAGAATTCCCTTTAACATTTCTTGTAAGGCTGGTTTAGTGGTGATAAACTCCTTTAACTTTTGTTTGTCTGGGAAATTCTTTATTTCTCCTTCTATTATGAATGGTGAACTTGCTGGATAGAATATCTTTGGCTGCAGGGTTTTTTTTTTTTTTTTTTTTTTTCCTTTTAGCATTTTGAATATATCAGACCATTCACTTCTGGCCTGAAAACTTTCTGCTGAAAAATCAGCTGATAGCTTTATGAGGTTTCCTTATATATATTCCTTTCTCGTCTCTTGCTGCTTTCTTGTCTCTTTATCATTATTTTTTGACATTTTAATTATTCTGTGTCCTGATGTAAATCTCATTGGGTTGAATTTGTTGGGGGCTCTCTGTGCCTCCTGGATCTCCATGTGTGTTTCCTTCCCCAGATTAGGGAAATTTCAGGTATGATTTCTTCAAATAGATTTTGTGCCCCCATTTTCTCTCTCTTCTCCTGGGATCCTTACAATGGAAATGTTTTTATACTTGATGGTGTCACTGAGTTCCCTTAACCTATTGTCATTTATTATTCTTTCTTTTTGCTGTTCAGCTTGATTGCCTTCCATTACTGTTTTCCAGGTCCCTGATCCATTCTTCTGCTTTCTGTAGTCTATTATTTATTCCTTCTAGGTATTTTTGACTTCAGTTATTGAGTTCTTCACTTCTGATTGGTTCTGTTTTTATAATTTCTATGTCTTTGTTGAAGGTCTCATTGATGTCCTCCCTTGTTTTCTCAAGTCCAGTGAATTTCTTTATGACATCCCCCTTTAGTTTTATCTTTATCTTTATTCATTACTTTGAATTCTCTATCAGACATATAGTTATCTCCCTTTCATTTATCATATTTATTTATTTATTTATTTTCTGTTATTTTGTCCTTTCTTTCTTTTGGGATATATTCTTCTGTCTCCTCATTTTGTCTCATTCTCTATTTCTATATATTAGGAAAGTAGTGGCCTTATGAAGAAGTCCTGTAGTGTCCTATAGTGCAATGTCCCTTGTTCACTAGAACCAGTTGCTTCAAGGATGTCTAACTGCATGTGCCCTACTGTTGTGGTTGAGACATGTTTGCCTTTAGTCCAGCTAGCTTCAATGACCCCTTTGCCTGCTGTGGGCAGGGTTTGGTCCTTGTGCTGTCAAGGACAACCTTGTGGGGCAACCTTGTGCTTATAGTTGAGTCAGACCAGGTGCCTTCCCTCAGCCCCTTTGCTGGATATGTGGGCATATCAAAATGCAGGGTTCTCTCTGTGCATTGCCCCATGAGAGGCCTTTAGTGATGAGCAGAACCTACAGTCAGAACAGATGTCTGCCCCTAATCTGTCTGCTAGGGTTGCTGTGACCTTGAACTACAGGGCTCTTTTCTTGTGCTGTCTTTTGTAAGATTTTTGTTGGTGGGTGGGACTGGCAATCAGGTGAAATATCTATCCCCAGCCCACTTCTGGGGTTATGATCAAACTGGTATATGTGGTTATCTTCCCCTTTCCCCAGGGCAAGAGTCACTTTGGAATGATGCTGGTCACTGTTAGGGCTGCTTGTGAAATGAGATGCAGTAGGTACTGCTTTGGAAGGACTCCTGCTGAGTGGGGCAGGTTGGATGGGGTGAATCTAATGGATAATGTGGAATGGGATATGTGGTGTTAGCGAGCTATGTGGAAAGTGTGGTGCTGGTTCTTACAGGTGTCTGGGTATCTAGGCTGGGTGGGAGGAGGGAAATGGTGCCTACAAGTTCTTTCATTCTTAGAGAAATCCTTTAAAAATCCATGCCCCTCCAGCACAAGTTCTGAGATTAGCAAATACATCTCCTTCTCATATACCCTAGGCACTTTTCAAACTGGTGCTTCTATGCTGTTTCTCCACTAGGTTGTTTGTTATACTTTCTGTAAGGGTGAGGACTCAGTTTCCTATCGTCCTCCAGCTCTCCTAGCACCAAGTATGATGAATTTTAAAGTACCTGTAGTTATGCCCTACTGACTTCAAAAACTCATGCAGTTAAGCCCTGCCTGGTTTTCAAAGCCAAATATTACAAGGACTTGTCTTCCCAGTACAAGGGTCTGGGGTGCCTGGTGTGGGATCTGCTCCTCTCCCTTGTCCACATTGGGGTGTCCCACTGGGAGTTTGATTCCTGACCATTTTTCCACCCCTCTTACCCTTCTAGATGTGACCTCCTGTCTAGGATTAACTGTGGAGAGAGTTGTGCCAGTCTTTGTGTCATTGTCTGGGTTAGTTGCATTGATGTGGCTGTTATCTAGGTGTATCCATGGGACAAGGTGAGCTTAGGATCCTCCTACTCTGCTATCTTCTGAGATTCCCTGATATATATGTTTTTAACATGAGTTAACTCCTCTTGTAAAGTAGAAACAGAATCTGATAAAATCCAGGCACAAACTAGAAAGTTAAATGCAGTGTCCAATGATATCCATGGTTCTTTGATCTTTTTAGCTGACTGCCCCCAGTAATTCCTTCCTGGTTTGGGTCAATCCTCCTATTTGGATTCAGTATTTTTACTATTATTGGAATTCTTGTCCCTGTAAAAGTTTGTCTCCTCTCTATAGTTGCATGTTATAAGGACACCACCCAAATAATGGTCACTCAACAATTTGAAATGATTTCTAAGGCTTATGACACCTCACACGAGGAAGATCCAAAAACTCCAGAAGACATTTGGCCTTAAAGGAACTTGACGGTAAAGCCTTTTTCCATTCTGGAACTCTTGTGGCTCAAATGTGGCCTAAAGCTCCTAAGGAAATCATTTTTCTCCTCTTGAAACATGCCACACTGGGAATGAGTCTTCCTGAAGAAAACAAGAGCAATAATCCTTGATGACTTAGCATCACTGCTTAATGTCAAGGAAACAAAGGAATATAAGAACAGCAGCCACTACCAGGCCAGGGGACAACCTAATCACACAAAGGACAACAACAACTAATCAGTGGTAAACTCCCAGTGCTGGTTCAAAGGTAAGGATTGACCTGACACACATTGTTGAGTTCTATTTGCAAATGTAAACCCCTGTAAGCACTCCAATACCAGAGCAACGAAAGCCAGGGAACTAATGTTGACCCTGGCTGGCCCCATGACTCTGACGTGGACTCTTGTCACCTCAAGATGACTTTTCCCCCAGTTGCTTGTTGAATTCCCCATTGTGCAAGCCCCTTCATGAATATGTATGTGCCCTCAGCTTAAAACTTCCCCAATTTTGCTGTTCAGGGAAACATTGCTTTGAGAAATACCCCAAATGTTCTCCTTACTTGTTACAAGCAAAACCTTTCTTTTCCATTCTGGCCTGGCTGTGTCTTTTGGCTTGACACCCACCAGGAGGTCAACCCAGTCTCAGGCAGCACTGCCTTCTGAAGGCTGATCAGGGATGCTTTCAGAGAAAGATCAAGATCAAAAGGGGAAAATGTGACAAACTGGCATGACTAGAAACATTTTAAAATAGAGCCAGAGTGGTCACTGCAGAAAAGCTCACTTACCTGCCTTTGTATGAACTGGGATATAATCTTTGGATTGGGAAAAATATCAGGTGTTTTAAGCAATTGCTGGACACGTTGGAGAGCGGGGGTGGTAATGGACATCCTGATCACAAGACTGATGGTTGTGGACTTTCTGAAGATAGAATCAGTAGTCTATCAGTGTAACTTATGCTTGTCATCACACATAGAAAACTTTTTTTTCTGTTCTCTGACTCTTGTAATTTCCCCCTTCCTTTTTCCTCTTAGAAACTCCTTGCTTTTCATAAGAGACTCATAAAAACTGAAAACAAACTGAGGGGTGATGGGGGGTGGGAGGGAGGGGAGGGTGGGTGATGGGTATTGAGGAGGGCACCTTTTGGGATGAGCACTGGGTGTTGTATGGAAACCAATTTGACAATAAATTTCATATATTGAAAAAAAAAAAAGGAAAAAAAAAAAAGAAACTCCTTGCTTTCATCCTATAAGTGGGACACTATTTGGGTTTCTGCCTGAATCTGTGCTCACTGAATTGCAATTTTTGATTCTGAAATAAACACTCATTTGTCTATCATTGTGGCTCTTATTTTCAGGTTAACATTACACAAGTGTGGTACACTTGTTACAGTTAATATATCAATATAATACATTCTTATTAGCTAAAGTCCATACATCATTCAGACTTACTTTTTTCCTAATGTGCTTTTTCTGTCCCAGGATCCCACATGACATCTAGTCATCAGTATGGTCTCTCTTTGTCTTTTATTTATTCATTCATTCTTTCATTCATTTATTCTAAGTAGGCTTCATGTCCAGCGTGGAGCCCAATGCCTGGGGCTCAAACGCACAACCCTGAGATCAAGACCTGAGCTGAGATCAAGACTTGGAAGCTTAACCTCTTTAGCTACACAAGCACCCCGCTCTTTGTCTTTTAGATACACATTTAGCTAGACTCCCTCCTTCCAGGCTCCCTTGTGTTTTCATGATTTCTCCCGTGGCCACCTCCTCTGCTCTCACAGGTGCCATTACAGTAACAGGACATGACCCCAGGGTCTCCCCTACAGTCTGAAGCTGTCTCCAGTCTCCAGATGTTCTGTCCAGCTGCTCCCTTGTGGCTGCCTTGAACTCAGTGAGACCCACACTACACTCGTGCTGATGTATTCCTTCCTCTTCACACCTCATCTCCTCACATCTCCTTCCTCCTGCCTGTCTACTGCTGTCGGCTGGTTCTTGCAGGGTATCCCAGATGTGCTAGAAAGACAACATTGAAAGTCTGATCCCCAAATCTCCAGTCTGCACTATGACCCTGACTGCCATTTGCTCCCCTTCACCCCACTGTGCTCCACCCTTCACCCCCCTGCCCTCCCTTCACGCCGCTGCCCTCTTCCCTTCAACCCACTTCCCCTCCCTTCACCCCTTTGCCCCTCCCTTTGCCCCACTCTCCTCTCCCTTCACACACTGCTGCCTTCCCTTCACCACACTGCATTATTCCCTTCACGCCACTGCCCCCGTCCCTTAACCACACTGCTCCCCTTCCTTAAAAAAACTGTCCCCTCCCTTCACCCCACAGCCCCCTCTCCCTTTACCACATTGCCACTCTTCTGCATACTGCCCTTCTCCCTTCACCCCACTCCCCTCCTCTCTTAACCACACTGCCTCCCTCCCTTCACCACACGGCTTCTCTCCCTTCACCCCACTGCATTATTCCCTTAACCACACTGCCCCCCTCCCTTCACCCCACAGCCCCCTCTCCCTTTACCACACTGCCTCCCTCCCTTCACCACACTGCCCCCTCCCTTCACCCCACTGCCCCCTCTCTCTTTACCACGCTGCCCTCCTCCCTTCACCACACTGCTCTCCTCCCTTCACCACAGTGCTCCCCTCCCTTCACCACAGTGCTCCCTTCCCTTGACCACACTGCCCTCCTCCAGTCACCCCACAGCTCCCTCTCCCTTTACCACACTGCCCTCCTCCCTTCACTACACTGCTCCCCTCCCTTCACCAAACTGCCCTCCTGCCTTCACCCCACTGCCCCCCTCCCTTGACCACACTGCCCTCCTCCTGTCACCACACTGCCCTCCTCCCTTCACCCCACTGCCCTCCTGCCTTCACTACACTGTCCCCCTCCCTTCACCACACTGCCCTCCTCCCTTCACCACACTGCCCTCCTCCCTTCACCACACTGCCCTCCTCCCTTCAACACACTGCACCCCTCCTTTCACCACACTGCCCTCCTCCTGTCACCACACTGCCCCCCTCCCTTCACCACACTGCCCTCCTCCCTTCACCACACTGCCCCCCTCCCTTGATCACACTGCCCTCCTCCCATCACCACACTGCCCCCCTCCCTTCACCCCACAGCCCCCTCTCCCTTTACCACACTGCCCTCCTCCCTTCACCCCACTGCCCTCCTGCCTTCACCACACTGCCCCCCTCCCTTCACCACACTGCTCTCCTCCCTTCATCCTACTGCCCTCCTGCCTTCGCCACACTGCACCCCTCCTTTCACCACACTGCTCCCCTCCCTTCACCACAGTGCCCTCCTCCCTTCACCACATTGCCCTCCTCCCTTCACCACACTGCACCCCTCCCTTCATCCCACTGCCCGCCTCCCTTTACCATGCTGCTCCCTCCCTTCACCACACTGCTTTCCTCCCTTCACACACTGCCTCCCTCCTTTCACCCCACTGTCCTCCTCCCTTCACTACATTTCCCCCCTCCCTTGACCACACTGCACCCCTCCCTTCACCCCCCCTCCCTTTACCACACTGTCCCCCATTCACACCACTCCCTCCTCCCTTCACCTCACTTCCCCCCCTTCACCCCACCATAGCAAAGCCATCTCTGAAAACACAAACCTGGTCTTACCATATCCCAATCCTAATTGACTCTGAAGGTAAATTTGAAGCTTGGTGCCACCCTGGTCTTGTTCTGTCCCTTTATATTCTACTTTTATTTTTCTGCCACATCTCACTTTATGGTTACTTCTCATACCAGTCTTCCTACAGCCAGAGCACCAGCGTGCAAGAGCACCTGGCTTGGGAGTCCCCACAGACCAGGTTCAGCCATTGTCCACCGACAAAATCCACAGCAGAGAAACAAGTGTGTTAATACAGAAAAGGATTTTATTTCAGTGTGGCCAGCCCCAGGAAAACAGCGGGCTAACGTGTCAAAGATGTCTCCAAGTACCGAAAATACTTCCAGGTTTATTTTCTTTAAAGTTTATTTATGTATTTTGAGAGAGAGAGTTGGGGGAAGGGCAGAGAGAGAGAGGAAGACAGAGGATCAGAAGCAGACTTCACACTAACAGTGCAGAGCCTGACGCGGAACTCGAACTATCAACTGTGAGATCAGGACTTGAGCCCAAGTGGAGTCAGATGCTTAACTGACTGAGCCAGCCAGGTGCCCCCTTCCAGGTTTATATAAGGAAAATGTGGGCCAAGGTGGGTGGGGTACCTGCACAGGTGGGCAGCGAATGTCAAATCAATCATTGTCTTGGAGTCAGTCCTGGGTGGTGTCTTGGTGGCTCCGGGCAGTCCTCATTGCTTGAGGGGGTCATTTCAGGGGCTGCTTTACCTTCGGGGTCTTCCACCTGAGCCACGAGACAAGCCAGAAAGAAGAACCCTACTAGAAAGTGTGAGGTCAGAGTGGAGGCAGCTGAAGCCCTCTTTCATTCCCTGACACATTCTCTCTGTGTTCCTCATCCATCACCCTGTCCCAGCAGTAATTTAAAAGTTATTTGTGCAATTTATTATCTAACGCCTTAGACAAGCTGCTGGCTCAGCACACTATGAATGCCCAGACTACCTAACGGGCTACCTGGATGGGAGTTTTGGTCAGCTGGGTCTCCCTAAGCCTATTTCTGAACCATTGTGCATCATCTGTGAAATAATAATTGTGCCTCTTTTGCAGGACGATCCTGACGATTAGAGTTGACATGGGGAAAGATCGTCCAAGCTTTTCTCACTGAGATCCAGCGATTCCTGGGAAAAGTAAACACCAAGTCTCTTCCAGGTCATAGGATATTCTCCAACTTCTTTTTCTGCTTCTCAGTTCATCAACCATAGGGAGGGGCATGTTGTGGTTTAGGTCTTGCACAGTGCATGTGCATTTCCCTTCTTAGTTCCAATGACCCCACCCAGTGCCGAGCTTGGGTTATGGGCTTTGCAGGCACAGCTGCACCTCTGACTACCCAATCCAGGACGAGGGTCACTGCCCCTGAGGCACAGAGCAGTTAAATGAGCCTCAGGATGAGGCACAGAGCAGTTAAATGAGCCCCAGGAAACAACTTAGAGCCATCAGAAAGTGGTGGGACCGGGAGTCAGGTCCCCTCAGGTCTCTCCACTACACTTTTGTGCCTTTCTGGAAAACAGATGGAAAGACAGAGAAAGCCTGGAGAGGGGCAGGGGATTAGAGGTAGGAGAACTGAATGCCTTCAAGATGTCTGCAGTCAGCGCTTCCTTGCCTCCCATTTGAGGTTTGATCTAATTAACAAGACAGAAGGTGCACTAGAATACAAGATACCCAGAAATAGGGGGCACCACCCAACTTCTGCTGTAGCCCTAAGAGCCATGCTCTGCCTTCCTCAAACAGCTGTTCCTCTGAGTACAGGGTCCATGGCACCAGGAGTTTGGGTCCATCGACGGGCACACGGCAACCAAGCCCAGGTGTCCTGGCCTTCCATACGTTCCTCACCAACTGGCTGACAGCCAAGGTAGCAAAGGACAAGGGTAGACAATGAGGGCTGCTCCTACGTGCTTGCAGGGAAATCAGGTCTTCTTCCCAGAAAGTCTCCCCCTTGCCCGATTTCAAACCACACCAGGTCTTCTGATTAGAAATGATTTTATTCTCCCTTCTCTGGATTTATCATGACTTCACCCTTACTCTCCAGAACCTGAAGCTCACCCAGGGCCACACTCTATGACCCAAGCCCTGATCTTGCCTGGAGGAAACAGACAGGCCAGAGCAGCCCCCAACCTCTACTGTCCCCAGGAGGGCCTCCCCCAGGTGGAGGAGGCTGAGCTCAGACTGGGGGAGGAGGACACTGTCTGGCTTTGCACAAGCCTTTGTGTCATAGATTCCTTCTTCCCAAGTGTCCATGAAGATGCAGAAAAGGCACGTTCCTCCCTCCGCCTCTTCAAACCTAACCCAAAATCTCACCTCTACCAAGAAAAAAGTGACAAAAGTCATGTGTTCCATGTTCTCAGACTGTCCATCCTAACAGGAGAGCAACTGCATCTACTACCTTTATTCCCCCTCCAAGGGGAAGCCCTGGGGTGTGGTGGGGGCAGCAGTGACAAGTAAGGCATTCACTGCCACCCAGCCCCTCAATCCACTCAGCATGGCTACTTACAGTAGTTTGAGCATGAGGCACTTTGCAGTCTGTACAGCAGGACATCAGGATTGGCAGAGTGGTCGACATCCAGCACAGATCCAAGCTCCTGGTAAGCACGGAAGGGGTCAGGACATGCCACCCTAAAATATGCCACTATAGGGTAAGTAAGATTTGGAGCTAAAGGAATTTGAGTTCCTACAATTCCTTATTTGCCTAAAAGCAGCCTCTCCCAAAAGAACTGACATCCTCAACCCCCTCACCTCCTTGGAGCTTCACCAAAGTCAACAAAGGATGATGGGCTTTTATCACAGGAAAGGGGACTAGAAGTCAGAACCACACCCAGACAGACTTTGTTGGGAGGCTATTGTACCTCCCAACTATTCTCCTAAGGGCCCTAAGGGCCCATTTGTCAGTCAATAAAATCCTTTGTGTTTCCATAAGTACCCTTTCCCCACCCTTCTAAGAAGTCATTCCTTCTCCCATAGCAAAGTGCCCCTCAGTCCCTCCCCAGCCCCTACTAAGAAGGTATAGAAGCCCCAAATTCTAACCACCAACTTGAATCACATTTTTCTATGACTTTATGTATATAAGTGGGTAAAAAAAAAAACCTGTCTTTTCCCTTACTTATTGATATTTTGCCAATTTAATTTGGAGGTTCACAATTAATGAATAGAAGGTAGAGAGTTTTTTCTCCCCAGCAGTGCTCAGTGAGTACAAGCTGAGACCATGCACAGAAACTGGGTTTGGAAAGGTGGGGTGCAACAAGAAATGTGGGACTGGATAGACTGGGTGGTACAGATGACCATGAACCTGCAGGCAGGTCCCAGTCCTGGGTGAGAAAGACTCAGCTTCAGGAAGGAGTGTTCCCACCATAAACCACAGAAGTGCTCTTAGAATAGGGAAAGACGGGACAAAATAGGCAGAGAGGGAAGGGTTACCTGAGCTCCCTGGGGAAAGGAAACACACAGATTTTGAAACAATGCTGGGAGCATCTGACCACAACAAATCCCCTCAGGCATAACCTTCCTCTTAAGAATGTAACAGATACCACCACTCTCCCTCAGGTTCCCCTCAGGAATTTGACAATCAAAATACCTAGCTAAACCATAAAACATATGTTATACCTTATACGGGGTATGGTATGACCAGTCTGACTCTTCACACAATGGAGTTGAGTCAATCAGGAATGGACAACCCAGTGCTTAGAGTTGTTCAGCTGGTAAGGGTAGGACCTGAGAAGGAATAAGGGGGAAGGAAGAAGGTGCGGACCAGAACCTTATAAAACAAGGACGCTTCTCTATAGTCGCAGGCATTCACTTTCGAATGTGCCCTCTATAAAGACAGCATTCATATTCTTCTTTTTTTTTTTTTTTTAATGTTTATTTATTTTTGAGAGAAAGAGACAGAGCGTGAGCATGGGAGGGAAGGAGAGAGAGGGAGACAGAATCCGAAGCAGTCTCCAGGCTCTGAGCTGTCAGCACAGAGCCCAACGCAGGGCTCAAACGACCTGAACCAAAGTTGGAGGCCCAACGGACTGAGCCACCCAGGTGTCCATTTAAAAAAAAAAAAAAAATTAACGTTTATTCAGTTTTTGAGAGACAGAGAGAAAGCATGAGCAAGGAAGGGGCAGAAAGAGAGGGGAGACAAGAATTGGAAGCAGTCTCCAGGTTTTGAGCTGTCAGCACAGAGCCTGATATGGGGCTGCAACCCACGAACCGTAAAATCATGACCTGAGCTGATTAAGACTAGATTAGAATCTTATACTCTAATTAATAAACTTTTGCCTACCACTCATTCTGTGTCCACCTCTTCATTTTTCGAAGTAGTGAGACAATGAATCCTGGGTATTGAGGTAAAAAATCCTGCAAGACTCTGAGGCTGGGAGAGCCTGGTGCAAGGACAGACACTGTGTACCACCACTAACTGGCTGCCTGTGAATGAGCTGTTCAAGCCTGCTTGGGCTTCAGCTTCCTCATCAATGGAATAAACGGGCCAAGCCAGGCAATCTGAAGATGCCCAGTGGTTCTATAATCATCACTTCCAAGGGCAGGGATGCACCGTGATGCAAATAGCATCACAAACCATTTCCCTCTGAGGAGACAGTGAACTCACTCTGGAGAACTCCATGCATGCTAATGTTTTGTCCTGTATCCCTCTTATTCCATTCTAAAATAGGAGACAGTATAAAAGGATTTTAAAATCAGTCCATAAATGAGGAGTCCCCACTCCCCATGCTGAGTTTTGCTCAGCTTGTGAAAGGCACATTCATACTCAAGGCAGTTTAATCTCAGGATGACAGGTAAGAGAGGGTGGGCAGCATGGGGTTTCAATCTTACCCCTCAGAGTGGAAACAATGGTTGAACCTAGAGTTGGGAGAGAGGTCCCTGATTTGGAACATTACAGGCTATGAATCGAGGAAAAGAAGCCACCAGAATAGTCTTCTCAGCCTGCTTCCCTGCCTGTCTAGGAGGTGGGCTTGGATAAACTCCCGCACAGAGTGATGCAGAACAGGAGGTATTAAGATGGGGGGCAGCTGGTAGTACAGAAGGATTGGGGTGCGGGGTGCGGGCAGGGCGGAAGGGAAGGAAGAGGGGCCTCCATTCCTTATCAGTCAACTTGAGGCACGAGTTATGGAAGTTGAGAGAGAAGAGGACAGGTGTTTGTTTAGGCTTCTGTGTGGACACCCAAGTGTGGAGCAGGGAAGCTTGTCAGGGACGCAGGCTTCTGGACCCCAGAGGCTGGGTGCTCATATGGGGACATCATGTCAACCTGTCCACCGTATGCTGCCTTGAGTACTGCCCAGATCATGGCACGGGTGTAGTCAGGGAGCCAGGGACACCCAGGGCCCATCCTAGGAGGCTCAACACTTTCTTCAAAGCAGACGAGGCCTCTCTGCCAGACAGAGCAGGGAAGATTGCACCCATGCAGCATCTCAGAATCTCAGTGAAAGTTCATCTCACCTCTAAAGTTCAAGTTCCTGGCTCCCAATTCTTTACCCTATTGAGGTTCAGTCATTCTTGGAAGTCTGTCCTAAGAACCTCCTGTAGATAGTGCAGAGGTAATAAGGGATGTTCCTCCCACCCTCTTCTTCCTTCCCTAGGTGGGTGAGCAAAGTCAGCAAGGAGGGAAATGGCAGGACCCTGGCAGGCGGTGGGACTGGTGGGTGGCCAGTCTTCCTTGACCACAAGGGGGTGTCCTGAGCTGGTGTAGCCCTGACCCATGGCTTCCCCTAGCTGTGGCTAAGGTTGGCTCTGGCTGACTCCGTCATAGCAATGCCCTGGACACTCAAGGGACTCTGAGAATTTCAGCACAAGTTGAGAGGCTTGGAACAGAGCTCTTTTTTTTTTTTTTTCCTTTTTTTTCCTTTTTTTTTACATTTATTTATTATTGAGAGACAGAGAGGGACAGAGCATGAGCATGGGAGGGGCCAAGAGATGGGGAGACACAGAATCCAAAGCAGGCTCCAGGCTCTGAGCTGTCAGCACAGAGTCCAACAAGGGGCTTGAACTCAGAAATCGAGAGATCATGACCTGAGCAGAAGTCGGATGCTTAACCAACTGAGCCACCCAGGCTCCCCACTTTTTCTTTTTAATGTTTATTTTTTGTGAGGGGGGAGGGGCAGAAAAATTGGTGGGGTGAGGGGCAGAGAGAGAGGGAGACACAGAATCTGAAACAGGCCCCAGGATCTGAGCTGTCAGCAGAGCCCAACACGGGGCTCAAATCCATGAACTGTGAGATCATGACCCGAGCCAAAGTCAGATGCTTAACCAACTGAGCCACCCAGGCATCCCCAGAGCTCTGTCTTGAGCAGACCCAAATTTACTTTCATGATGAAAAGCCAACTCTAGGCCTGGCCAGCCATTAACTTGGCCATAGGGCTTATTTGGAACCAAAGTTTCTAACTCACTCAAGACTTTGTGCACCAGATACCTGGAGAGTTTGCTTTTGTTGCACAGAATTGGTCCCCTAAGGAAGTAGGAATCTAAGTGTGATGGTTGATTTTATGTGTCAGTGTGGTGGGGCCATGGTGGCCAGATATTCTGTCAAAAAAATTTTGGATGCTCCTGGGAAGGTGTTTTTGGATGAGATTAACACTTAAATCAGTTGATGTTGGCACATCTGAGTGGCTCAGTGGGTTAAGCACCCTATTCTTGATCTCAGCTCAGGTCTTGATCTCAGGGTGTTGGGCTTCCCACTGGGCATGGAGCCTACTTTAAAAAATGCTAAATCAGTAGATGTTGAATAGAGCAGATTGCTCTCCATAATGTGGGTTGGCCGCAGCCAATCAGATGAAGGCTGCTGTGGACTGACTGTTTGTACCCCCAGGACTCCAACCCTTCTGTACTCACTACCAGCTGCCATCCATCCTGATACCTCCTGTTCTGCATCACTCTGCATGGGTGCTTATCCAAGCCCACCTCCTAGAGAAGCAGGGAAGCAGGCTGAGAAGAAATTCTGGTGGCCTCTTTTCCTCGATTCAGAGCCTGCTATGCTCCAAATCAGGGACCTCTCTCCCAACTCTAGGCTCAACCCGCTAAAATTTATATGTTGGAACCTAATCCCCAGTGTAATGGTATGAGGAAGTGGAGCCTTGGGAGGTGATTAGGTCATGAGCCTCATGATAGGATTAGTGCCCTTATATACAAATCCGGAGAGCCCCCTCACGCCTTCTACCATATGAGGACACAGCAAGCAGGTGGCTGCTTATGAACCAGGAAGTGGGTTCTCACCAGACACCAGATGTGCTGGAGCCTCCATCTTGCACTTCCCAAACTTCATAACTGTGAGAAATCAGTGTTTGCCACCCAGTCTCTGGCACTTTTATTACTGAAGCCCGAACTGACTGAGACAAAAGCCTTAATAAAAGATTGACCTTTCCTAAGAAAGAAGGAATTCTGCTAGCAGACTGCCTTTACACTAGAACTGCAAGTCTTCCTGAGTGTCCAGATGGACAGCATGCCCTGTAGGTTTTAGATTTGCCAGCTCTGGAAATTATGTGAGCAATTTCCTTAACATAAATGCCTTTCTTGGGGTGTCTGAGTGGCTCAGTCAGTTGAGAGCTTGACTTCAGTTCAGTTCATGATCTTATGGTTCGTGGGTTTGAGCCCCATGTCGGGCTTTGCACTGACAGAACAGAGCTTGCTTCAAGTTCTCTGTCTCCCTCTCTCTCTGTCCCTCCCCTGTTCACTCTCTCTCTCTCTCAAAAAATAAATAAACATTAAAAAAAAAGAATTTAAATTTGGGAGGGGGACAAAACATAAGACACTCTTAAATATAGAGAACAAACAGAGGGTTACTGGAGGGGTCGTGGGAGCAGGGATGGGCTAAATGGGTAAGGGGCACTAAAGAATACTCCTAAAATCATTGTTGCACTATACGCTAATTAACTTGGATGTAAATTTAAAAAATAAATTTTAAATGAATAAATAAATAAATCCCTTTCTCTCTCTCTCTCTCTCTCTCTATATATATATATATATGCATATACACATCCTGTATTGGTGACATTTCTGTGGAAAATCCTGATAGTTAAGATTTTTCACTTTGGGTGGCTTAGTTGGTTAAATGTCTGACTTCAGCTCAGGTCATGATCTTACGGCTCGTAAGACTGAGCCCTGCATCTGGCTCTGTGCTTACAGCTCAGAGCCTGGACCCTGCTTCAGATTCTGTGTCCCCCTTGCTCTGTGCTCCTTCCCTGCTCACTGTTTGTCTTTGTCTCTCTCTCTCTCAAAAAACAAAACAAAAAAAAAAACATTAAAAATTAAAAAAAAAAAAAAAAGATTTTTCATGTTTTACTTAAGCAATCTCTACACTCAACATGGGGCCAGAATTCACAACCCCAAGATCAAGTCATACTCTCCACTGAGCCAGCCAGGTGTCCCTCTTGATAGATACTGTTAAAAAAAAAAAAAAAAAGAAAGAAAGAAAGAAAAAAAAGGAGTGTTTGGGTGGCTCAGTAGGTTAAGCATCCGACTCTTGATTTTGGCTCAGGTCATGATCTCATGAGGGACTCGAGGGATCGAGTCCCATATCAGGCTCTGGGCAGACAGCTTGGAGCCTGCTTGGAATTCTCTCTCTGCCCACCCACTGCCCCCCCTCCCCCAAGTAAAGAAACTTTTTTTTTTTTAAAGAAAAAACCTCTCAGCTGAGTAAGTTTAAAGATCTAATTGACTGTATTCAATGACTTGACTTAGGCAGCTCACCATCTAGCAAGCAGAAGCGATCTCTGATCTCTGAGGACCTGTACAATATGAAAGGCTTTAACAGGCAGAAAGGGGCCGGGACAAGGATGTCATAAACAAAAGAAATTATTATTTCAGTTAATCACCTTCTTCTGGGGAAAGGGTGGGTTTGCCTTACTAGTGTTGATCAGGAAATTCCAGACTGAGTGGTTTAAAATTCTATTCCTGGGAGAGATCAAAATTAATTTGGTTGGTTATTAAGTTTTGATGGTGCTTAGCAAGAGTGACTCCACTTGGGGCCCATTATTTCCTTTTAACAACACAATGAGGTATCAGTCTGTCTCTCCTCTCCCCACTTCACGGTGCAAAGCCAGGGATCCTGGCCCAGCAGCAGATATCCTGGGCTCTTTCCCTTAGATGCCTCTGATCTTAGACAAAACCAAACGGCCCCCACCTGCTGAGGAGGGTTTTGGGTAACTCATCACATTTCCTTCAGGTTTAACACTCCAGACTCTTGACTGAAGAGAATCATTTCCTGGGGGAGCATCTCTTTACTGTGGAAAACCAGACAGTCAAGGGCAGTTTTAATTTGCCAGAGACGTAGGACATTATCAATTAACTGGCTGGTTTCGATTTTAATCCTCACTTGAAAGAATCAGATTCTCAGTAACCACCATAATGAGTTGAATGGGGACCCCTTGATGATCTGTTCCCTGAAACTTGTGAATGTCACCTTGTTTGGAGAAAGGGGTCTTTGCAGACTAATTAAATTAAGGTTTTTGACATGAGACCCTCAAGGATTACCTGGGTTGGTCCTAATTCCAATGAGAGTTTATAAGAGCAGAAGATGTGAAGAAGAGGCCTTGACAAGACAGAATTTGGGCTGATGTAGTCACAAGCCAAGGGATACCTGGAGCCACCAGAAGCTGGTGTAACCCATGGAAGTCACAACAAATTATCACAAACTGGGTGGCTTAAAACATCCAGAATGTGTCCTCTCACAGTTCTGGAGGCCAGAAGTCTGAAATCAAGGTGTTGAAGGCTCTAGGGTCTGATCATTTCTTGCATCTTCCAGCTTCTATTGGCTTGAGACTTTCCTCAGCTTATGGCTTCTCACTCGATCTCTGCCTGTGCCTGATATAGCGTTCTCCCATGCGTCCCCCCTGCTGTCTCTTAAGAACACCTTTTGGATTTCAGGCCCACACACGTAATTCAGGATCATCTATCCATAAAATTTTTAACTTCATTACATCAGGAAAGACCCTTTTTCTAAACAGGTCATGTTCACAGGTTCTGGGGGTTAGGACATGGACATATCTTTTTGAGGGACAAAACTGAGCCCTTTCATCCCCATACAGTTTCCCAGTGTTTTCTCTTACATGGGGCCATGTTTTGTTTTTAAGTTTTTATTTTAATTTCAGTTGGTTAACATACAGTGTAATATTAGTTTCAGATGTACAATATAGTCATTCAGCATTTCATACAACACCTGGTGCTCATCACAAGTGCAACCTTGATCCCCATCACCTATTTAACACCTGGGGCCAGGTTTTAACCCCATTTTATATGCAGTTTGTTGTTATCTTGCTTATACCAGATTCTCAGGAATCCTGAATGACCGTTCTTTCTCCCAAGACTACTTACTCTAACTTGGGATTTCACTCCTAACAGTGAAACCTATGGAGCCTCAAAATTAACAACTCAAGAAATAGGTGTTGGCAAGGATGCACAGAAAGGGGAACCCTCTTGCACTGCTGGTGGGAATGTAAACTGGCACAGCCACTCTAGAAAACAGTATGGAGTTTCCCCAAAAAGTTAAAAATAGAGCTACCCTAACATCCAGCAATTGCACTGCTAGATATTTACCCAAAGGATACAAAAATGCTGATTCGAAGGGACACATGCCCAATGTTTACAGCAGTGCTATCGACAATAGCCAAGGTATGGAAAGAACCCAAATGCCTGGATAAAGATGTGTGTATATATATACATGGATTATTACTCATCCATAAAAGAAAACCTTGCCATTTGCAACAATGTGGATGGAGCTAGAGTATTATACTAAGTGAAATAAGTCAGTCAGAGAAAAGTACCATATGATTTCACTCTTATGTGGAACTTAAGAAACAAACATGGAAAAAAGAGAGGCAAACCAAGAAACAGACTCTTAACAATGGAGAGCAACTTGATGGTTACCAGATGGGAGGCTGGTGGGAGATAGCTTAAATAGGGGATGGGAATTAAGGAGAGCACTTGTAGTAAGCACCAGGTGTTGTATATTAGGTATTGAATCACTAAATTCTACACCTGAAACTAATATTACACTATGTTATCTAACAAATTTAAATAAAAGCTTTAAAAAAAAAAAAAAGGAAACCTATGGAGCCTCGCTGGTTAGTGAGGGTGAATCTTGTGGCTACTTTAGGTACAGGGAGTCCCAGGAAGAGCATTCAGATGTGACCACTGGCCCAAATGGTCCTGCACTATGTATCAGCCACTGGGGTCTTGCTATCAGAACCCTGACCAGGGCGTTTATGAGTCTCACATTCTAATGCTCTACTTGCTGGCTCTCCATGAGGCAAACTCCTTTTTTATCTCCTTCCTACTATTTCTATCCCTTGAGACTTTTAATAATGTGTTCCTGTGCTTGAGGATATGCTGAAGGTCTCGTTTCCAAGGGTTTTGTGGATAAACTGTGACTTGAAAATGTGTTGGAAGACCTGTGGCCTGGGAATAGGAAACTGAGTCAAATAGATGAACTTTGGCCTAACTTATTTCATGTCCTAAAAGCTTCTGTACCTTATCTGCTTCAGAATGAGGTGCTAGACAATCTCGGACTCTCCCTGAATCTCCTACCTTTCCTGTGACTCTGCTACTTGGTAGAGAGCTTTGTGCAATGTGGCATCACGAAGATTCCCCAGTACTCCTTTCCTGGCCAGCCTGCCTTCTTGAGCACATGTCTTAACATGTAGTCTTGATGCAAGGAGCACCAGTGGGCCGCACCATCACTTTTAAGACAAAACAGGATCAACTTTTGTTGCCAAAAGACAACGTGCCTGGGCTTGAGAGGATTGGGGGTCATCCAATCCCCTACATTACACTGCAAATAGAAGAGCTTGTGCATGGTCCAAATTCTGCTTTTGGTGGAGGAAGGAAACCATCTCAGGGAAGAAGAGCAACTTGGACCAACGTCCAAGTCCAAGTCAGGTGTGGACTTGCGCCTTCTCTCCCATCAGTGTTACAGCGTGACTTAGGAATGGCAAGAGTTCAGGAGACAAAGGATGCACTAAAAAATGGGCAAAGTTCAATGAAATAGCTATGGTGTAACCAGGAGTGCAACTTACCCTTGGTGTAGAGAGAGTGACTTCCTTTCTCTTCCAGAGAAGGCTCAGATCAGGTGACGGAAACTATCTGAGACATAAAGGTTTCACACGGGGATGTCTGATGTCCAGAAGGAACATTTTCAAGATCATTATACCTGAAGCCCTACTGTTCTGGCCTGTTGACTGACCATCTCTCTCAGCTGTGCATTTTACTTTTTTAACTAAAATTAAAAGTCTAACACGAATATTAATTCAGTGAGTTTTTATTATGCACCTGTTCAGTTTGTGGGAACAATGCCAAGGGATCAGAGGAACAGAGAGGGCAGACGCTTCTCAGACGAGAAGTCTCGTCTTCTGAACCTCCATGGCCAGGTAGAGACCCCTCACCTGCCTGCCCAGTGCCCACAGAGGGAGGGAGGAACCAAGTGGGCCAGCCCTCCTATTACCTGCAGCTTTCCACAATGCAGGCAGCCCTGGCTTCTTCTGCACAGATGAACCTGGGATTTGAGCTACATCACCCATGACGGTTCCCAGGAGCAATGTCAACTCCTGGTTTGCTGGGTGCCTTGGTCAGCTTTGGGTCAGGGAATCAGAGGCTGCCTCACGATGTCTGATTGATACTCAAGAAACACACAGCCTCTCTTTAGGTTTCAGTTCTGTTACATTCCACTTGTTCCTTACTTACAATCAGATTTCACATGTAAAATACACCAGGTAAGTGAAGCAATGCTCCTTGTAGACGTGTCTTAAGTGGGTGGGTTAATACACTCACCAATGGACCTTTGGGCAAAAGCACAGCTGGACGAGACAAATGTGCACAACGTCTGGCTTCTATTTGGAATTTTCCACTTTCTTATTAGCCTTAAAAGATCTGGGGGGTTTATTTTCCCCGTTTCCTGGCAGATTGATACAAGAGGCAAATTCTTCTGAAACAAAGAGCCCCAATAGTTTATTTATTACTGAGGGTATGACCAAATGGTTTTATGACACTTACTGTTCCTGGGTATGAAGCTGCCCTTACACAGGCACAGCCATCATTTAACTGTAGGACCTTGGGACTCTCTCATTGGGTCTGGGGGAGTGGTGTCTTGACAGGACAATGAAGTGAATGACAAGGAGACACTGGCAGGTGTATAAATAATACAGAACACCTGACCGGTTGCTGGCTTTTACAACTGGCCACAGCTGCTCACCAGTCCCCAGGCCTTCTCGTCACTGGGCCTAGTGGACATGGTCAGTTCTCCCAGAAGCATTAAGACCACAGCCATCCATGACTGAGATTCCACTCCCCATCCAGAATGCCAGGCTACAAACTTTGAAGGCTCTTGTGCAGAGGACACCCCGCCCTGAAAGTAGCAGCTTGGGTCTGAATAGTGCTTCCGGTTGAAGGAAGAGCTAGCTACAGTGTTTGTATTGGTTCTTGTGTGGATTGGGGATGAGACCATTACGTGACCATGTGGTATTGTGGGCTGAACTGTGTCCCCAACCCCCACAACTCTAACCCTGGCACACTGGAGTGTGACCTTCTTTGGAACTGAGGCCACGGCAGGTGTAATTAGTTAAGACGGGAGTCTACGGGAGTAGGACGGGCAGACCTTAGATATGGATGCAGTCCTTCCAGAAAGGGACAGACACACACACAGAGCACCATGTGAGAATACAGCAGAGCTGGGGTGATGCTTCTGGAAGCCATGCAGTACCAACAATTGCCAGCAAGCCCTGGGGTGCGGGGACAGGCGACAGGCGACGCATGAAATAAACCCTCCCCTGGGAGCGGCCACCCTGATCTTGGACTTGTGCCTTCAGAACTGAGATGATGCCTTTGTTGTTTAAGGCATCTGGTTTCTGCAGGAGCCCTTGCAAACGACCACAACCAGCACACTAAGTCACATACGCAGAGCATGAGCATGACTTCACGTGAGGTTCTGTTTTCCCGGCTCAGCTCACCCAGACAAACACAACAGGACACCCTCACTGGGGGCTGAGCGTCCCCCCCTTCTTGGACTTGATGGACTGCACGTCCACCCAAAACCACCTATGGAGACCCTTCAAGGGTACAAGGAAACAGCATCTAGGGGCGGGTGTGCTACAGTTTAAAATGGGGCTTTGCCTTAGATAAGCTCCTGTTCCCTAATAAGCAGACACCATCACAAATAAAAGGGTAGGAGTTTCCCTTCTGCAGGAGCTATAAAGCCCCCCAGCACGGTTTGAGCCTGAAAAGGGCTGCCTGATAGCAGTGGGTTGTTTCTATGGGCCAAGAGGTGATGGAGACTCAGCCTTCTGATGACAGGATGTGGCCTGGTGTGTTTGGCCCTGTGGTCACAGGCCCACAGGCCCTGCCTTATTGCCACCCTCAGCCCATCAGCACACCCCAAGCTTCTTGCTGCCAGACAGCAGTGCAGGTACCCCCAGACCTCAGTACAGGGGAAGGGAGTGTACTTGACACTGGCTGGCAAGGGCCAGACCCCGGGGGGTGGTCCCATCCCTCCCTGCCAGGGAAGCTCTGGAGTGACTGTTCTCTAAGACCTGCAGAGATGAAGAGTCACAGCTGGTGGAGACGCGCCCTCCCTGCTTTTTGGCACGGCCGAGACAGAGCGCATGCTCAGTCGGCCACTATCTCATTTCTACCTGAGAGCGAAGAGTGGGAGGACGGAGCTTCTGTCCCGGGCAGGTGCACCGCGGGAGGGGCCAGGCCGGGCCGCCTCAGTAGGAGTTGAGGGCCTGCTTGGAGCGGCGCTTCAAGTGCAGGCGCTGGTGGCGAAGCAGGTCGCAGTTCTGAGAGAAGCTCTTGACGCAGTAGCGGCACTGGAAGGGCTGCGCCGTGCCCCGCAGGTGCGCGCTGCTGCGGTGCCGCGCCAGGTGTTCCGGCCGCTGGAACGCCCGCCCGCAGTCGCAGCACTGGAAGGCTAGCAGGCCGTCCGGGCCCCCGCCCACGGCCCCCGCCGCGTTCGGCTCGGTCTTCGCCACGGGCTCCAGTCCACCCGTCGGCAGGTGTATCCGCCTGTGCGACAGCAGGTGCGAGTTGAGGCGGAAGCTCTTCCCGCAGGCGCCGCAGCGGTAGGGCTTCTGCGCCTCGTGGCTCTCCAGGTGCCCGTCCAGGTCCTCGCTGTCGCTGAACAGCTCCCCGCACACCGAGCACTCGTGCGGCTTCTGCTCCCTGCGGCTGCGCAGGTGCCGGATGAAGTTGACCCTCCAGCGGAAGATCTTCCCGCAGTTGGGGCAGATGTAGGACTTTTTGGATGACGTCTGCACCTCGTCCCCGGGCTCTGCGCCGCTGCGGTGGGAGGCGGGGAGGCTGCGCGGCTTCTCGGCCGGGCCCCGCGGCTCATCAGTGCAGTAAGGGCCGAGCTGGGAGTCCTCGTCTCCAGAGCTGGACAGGACGATCTCGATGGTCACCTCCTCGTCCAGGCCGTTCTCGGGGGTCAGCGCATCCCCTCCGGCTACAGGGAAGCCACGCGGAAGTTCAATCAGTGCTGCTGCCCATGCCACAGCTCTGCCCCTGCAAAGGCTCCCCAGGGAGGTTCAGAGTAGATTCTCTTCCCCTTCCCTGTCCTGATCCCTTAAGGCCCCATCACACAATCCTTTCCTTCCTCCTTTTCTAGAGAGAGACCCCTACAAGCTCTAAGGACTTTGTATTTGTCAGTATGAAGTCTTGGCCATTTACACATCAGTTAACACCACTTACCTAATGTCATAGGGCACGTTAAAGCTGTCAGGAAAGAGAAAGACACCATATTCTAGAAAGGCAGTGCCAGGAAGGTACCAGCTACCATGTGCTGAGCACTGACAAGCTCCAGGGGCTCTGTGGCACTTGTGACATAAACAGCCCTGTTTGTTCCTGGACATAAATCACTCATGTATTATTTGCCAAATTATATACACACGCAAACTTGGGTGACACACTCTGGGCTCAGGGTTGAAGGGGAGTCAGGCTCGTTGTGCTGACCTCAGGGCTGTTCAACAGTACCCTACACCCAGGTCAGCTTTTCCTCAGTGTCACCTCTGACACCTGCCAGCCGCCCCCAGTGGTGATGGGTAGAGCTGCTCTGTACTTTATACTCTAGACTGCAGTGGGCAGACTCCATGAATCCTGAGTCTGTGATGTTGGAAGATGGGTGGCGAGTGGGGTGAAGTTGTAGCCCCAGGCCCACCACGTAGCTCCCCATCTGGTCTGTTTCCTCACTGTGTGAGATGTGGGACTGAGGTGGGGTGGCGGGGAGTGCTGCGAGACCCCCTTGAGGTCTTAGCAGGAATTGAGATGTTAGCAGAAATATGCTGATTCTGGATTTAGTCTCTGGAGGAAGGAGCATTCTGTGAGGTTAGGGAACCTGAGGGTGGGTGGAGCTGGAGAGACAGAAGCAGGGCAGCAGGACCCAGAAGCCACAGAGCATGGGGCAGACACCAGGCAGCAGCAGGGCCATGAAGCACTTGTTCCTAAGGGGACTAGGGTAAGGGGACACAGCACAACATGAGACTGGCGAATAAAGACTTGAGAACCTGGAAAATTCCCACTTTTATCCACAATGAAAAAATTACAAAGTATGCTCTGGAGAGAATGCCCAAGTGGCCGGATAACCATTTGGTAAAGGGATTCTGGGTGTAACCCACGGAGGGGAGGCAATCCAGGGAAGAGCTGTGGAGGACCCTCTGGTCTGGTGACCTGAATGCCTGTGAACTGCACTGTGAGCAGGGACGCTGCCAACTCAGACTAAAAAGCAAGAGACCTTAGGAAGGTCGTCAGACTCCTGGGATTCCACAGAGTAGGCCAGCAGAGCTATCTGGAGACACATGGGAGTCAGCCTTGATGAAAGAGGGCTGGTTCCAATGGCCGTCCCCAGGTAGACAGGATGCTACAGCGGCCTGGGGCCCAAGGGCGATCAGAGTGCTGGCCAGAGATTGATCCCAAGCCTTAAGTTCATTTATTTTTGAGAGAGAGAGAGAACGAATGAGTGTGCACATGAGCAGGGGAGGGGCAGAGAGAGAGAGAATCCCAAGAGGGTTCTGTGCTGAGTCAGCACAGAACCCAACTTGGTGCTCAAACTCATGACCATGAGATCACGACCTGAGCCAATATAAAGAGTCAGACATTTAACACACTGAGCCACCCAGGTGCCCCAAACTTTTTTTTTTTTTTTTTAATTTTTTAATGTTTATTTTTGAAAGAGAGACAGAGTGCAAGCAGGGGAGGGGCAGAGAGCGGGAGGCACAGAATCTGAAGCAGGCTCCAGGCTCTGAGCTGTCGATACAGAGCCCGGCGTGGGGCTCAAACTCATGAACCACGAGATCATGATTTGAGCCGAAGTCGGACCCTTAACCAACTGAGCCACCCAGGCACCCCAAGCCTTAAGTTCTAATGGAATTTGCCCTACTGGGCCTCAAACGTGCTTGGGAACCTTTCTTCTTCTTCCCAATTTTCCCCTTTTGGGATGAAAAGGTCTATCCTGTGCCAGCCTGAGGACTGCACTTTGAGAAGTACAGCACTGGACATGTGGTTTCACAGATTCACAGCCAGAGAGGATGTGCCTTGGGTCTCACCTCTACCTGATCTACAGAACATTCAGATAAGGTTACGGATGCAGAGCTGGTGCTGGAAGAGATTAAGGGGTGTCCAGAGAGGGTGAATACATTTTGCATGGGAAGAGAACATGGACTTTGCAGGACACGAGGGTGGAATGAGCTGAACTGAAGCCCCTTAAAAACCCATAGATCCAAGTCCTAACCCCAGTACCTCCGAATATGAGCATATTTGGAAATAAGGCATTTCAAGAGGGAATTAAGTTAAAATGAGGTCATTAGGGCAGGACCTGCTCCACCAGGTGTCCTTGTAAGAAGACTGGGGCACAGACACTCAGAGATGGATTGCGAGAAGACACAGGGAGACCGCCATCCACAAGCCAAGAAGGGGGAGGGGGGCTCAGAAGCCCACCATGCGGCCACCTTCATCCTAGCTGTGCGGCCTCCAGAATTCTGAGAAAATCCACCCTTGTTTGAGCCTCCCGGTCTGTGGTATCTTGGTATCGCAGCCCTCCGAGACTAATAGAATGCACATGGGAGGACATCCACTCAGATCAGAAAGTTAACAAAAATAGACGTGGAGCTTCTGAAGAGGGAGGAAGAAATCAACAGTAATGCTGTTGTGTGTCATCAATACAACAATGTGAAGAATCCCTAGTAGGTAACATGAGACTCCGAGGTGTGCCCAGAGCAGCAGGAAGAGAGTAACAGGGGGCTCTTGGCTCAGCACTGATGAGTAACAAGGTGTGTGGGGGCGGACGCAGGGGCGCTGAACTGAGTAGTAGGGTAACGGTGGGGTAACAGGCAAGAATTACTGATCTATCTACGTGCTTTTACATGAACTATTTAATCCTCAACAACGAGTCCATCTGAGGGCACCCGGGGTGGGGGGGGGGCTCAGTCCTTTAGGTGTCCAGACTCTTGAATTCAGTTCAGGTCATGATCTCATGGTTTGTGGGTTCAAGCCCCATGCTGGGCTCTGTGCTGACAGTGTGGAGCCTGCTTGGGATTCTCTGTCTCTCAAAATAAATAAATAAACATTAAAAAAAGGAAAAAGAACCATCGTAACCCCACCTGGCAACTATGATGATTACGCCGTTTGGCAGGTGAAAAATTTAAAGCAGAGGGAGAAAGCAGCCCTGGGTTTCAGGAGAGCTGTGGCCAGGCTGTGCTGCAGGCAGGAAATGGCCAGACCGGCGTGTGAGCCGGGAGCAGAGGCACATGCCTTGGCTCGCAGCTGACATGTCCTGAAGAGCACTCTGTGCACTAGAAATGAACAGACCCCCAAGAGCCAGAGGGGCTGAGGGGCAGCGTGGACTGAAAGTAAATAAAAAAAAAATAAAGGCATTATAAAAAATATATTCGTAGAATGTTAGAATGGGGAGGCTTACTTACAACACAAAAAACCAAACAGGAGACGATGAATAAATTTACATTTTTAAAATGCAGAACAAGAATCACAGGCTGAAAGACCTAGAAAGTTTAAAAAAAGTGGGAAGAATTGTGTGCATATATGTAAGAGGCCCTTAATGTTGAGTTTCTATGAAATTCTCTCAGAGAACACCAGCTTGGTAATGTGAAGGGCATAGCCCAGATGTTGCGCATCTGACCACATGGCTTCATATCTGCAGTGCAGGGTGTTCCTGGGCCCCTGACTTTGGACCACGTGCCCCAGATGCACAACAGAGACATCACAGTACCTCTTACGGGCTAGATATCTGTCTCCCCCAGTACTCATACTTTTGAGCCCGCGTTAGGCAGTGCGGCCTTTGTGGGGGGTGGGGGGTGGTGGTGGCTAGGTTTAGACAGTGGGACCTAATGGTATTGGGACCCTTGCGTTGGGATGAGAGCTCTTACAAGAAGAGGAAGAGACAGGACAGATTCATGCTGTCTCCTTCCAAGAGCACACAGGGAGAAGGCAAGCGTCTACGAGCCAGGAAGAGTCCTAACTACTTACAGGATGTGCTAGCACTGCCATCTCAGACTCCCCCCACCTCCAGACTGTGAGAAATAAATCCCTTTCGTCTAAGGTGCCCCATCTACACTGTCTTGCAGAATCAGCCTGTGCTAAGACAGTATGCATCTTGGAAGGTGCCAGAAGGACCCAGTGCACACAATCTCGTTGAGAACTTACAGTAGTGCTGCACTTGGGCCCTAAACAGAGCTCACCAAATGTGAACAGGGAAAAGCCAACAAAAACAAGGATGAATGAATATTAACTAGTCGACACACAGAGGAAACGTGGGAAGCAAAAAGACATGTTCCATCTCTGTGCAGCACTGAGACGCACTGGTGATTGGCACGAATGGACGGGCCCATAGCATCTTGCGTGGGCACGGCTGTGCAGGTACAGACCCTTCCCCTGATGTCACACAGCATGGGCCACCAAAACAAAACCAGTGCCTGTTCCTGGGAATCCAGCACCTCCCCAATCTCAGATGGCAACCTTGGATTGTGCCATTTCAGAAGAGACTCTGTGTCAGGACCCAGGAAGGGGAGTGGAGGTGAGAGCACTCCATGTTGGTGAACATCCGTCCCCCTTGTGAAATGACGCCGGTGGGGGTGAGACACACTGTGGGCAGGGAGGTGCCAGCAAGGACCCAACATGCCTCTGGGGGTATTGCTGAAGCCTGCATGAACGATCACCCTCGGCACACAGATTTACACAAACACACACATAAATGACTGTGGGCCCTGCATGAAGCTGCATGGAAATACCACAATCCCACGCAAGTCTTGCCTCCAAATGCCACCACGGGTCAAAAGAGATCATGCGTTAGCCCGTCTTCCTAACTGAGGGAAATCTCCATGACCCAGTGGGCTCTAGGGAGAACCAGAGCTTGGGTCTGATGTTTGGAAGAAGGTCTGAATCCCGAGACCAATAAGGCTGGCTGTATTTTAGTCCTTGCTTCTGCAGGTGGTGACTTTCACCATCACAGCTCAGAGTGCATGCTGGCCACTCCTGTGAGGCTCTGCCTCCTTGTCCAGAGGGCCCCTCAACTCAGCCATCCCAGACCTGGTCTTAATTCCTGGACTCAGATCGGGGACTCTGACCCTACATCATAGCCCTGCTTCAACCCGCAGAGGGAGGGCAAGGAAGGGAGTTTCTCCAAACCTGAGGGATCCAGGCAGAACAGAACCAGCCCAAGCAGCTGCAGCTGGTAGGGATCCCGAAGAGTCCAGTTCCTGACCCCACCCTACCTCCCAGTCGCACACACGCACCACACTGGACACTACACACACGTGCACTTTCGCATGCCTCACACCGGATACCAAGTGCACAGGCATGCACACATGGACCCCACCACACAGGCAGGTAGACATGTGCTCACGCGTACCACACTACACACCAGCACACACCATGCTACACCCCCTACCATGTACATTGTTGCTCGCATACACACTGCACACCGCCCCCCAGTCTCCCCACCCCCTTTACCTGGGCAGGTGCTCTGGGTGAGTGCCGTCTGCTGGCAGGTCTGGAACTCGGGCACCTGCAGCTCATCCCGTTTCCTTCTCTCTTCCACCTGGAATGGCTGGAGACCTGGGAAGTCTTTCCAGAGAAGAAAATGGAGAAAATGATTTGCCCTGCAGTTGCCAGCCTCACATATGTCCTGCTGTGATCTGGGAGCAGCCCTGGGCAGCCGCTTGGTAAGGCAGAATGGCCAGCAGCAGGAACATGGGCTCTGACACCAGACAGAATCCGTGTGGATGTGGATGCCGTCTGGTCCTGAGGGCATCCCTGTGCTCACCGCCACTCTGTGGTGGGGTTTGTGCAGGCTTCAGCACGGGGCCCTGCACCCACGGATACAGACCCAGCCGGGGCAGAGGGAGCACAGGGGCCGTCGCCTCCATGTGCCGGAGAGTCTGCACCTCGTCCCAGCTGGGGGGGGTGAGCCACAGCCTGGTCTGGTTTGCCAGCTTCAGGTCCCAGAGGGGCCGAGGTGTGGAGCTGCTGCCCATACTGTGCAAAGCGTGTCTCCCTGAAGGGGTGGACATCTCATGGCATCGGGGCACGGAGTTCTGGTGACATGGACTGCCCCAGGGCAGGGAGGTTGTGGGAAAATGCTGCTGAGCTGTGCTGCTGTCCACTAAGCCCCAGCACCTCTCTGTGCCTTGGTTTCCTCACATAAACCAGACTGGCCAGGCATCCAGAGGTGCTATGCCTGGTGCCTGGCCAGGAGAAGCTATGGCCTCCTCCTCCTCCTCCTCCTCCTCCCCGGCCTCAGTTCTGGAGAGTACCTGACCTCACATGTGGGAGTTGGGGGCAGGGGGGCACCTGTTCGGCACAAACCAGCACTGCTTACAGTGAGAAGAAAGACTTCTGTCACACCCTGGACTCTGGCTGAGGGCAGAGTGATCCCCACACCCAACAGAACTGAAACCTCACAGTGTTTCTGGAAGAGTCAGGGAAGAGGCCAGGCATGTTCCAGCAAGACAGAGTGTGGGATGGGGGGGAGGGGGAGGGACACTGAGCTGCAGAGGGAGGCTGGAGAGGCTGGCCTGCCCTGGCCAGCAGCAAACTCCCCCCAGCTCTGCAACCATCACTCACCCAAGTAAGAAACCTGGGGCACGTCCTTCCCTTGCAGATCCTGCAACTCTGGAACCCGGGGCTCGTTCTCCTCTCCCTGGGAGAGATGCAGCTGGGTGCCCGGGTCACCTGTTCGTGGAGAGGAGGACACAGTTGTCACTGAGGTGTCTGCACAGGAGCCCAGGCCAGATGGAGGGGGGGAACTCCGCATCAGGGCAGACGCACCCGCAGGGGCCATGAGGGGCCATGGGGCACACAGGGAGGGAGCAGGAAAAGGAGCACATGAAAGGAAGAGCTTTGGGATGAGCGCATATCCTTTGGGGCTGTCAGGAAATCAGACATGAAGACAGCCATAGAAGAATGACAGAAAACCAGGGGTGCCTGCGTGGCTCAGGTCATGATCTCACGGCTTGTGAGTTCGAACCCCGCATTGGGCCCTGGGCTGACAGCTCAGAGCCTGGAGCCTGCTTTGTGTGTCTCCCTCTCTGCCCCTCCCCCACTCATGCTCAGTCTCTCTTGCTCTCTCAAAAATAAACAAACGCTAAAAAAAAAAAAAAAATGGCAGAAAACCAGACGCACAGGAAACATGTTGCATTTGGTTTTGTATGAAACAGCCAGGCGAGCCTGATCTACATGTAGCAGACAGAGGGTGGGTGATGGTCAATCTGCAAAGTGCCCATGAGGTCTGGGGGTGAAAAGCAATCAGATGCTGGCCCCCCCAGTCTCTGGCCTCAGGAGAGAGGGGGTAAGTCTTACTTGGAGGCAGCGAGACCCCACAGTCCTCCCCGATGATGAACTCTCCATAGAAGCCCGTCTGCGCAGGGTCTAGAAGGGACCAGTCCTCTTGGGAGAAGCAGAAAATCATATCCTTGAATGGAGAAACCCGGTTCTGAAACCACAGGGGGACAACGAGGATGCCTGAGTCCAGGGAAGCTCTGAACCAGGGGAAAGCAAGCTGGGATGGAGGGCAGAGTCCCTTGAGACCCCAGCCGCATGAGCCCCAGGAAGGGAAGGCAGAGAGGCTGCCCCAGCTGTAGCCTGAGATGACCTCACACGGATCGGGTTCAGCATAATCCCAATGGCAGATGCCTCTCGGGGACAGGATGGCCACGGATCATTCACTGGCTTCCTTGTCAGTGCTGGGGCAGCCTGACACCTTCAGCTCCGAGGTGGGTACACGGGGGGGTGTCCAACTGAATCACCAATGCAGACATTGCATTTTTAGAGTTTACGCTGCATATGTGCAAAGTACAAGCTTGTTCACTGCAGCATTAATGATTCCAGGTGACAGTGAAAGAATCCGACATCTGTGCCCAGTGTCTTAGAACTAAGCTACTTCCCAGCAGGAACATCACACACCGGTGAGGAGGAACGAGGGCCTGTCTGTACCAAGAAGGAATCCCTCTAAGGGATTCACCCATGGAAAAAGCACCCATGTGGAAGGTGGTCTAGATGGTCCCCATGTGCCAAGTGTCCAGAAGTCTGGAACGCTGCCTGCTGCTATAGAGGGGCCTATGGTTAGTGCTACGTGGAGACTTTGCATTCTTTCTTTCTTAAAAAAAAAATTTATTACTGTCTTTTTAAATTACATAGGCTCCACACCCAAGGTGGGGCTTGAACTCAGGATGCTGAGATCAAGTGTTGGATGATCCACCGACTGAGCCAGCCAGGTGTCCTGACAAGGAGACTTTTCTTATACTTTGAGTCATGAACCATGGCAATTTTTAATTTAAAAAGTGATAGCATATGCATATAATACCAGGATACCATAACAATAAAGAAGGGCACCTGGGGGCTTAGTCGGTTAGGCGTCCGACTGCAGCTCAGGTCGTGATCTCGCAGTTTGTGGGTTCGAGCACCATGCTGGGCTCTGTGCTGAGAGGTCAGAACCTGGAGCCTGCTTCAGATTCTGTGTCTCCTTCTCTCTCTGCCCCTCCCCCGTTTGCACTCTCTCTCCCTCTCAAATATAAATACAATAAACATTAAAAAAATAAATAAATGAAGATATCCTCTGCAAAATGGAACTACAAGATCTCTGCCAGCTGAAGCATGAAGTGAGGGTTTCAAGTTTCTTGTGAATGTTACAAGACAAATGGATGGTAACAATAAATGTCATGTAAACATTGTTCATTTTGGGGGCA
The DNA here is from genome assembly GCF_018350195.1 of Panthera tigris. NCBI lineage: Eukaryota > Metazoa > Chordata > Mammalia > Carnivora > Felidae > Panthera > Panthera tigris. Next base: position 86,859,610 of record NC_056660.1, on the reverse strand, counting down.
CATGGGTGGTTCAGTCGGTTAAGCATCCAACTCTTGGTTTCAGCTTAGGTCATGATCTCACCATTTGTGAGTTTGAGCCCTGCATCAGGCTCTGTGCTGGCAGCTCAGAGCCTAGAGCCTGCTTCAGATTCTATGTCTCCCTCTCTCTCTGCCCCTCCCCTGCTCATACTCACTCTCTCTCTCAAAAATAAATAAAACATTAAAAACATGAAAGAGAATTCATAGTATTTCTTTCATTATTAATTTTTTAATGTTTATCCACACATTTCTGAGAGAGCGACAGCATGAGCAGGGAAGGGGCACAGAGAGAGGGAGACAGAATCCCAAGCAGGCTCTGCACCATCAGCATGGAGCCCAATGTGGGCCTTGAACCCATGAACCATGAGATCATTACCTGAGCCAAAATCAAGAGTCGGATGCTCAACCGATTGAACCATGCAGGTGCCCCATAAACTCTTTAAAGGTCAATCATCAGGAATATAAGTGAAATTTAACAGTCGTAGGTTTACAATTACTTCTTGGTTTTTCTTTGCCCAAGCAAAGGTTAAATCTGATTAAAAAGATTATAAGTGTTATGCTCCTCTGGGTCCTGGAGGGTGTAGGAAAACGGGTCCTCACACGTGCTTAGCAGAAATGCATGTTTCTGGACATTTGGGAGAATGCTAACAGAAGCACACCCATTCTACTTCTGGGAAATTTTCCTAAGGAATCCTCAGAGATATATGCAAAAATGTGTGTGAAACAACATGGAACACGCTGTTTGGGAGAATTGTGCGAGGATTCTTTCGTTCTGCACACTTTTCCCTAGTGGCTGAAGACTGCCCTGAGCGTGTAGTATGTAGCTAGCTCTAGGACATGGACTTATTTCAGAGTATGGTTCTGTCAATAACGTTCGGGTTTTCCCCAATTCTTTGCTACTAAGAGCAACGGTCCAATGAACTCCCTCATCAGTCTCCCTGCCCACGAGCAAGTGTCTCCAGGGTCGACATGAACACACCTCTTCCCCAATATTAAATATTCCCACATCGTTCTTCCAGTGGGGTACCCACAACTGTACTCCACAGGCAACACACCTGTACTGTTCACCCACACCTTTGCCAACACCTGGCAAGGCCACGTCTACGGTTCTAATGACACTGTGGGCAAGGAGCAATCAGCAGTGGAACTACCCTTTTCTCGATGAACATTTTTCTCATGGGTTTATGGGCCAATCTGCATCTGTCTTCTTTGAAATCCTCGTGTATTTTCTTTGCACGTTTTTCTATTTTCTCATGGTTCCTTTTCCTAATTTTTTTAACCAGCTTATTTAAAATTGCGGACATATGTGTCTCTTATAAAAGAAAAATTAATATTATTTTAATTTTAAAATTAAAAAAAAATCCAATGTGTTGCATTAAAAAAATCAGTAATATTAGTGGTATAGAATGAACTGTTTGAAAAAACAGAACAAAACACAAAACCTCACACCTCATGACAAAAACACAAAACAAAAAAAACCCCAACCAAAACCAGAACAAAGAACAAAAACAACAAAATCTTGAAATGAATCAAAGACCCATATGGAAAAAATCACAACTATAAAATTTCCAGAAGAAAATTCTGTGTGACTCTGGGGTAGACAGATTCGTTAGGACATAAAAAGTATATATTACAAAAGAAAAACATGGGACCTCTGATGTCCAATCTTCATAAGACATCAAAACACTGAAAAGGCAAACTGTAGAAGAGTGATAGAAAATATTTCCAATAATATATCAAAGGACTTTTATCCAGCATATATATATATATATATATATATACACACACACACACACACATATATATATTTTTTTTACAAGTCCTTTTTAATTTAAAAAAAATTTTTTAAGTTTATTTATTTATTTTGAGAGACAGAGACAGTATGAGTGGGGGAAGGGCAGCTAGGGAGGGAGCGAAAGAATCCCAAGCAGGCGCTGTGCTGTCAGCACAGGGCCTAATGGGGGGCTCAAACCCATGAAGCCGTGAGATCATGACCTGAACCGAAATCAAGAGTTAGATGCTTAACCAACTGGGCCACCCAGGCGCCCTAAATTTAGTTTTTATTTGAGAGAGAGAGAGAGAGAGAGAGTGTGAGCAGGGGAGAGGGACAGAGGGGCAGAGGGAGAGAGAATCTTAAGCAGGTTCTATGCTCAGCACAGAGCCTGACACAGAGCTCAATCCCATGACCCTGGGATTACGACCTGAGCCGAAATCAAGAATCAAGATGCTCAACTGACTGAGCCACCTAGGCACTCCTATTTTACAAAGTTCTTGAAACACAGTAAGATGGTTGGGGGGGGGGGGGGAAGGGAGCCTGGTTGGTTCAGTTGGTATGCATGCAATCTCAGGGCCATGAGTTTAAGCCCCACATTAGGTGTAGAGCTAACTTAAAACAAAACAAAAAACAGCAGTAAGCAACCCAGTAAGCAGGGAAAATATTTAGGCACTTCACGAAAGATTAAAAGAAATGATCCACAGCACATGGAAAGATGAAAAACCTCATTAGTCAACAGGGAATTGAAAATTAAAACCATAATAAGATACCTATTTTAATGGGCAAAATATACACTTTTTCTTAAAAAAAAAAAATGACAATACCAGTAAATGGTGAAGATGCGTAGCAAAAGGAACTCTCATTCATTTAGGTAGGAGTGTTGAGTGGTAAACCACCACAGAAAACAGCCATTTCTCATATAATCAATCACATCCTTACCCTACAATTCCACTTCTGGATAATCGCCCAAGAGAAATAAAAACCTGTATCCACAAAAAGACATATTAAGTGTTCTAGAAGTCTCACTCATAATGGCCAAAGTGGAAAGGACCCAAATATGGGTTGACAAGTGACTGGGTAAACCAGCTGTCAGTGTACAATGGAATACTACTCAGCAATAAAAAAGGAACAATTGATAGACATGTGAGTGATGCTGAAATCACTGGGCTGAGTAAGAGAAGCCTGGCACAAAAGACCACATGCTGTAGGATTCCATTTACAGAAAATTCTAGAATGAGAGAAAATCATCTACAGTGGCAAAAGGGAGATCATGGCTGGCCTGGGTGTGAGAGCAGGACTTGCAACGGGCACAGGGGAACTTCTGGGATTTGATGGAAAGGAGATGTTTTCTATGTTGACTGGGGTCATAGTTATGTGAGTGCAGACACTTGTCAAAAACTATCCAAACTTGGGGTGCGTGGGAGACTCAGTCAGTTTTTAAAAGTGTCCAACTTCAGCTCAGGTCATGATCTCATGGTCTGTGGGTTCAAGCCCCATGTCGGGCTCTGTGCTGTAAGCTCAGAGCCTGGAGCCTGCTTTGGATTCTGTGTCTCCCTCTCTCTCTGCCCCTCCCCTGCTCATGCTCTGTCTCTCCCTCAAAAATAAACATTAAAACATTAAAAAAATAAATAAATAAACTAATAGAGTATTTCAAAAATGTGTGAAGTCGAATCAGGAGTTTGGAACAGGCTTCTCAAACTCACATATGCCTACGAACCACCTAGGCATCTCAGTAACGATGCACTCTGCATCAGTAGGTCTATGGAGGAGTCTGAGAGGCGGCATTTGAACAAGCTGTAAGTGGCTTTGCTCCCAGAAGAGGTCGGTATGATGGAAGCCTGTCCTCCCAAGACGAGTTCCACAGGATGGAAGATGGAGCTGAGAAAGCCATGGGTTTGCAGGACAGAATCTGATGTTGGTTTCAAAGGGGATTAGAAGGTCCATCCCAAATACACCACTTTGGCATTAGGACTTTCAGTCAACTGAGAAACAGGATCACAGAGAAAGTTCTCTACTCAGGGCGCCTGGGTGGCTCAGTTGGTTGAGTGACTCTTGACCTCAGTTCAGGTCATGATCTCACGGTTCGTGGGTTCAAGCCCTGTGGAGGGTGTGTTCTGTCAGTGCAGAGCCTGCTTGAAATTCTGTCTCTCTCTCTGCCCCTGCCCCACTTGCACAATACTTTTCTCTGTCTCTCAAAATAAACATTTACAAAACAAAAGCTCTCTACTCTCCCCCATCTGCCTAAATGAAGGACATGAAGCTTCCCTGTGAAAAGCACCCTGGTCTCCCACCCGCAAGGGCAAAATTACTCTTTATCTCCAGAGAGGACAGAACTGGACTCTTACCAGACCAGAGACAACAAAACACACTTGACCAAGTAACCCTTGTTTTCCATTACTCTCCAAATACTTGCCTTCCCATAATTTACCAACGCTCTGAGCTAACAATCCCTTTCCTCTGTCTTGTCACTTCTCTGCAATTACCGCCTTGGGTTAAAATGGTGCATCAGTCAGCCTGCGGATCTGACTGCCTTCTTGGGGTTTTCATTTCATTTCTGTGAGGCAACCCACAGGCACAGGAAATAAATCTTTTTAATCCTGTGACTCTGCATTGTGTCAATTCAATGTACAGGGGGCACTGAGCCTAACAGAGTGGAGGAAAAAGGTTTTTTTTCTCCTTGAAGGTGGTAACTGCCCCTGTTGGTAAACAGTTGAGAAATCAGAGCTCTCAGGGGCACCTGGGTGGCTCAGTCGGTTAAGCATCAGACTTTGGCTCAGGTCATGATCTCACGGTTTATGAGTTAGAACCCCGCATTGGGCTCTGTGCTGACAGCTCAGAGCCTGGAGCCTGCTTCGGTTCTGTGTCTCCCTCTCTCTCTGCCCCTCCCCCAGTCACACTCTGTCTCTCTCTCTCAAAAATAAATACACATTTAAAAAATTGAAAGAAAAAAAAAAAGACATCAGAGCTCTCAGATGGCAGTGTGGTTCTGGTTCTGCAGATTCTGAAGACAAAAGTGGAGGAGATGTAGAAACTGCTCACTTTAGCCTTGGATGGGTGTCTGGGAACAGACCCCAAGTGGAAATAGGAACTAATCACAGTGGACAAAGTTAGCATCATGGAAGCAAACCCCAGTGCCAGGGCCAGGTGGTGGATCTGTGATGCTCTACTTGCTGATAGAGTCTGACACAGTCTGACACAGCCACCCTGGAACCCCCGGGGACTTCTGTCTCATATGGGGAAATGCTCACATGTCAGGGAGAAGCAAGGATGTACAGCATAATCCCTGCAAGAGAGAAAAAACTGGCACAGGTAACTCTGGGCGCAAGTTCAACAAAACATTTGAAGATCTTCACAGGAACTGGGAACATGTAACACACTCCTGTGCTAAATCTTGCTCATTCTTCTTCTCCTCCTTTTTTTTTTTTTTTTTTTTTTTTTAGTGTTTATTTTTGGGAGGGGAGAGAAAAACTCAAGCAGGCTGTGCACTGTCAACACGGAGTATAATGTGGGGCTTGAACCCATGAACTATGAGGTCATGACCTGAGCCAAAATTGCGAGGGACGTTTAACCAACTGACCCACTTAGATGTCCAGTCCTGCCAATTTTTATAAGGAGAGTGGATGGAGTACATAAATATGTCAATTTAAAAACAGAGCTACTTTTCCCTGATTCCTGCCTCTAAGAATAGCTAAAATCCCAGCCCCCTGATGCATAAAACACACATGGGAGTCTGAATGGGGAGAGGAAGAAAGTTGGCGTGGACCCTGAGGAATCTCAAGGTGACGAGCTCTCTCATTCTTTATGTCTCATGCATCCCAACTTGAAGTGAACGCAGAGAAGCTGGCAAGCCAGAGACACCCCCCCCTCTCCCCACCCCAGGTGCAGAGAAAAACAAACCCGAACACAGCTTGTGGTCTCAGCCACAAGACCAGGAAAGGAGCAGCTGAGCCAGCCGGCATCACTGTTCTCCTCTACCCAGCACCGCAGAAAACACCACAGCCCCCAGCCTGCTCCTGTGGCAGAGAACAAACACCCTCATGAGGCTGATGCCAGGCATCCTGACACCCCACTGCTGGGTGTAGTGGCCTCCGAGAGGGCTGAGCAGAAGCCAGGGCTCCTGTCCTGCTGGCTGGAACAGTTCACCCCTCCCCGCCCGCCCCCACACCTGTGGTCATCTAGGGAGACCACGTGGTCAGTTGGAGCTCTGCCCCAGTCAGGAGCCCCCCTCCCTGGTGCCCATGGAGACTGAGGAGGGGGCTGGACTCCTTCCCTTCCTGGCAGGAACAGGACAGGACAGCCCACCCTGAGGGGTCTTCTGCTTAAGCAGGGGTCAGAGTGAAAACCCACCTGAACAGGTTTCAAGGGGACCCAGAGTGTCATAACGTAACATAGGAAGTCAAGGGCACCTGGGTGGCTCAGTTGGTTAAGCATCTGACTTTAGCTCAGGTCATGATCTCAAGGCTCCTGAGTTCGAGTCCCACGTCGGGCTCTGAGCTGACAGCTCAGAGCCTGGAGCCTGCTGCGGATTCTGTGTCTGCCTCTCTCTCTCTCTGCCCCTTCCCCCATCCCCGTGCTCGCTCTCTCTCTCTCTCTCTCTCAGTCTCAAAACTAAATAAACATTAAAAAAGAAAAAAAGAAGAAAGAAAGGAAGAAAGAAAGCAAGAAAATCACTGGCAACACCAAGAACCAGAACGATCTCAAAGTGAGTGAAAACGGAAGATATAAAGAGCAAGTAAATGGAAATACAAGAACCGAGAACCTGAGAGCTCAGGGATGAGCTCAACAGCAGAATGAAGGGCACAGGACAGTCTGTCAACCTGTGAAGACAGGAAAAGCCAACTGTGGCGGAGATGCTCTAACAGTCTCCGGTGCCTGTGGGACTGCAAGAACATGTCCCAGATGGGCACACAGCGTAGGGCCGAAAAACGCCTCCAAGAAACCAGGCCTCAATAATTCCCTTCTCTGGAAAAAGACGTTAGACCAGCTCATTCAGGAAGCAGAGCCAACCCCAAACAGGTAATCCAAGGAAATCCACATCAAAACACATCCTAATTAAACTTCCAAAAACAGAATCTGTAAAGTGGCTAGAGAAAAATGACAGCTTCCCCACATGAGGGAAGAAAATCCCCGTCTCTGATGAGAAACCACGGAGGGCAGGCAGAGGGGGGCCATATGCTTCAAGTACTGACAGGAATCGGGGCAGTGTGGGGCCCATGTCGGGAGAAAACACCTGCAGGAATGGAGGGATCCAGGCATTCTCAGATGGATCACAACCAAGTCCATCTTGACCAGCAGACTCGCCCTGTAGGAAAGGCTGAAGGAAATTATCTAAGTGGAAAGGAAGCCAGAGAAGGAACCAAAAGGAAGAAAATGGTAAGCAAAAATAGGAGATGCACTAGGCTTTCCTTCTCCATTTAAGTTTTCTCAATAACTGACAGTCTGATGTAGTTCTAAATGTATCTTGGGAGGCGCACTTGGGGGCTCAGTCGGTTGAGCACCTGACTTTGGTTCAGGTCATGATCTTACGGTTCATGAGTTCAAGCCCCACGTCAGGCTCTATAGTGATAGCTCAGAGCCTGGAACCTGCTTCAGATTCTGTGTGTGTGTCTCTCTCTCTGCTCCTCCCCTGCTCGTGTGCACACTCTTTCTCTTTCTGTCCAAAAAAAAAAAAAAAAAAAAAAAAAAAAGTATCTACAGGAACTAGTTAAATCACCTTTTAAAGAAACTTTATTTTTTTATTTTGGAGAGAGAGCACAAATGGGGGAGAATCTCAAGCAGGCTCTATGCTCACTCAGCACAGAGCCAGACATGGGACTCAACCCCATGACTCTGAGATCATGACCTGAGCCAAAATCAAGACTCAAGACACCCAATCAACTGAGCCACCCAGGCAACCCCTAATCACTTTTAATACAAAAGGGGGGGGGGATGAAGGGATGTTAAGGGCTGTGATAAGATATATATCTCTCTATATATCTATATGTATAATATAGAGGTATATCTGGATATGGATATATTGATTTCTGGTTTGAATCAATAAAATCAATACATATACATCTGTATACATCTATATGCACACAGATATATACATATATATATATAGATAGATAGATAGATATATAGATACATACATACATACATACATACATACATAATTTAATACCCACAGCAATCACTAGAAAAGCTGCATGACAGATTCTTTGATTGACCAAACTTTAGTCAGGGTCCCGAATCTTCTCCTGGGGCCATCTGTGGCCCTCCTATAAGGCACCTCCTTATAAAACACACATTTTTGGACACCTGGGTGGTTCAGTCGGTTGAGTGTCCGACTCTTCAATTTCAGTGCAGGTCATGGTTTGTGGGTTCGAGCCCCATGTTGGGCTCTGCACTGGTGGCATGGATCTTGCTTGGGAGTCTCTGTCTCCCTCCCTCTCTGTCCCTCCTGAGCTCACGCACACGCATGTTCTCTCTCTCAAAATAAATACATATTAAAAAAAATAAAAACTCCTTTAAAAGCTTTTTAAAATTGTAGAATATAAAACAAAACGCATGTTTAGTAAGAACGCTGATAAGTCAGTTTAACCAGAACCCCAACCCTTGATACCTGATTAGGTTCCTTATTGTCCATCATCCCTAGGTGAAGTCTGATCTCTGTGGCCTGCCTTTGGTGAGAATCCTGTTAGGTCAGTTTAGCTGGAACCCCATCTTATCCCTGATGTTTCCTCCTAGTAATGTTCTGTCCACAGACCTCCCTACCCCATGCTCCCCGGCCGTAAACTCCCACTTGCCATTGCTGTATTTGGAGGTGAGCCCCAGCTCTCTCCTCCACTGCACGATTCCTGCCATGTTCCCTATGTGGTCCTGAATAAAGTCTGCCTTATCATCTGTAACAAGTGTCACTGAATATTTTAACAATATAAAGACATATACTTGACAACACACTAGGTAAGTCAAGATGGAAAGCTACAGAATGTTCAGGTAACCCAGAGCAAGGCAAGAAAAAAAAAAAAAAAGAGAAACGAAATAACAGAACAAATGGGAAAAAAGGCATGTCAATAATTACATTAAAATATAAATGGTCTATGGGAATGCAAACTGGTGCAGCCACTCTGGAGAACAGTATAGAGGTTCCCCCCCAAAAATAAAAATAGAACTACCCTACGACCCAGCAATTGCACTACTAGGCATTTAGCCACGGGATACAGGTGTGTTGTTTCTAAGGGACATGTACACCCCCATGTTTATAGCAGCACTATCAACAACAGCCAAAGTATGGAAAGAGCCCAAATGTCCATCGATGGATGAATGGATAAAGAAGATAATAAAGATACACACACACACACACACACACACACACACACACACACACACACACACAATGGAGTATTACTCGGCAATCAAAAAGAATGAAATCTTGTCATTTGTAACTACGTGGATGGAACTGGAAAGCATTATGCTAAGTGAAATTAGAGAAAAACAAATATCATATGACTTCACTCATATGAGGACTTTAAGAGACAAAACAGATGAACATAAAGGAAGGGAAGCAAAAATAATATAAAAACAGGGAGGGGGACAAAACATAAGAGACTCATAAATATGGAGAACAAATAGAGGGTTACTGGAGGGGTTGGGGGAGGGGGGATGGGCTAAATGGGTAAGGGGCACTAAGGAATCTACTCCTGAAATCATTGTTGCACCATATGCTAATTTGGATGTACATTAAAAAAAAAATTTAAAAAATATAAATGGTCTAAATAAGACCTTTTTTTTTTTTTTTTTAAAGTAAACTCTATACCACACATGGGGTTTGAACTCAAGACCCTGAGATCAAGAACTGATGCTCTACCAACTGAGCCAGTCAGGTGCCCCTAAATTCATCACTTAAAACACAGCGATTGGCAGAGGGGATTAAAAAACCTGATCTGGGGCACCTGGGTGGCTCACTCAGTTAAACGTTAAGCGTCTAACTCTTGGTATTGGCTCAGGTCATGATTTGTGAGATGGAGCCCTGAGCTGGGCTCTGTGCTGACAGCATGGAGCCTGCTTGGGATTCGCTCTCTCCTTCCCACTCTGCCCCTCCCCCACCAGTGCTTTATCTCCCCAAATAAATAATAAAGTAAATTTTTAAAAAATTTAAAATATATATTTAAAATTAATAAAAAACAAAAAACCTGACCCAAATATAGGCTATCTAAATTTTTTTATGTTTATTTATTTTTGAGGGGGAGAGAGAGAGAGAGAGAGAGCGAGCGCACAAGTGGGAGAGGCCCAGAAAGGGGGAGACAGAAGACCCAAAGCAGGCTCTCAAGTGAGCGCAGAGCCCCACGTGGGGCTCAGTCTCACGAACCATGCTATCGTGACCATGAGCTGAAACCAAGAGACGCTTAACCGACTGAGCCACCCAGGTGCCCCTAACTATATGCTATCTAAAAGAAACTCACCTCAAACATGATGATTTGGCAGGTTGGAAGTAAAAAGATGGAAAGTATACATTACACAACCATTAATCAAAAGGAACAAGAGTAGGTATATTAATACCAAATGAGATACAGCAAAGAAAATTACTAGAGATGTTATATAATAAAAGGGTAGTCCGTGAAGGCATAGCAATCCTAAATGTGTATGTACCAAACAACAAAGCTGAAAAATATACAAGGCAAAAACTGACAGAACTCAAAGGAAAACAGACAAATTAATTACTATTGACTTCCATATCCTGCTCTCAACTGACAGAAAATAAGAAGTAACTTGATAGCACCACCAAACAAGAGGTTCTGATCAACTTCTATAAAACACTTCACCCAACACCAGCAGAATATATATCCTGTTTTTACGTGTGCACAGGACTATACCAAGACAGACCATACACTGGGTCATCAAAATCCTGGAGGGAGAGGAGAAACTCCCAACAAATTTGAAAGAAATACAGAGTATATTCTTGGATCATAATGGAACCAAACCAGAAATCTATAAAAGAAAATAAAGGGAAAACCTTCAAGCCTTTGGAAATGAAATACCACATTTTAAAATAATCCTTGGGTCAAAGAAGGCTCAAGAGAAATTAAAAAATACACTGAAATAAATGAAGGTAAAACCACATCATACTGTAACTTGTAGGATATGGCCAAAGTGGTTCTCAGAGGGATATCTACAGCACTAAAATGCTTATATTAAAAAATGCTTACATTTATTAACAAAGGCAAAGCATGGAAAGAGCCCAAATGTCCATTGATGGATGAATGGATAAAGAAGACATGGTATGTATACACACATGCACACACACACACAATGGAGTATTACTTGGCAATTAAAAAGAATGAAATCTTGGCATTTGCAACTACATGGATGGAACTAGAGGGTATTATGCTAAGTGGAATTAGTCAGAGAAAGACAAATATCATATGACTTCACTCATATGAGGACTTTAAGATACAAAACAGATGAACATAAGGGAAGGGAAGCAAAAATAATATAAAAACAGGGAGGGGGACACAACATAAGAGACTCTTAAATATGGAGAACAAACAGGGTTACTGGAGGGGTTGTGGGAGGGGAGATGGGCTAAATGGGCAAGGGGCATTAAGGAAGACACTTGCTGGGACGAGCACTGGGTGTTATACACAGGGGATGAATCATTGGATTTGACTCCTGAAATCATTATTGCACTGTATGCTAACTTGGATGTAAATTAAAAAAAAATGCTTACATTTGAGGGAAAGTCTCAAATCAATAATTGAAGCTCCCACCTCACGAACCTAGAAGGCAAACAGTAAAATAAACCCAAAGCATGTAGGAAGAAGAAAACAGTCAAGATGAGAGCAGAAATCAACGAAACTGAAAACAGGAAAATAACAAAGAAAAACCAATGAAACAATGAACTAGTTCTTTGAAAAGGTCAGTGAAAGTGAAAACCTCTAACAAGACTTAAACAGAAAAAAAAAGAGAGAGAGAAAACACAAATTTCCAGTATCAGAAATGAAACCGGAATATCACAGACCATGCCCATACCAAAACGATAAAGGAACACCACAAGAAAGTCTACATGCAATACATTTGACAATTTCAATGAAATGAGCCAACTGCTTGAGAAGCGCGTACTACCAAAACTCAACCACTATCAGATCACATGAACAGCTCTGTAACCATTAAGGAAGTTGGCTCTATAATTAAAATACCACTTCCCCCCACCCCGACAAAATCTCCCATTCATATGTTCCACTATCGTATTCTACCAAATGTTGAAGAATCAAAACCAAGTCTAGGGGTGCCTGGGTGGCCCAGGGTTGAGTTTCTGGCTCTTGGTTTTCAGGTCAGGTCACAACCCCAGGGTCGTGAGATTGAGCACCAGGTCGGGCTCTGCACTGAGCATGGACCCCCAGATTGGGATTCTCTCTCTCTGTCCCTCACCACCTCATGTGCACTCTCTTTCTCTCTCTCTAAAATAACATTTAAAAAATAACAAACAAATAAATAAAACCAATTCTAAACAATCTTTTTTAGAAAATAAAAGGGGACACTTTCTGATTCACCATACTCACCCATGAGTATAGGTACAGAAATTCTTAAAATGCAGGTGACCCTTGAACAAGTCAGGGATTAGGGGCACCGACCCTCCCCCACTACAACAGAAAATCCATGTATACCTTTTGACTTCCCCAAAACTTTACTAATCACCTGCTCTTTACCATAAGGAAAACTTACCAATGATATAAACAGTTAACCCATATTTTGTATGTTATATGTATTATACACTGCATTCTTACAATAAAGTGACAAAAGAGATCATTATTAAGAAAATTGCAAGGAAAATACATTAAAGTACTGCATTTGTCAAAAGAAAATCTTTGTATAAGTGGACAAACAGTTCAAATTCATGTGTTCAATGTTCAACTGTAAGTGCAAATAAAATCCAGTAATATATCAACAGAAGAAGACGTTTATTCCATGGCAAGAAGACGTTTATTCCAGGGAGGCAAGGCCGGTTCAATATTCAAAAATCAATAAACATAACCCACAATATTAAGAGTCGCAAGAAAATTCATGTGATCAATGGAAACAAAAACACGTAACATTGGACAAAATTCAATAACCACCCATGATAAAAACTCCAGAGAAACAGGCATTGAGGAGGTTTCTCAAGTGGATAAAGAGAATTTACAAAAATCCTACAGCTAACATACCAAATGGTGAAAGACTGAATGCTTTCTCTCTAAGATTGGGAACAAGGACATCTGCTCTCATCAGTGCTTTTCAACAACATGATAAGAGTCCTCACCAGCTGAATGAAGCAAGAAAAGGATATAAAGGCATATAATTGGAAAGAAATAAAACAGTTTTTATTTGCAGATAGCATGATGGTTTACATAGAAAATCTAGAGGACTCTATTTAAAAACAAACCAACAAAAATCCCTCCTTAAACAATGTGTCAATCCAGCAAGGTCACAGAATACAAAATCAACATACAAAAAAACCAACTGCATTTCTTTTTGTTGTTGTTGTTAAGTTTATTTATTTATTTTGGGACAGAGAAAGCCTGTGCGCATGAGCAGGGGAGAGTGGCAGAGAGAGGGAGAGAGAATCCGAAGCAGGCTCCACAATGTCAGTGCCGAGCCTGATACAGGGCTTGAACTCATTACCCTGTGATCATGACCTGACCCAAAATCAAGACACTTAACTGTCTGAGCCACCCAGGCTCCCTTCCACTGCATGTCTTATACTAGAAATCAAAATTAAAAAAAAAAAAAAAAGTATCATTTATAATTGCTCAAAAAATGAAGTACTTAGGTATGAATTTAACAAAACGTGTACAGCTACTTACAAGCTAAGGAGTACACAGCGCTAATGAAAGAAATCAAAGATGTAAGTAAATGGAGGGGTGCCCACTGGCTCAGTTGGGGAAGTGTGCACCTCTTGATCTCGAGGTCGTGAGTTCTAGTCCCACACTGGCTACAGAGATTACTCAAAAAAAATAAAAATAAAAAAATCTTAAAAAAAAAAGAGAGAAAGAAATAAGTAAATGGAGAGGCATCCCACATTCACAGACAGAATGACTCAGATGGGTGAAAATGTCAATGCTCCCCAAACGGATATACAGGCTAAACAAAATTCCTATCGAAATCTCTGTAAGACTCTTTGTAGACATGGACAAGATTATTCTAAAATTTACAAAGAAAGGCAAAGGGACAAAAACAGCTGAAGTAATTTATGAAAACAATACAATGGGAGGAATCAAGGCCACCACTTCCAAGACTTAGAAAATAGCCGCAGTAATCAAAGCTGTGCAGTATTAGTAGAGACAGACCTAGGTCGATGAAACAGAGTAAAGAACCCAGGAACAGACCTATAGAAATATGCTCAACAGAGTTTTTGCTTTTTTTACAGAGAGAGAAAGTGTGAGTGTGTGCACGAAAGGGCTGGGGCGGAAAGAGAGACAGAGAATCTTAAGCAGGCTCCACACCCAGCATGGATGTGGGGATAGATCTCAGGCCCTGGGATCATGACCTGAGCCACAATCAAAAGTCGGACGCTCAACCAACTGAGCCACCCAGGCGCCCCTTGAGTGATGTTTGACGAAGGAGCAAAAGCAATTCAATGGAGGGAAGAAAATCTTCCTTTTTTTTTTTTTTTTTAAATGTTTACTTCTTTATTTTGAGAGAGCACAGAGGAGGGCAGAGAGAGAGAGGGAGAGACAGAATTCCAAGCAGGCTCCATGCTGACAGCACAGACCTGATGGAGGGCTCGATCTCACGAACTGTGAGATCATGACCTGAGCCAGAGTCAAGAGTGAGACCCTAAACCCACTGAGCTACCCAGGAGCCCCGAAAACCTTTCCAACAGATGGGGCTGGAACCAGACATCCACTGGCACAAACAAATAAGCCACAACTAATGTGTCACACCTCATTTATAAGTTAGAGATCACGGGGGCGCCTGGATGGCTCAGGAGATTGAGTGTCCAGCTCAGGTCATGATCTCGTGGGTTTGTGGGATGGAGCACCACATTGCGCTCCACAGTGTGGAAACTGCTTGGGATTCTCTCTTCCTCTCTCTCTCTCTCTGCCCCTCCCCTGCTTTCTCTCTCTCTCTCTCTCTCAAAATAAAGAAACTTACATACATACATACATAAATAAATAAGCTACAGATCATGGACTCAAATCCAACTGGATCACAGATCATGGATTAAACCAATCATAGACTTAAAATGGAAAATGTTTAACTATATAACTTTTAGGCAAAAATATAGGATGAAGTTTTTGAGATTGAAGACCAGGCAAAGAGTTCTTAGACTTTACACCAAAAGCACGATCCTTAAAAGGAAAAACTCACAATTTGGAGTAAACGAACATTAAAAACTTTTGTGCTTCAACTATACTTTAATAAAAAAAATAAAATAAAAATTAAATACAGTAAAAGAAAATGGATGAAACCTTGGTTGGGGGCAGGGGGGAGGGGGTGGGAAGACCCTGTCAAAGGGAAGGAAAGTCAAGCTCCAGAATGAGAGGAAACATTTACAAAACACATATCCAACGAAGGTCAAGTATCTGGGACATATAAGGAACTCTCAAAGTAAGAGAAAAATGCAAATGGTCCCACTAGAACATGAGCAAAAGTCGTGATGAAATATTCCATAGAAGATGACAGGATATTCACAGGCCAGATCCGCACAGGAAAAGATGCCCAACATTATTAGCCCTCATGGAATGAAAATGTAAACCATAATGAGACATCACAGCACACCCATCAGAACAGCTTAAAAAAAAAAAAAAAAAAAAACAGTGCAAACAGTAAATGGTGGCAGCGAGAATGTAGATTACTCACACACTGCTCATGGGAATGGGATGGCGTAGAGTCCCTCCAGAAGACAAAACTAAATTTGCACTTAGCACACAACCCAGGGACTATATACCTGGGCATTTACCCCAGAGACACAAAGTGACGCTCACATAAAAACCTTATAAATATTTACAACAGCATTAGGCAGAATGGCCCAAACTAGAAAACAACCCAGAGGTTGTTCAACAGGTGCATGGGCAAAAAAATGTGGTGTATCTGGACCATGGAATTCCACTCAGAAATAAACAGCTCCTCAGACCGTGCCGACTGAACAGTCAACCCCCAAAGGCAGGGGTCCGTCTATACAACGTCCGTGAAGTTGACAACATCTGTGGTTAGTGTGGCCAACGAGAGGACGGCGTGAAGGAGCCATGGATTTCACTATAAAAAGCAACAGGAGGGATGGTCGTGGTGACACAAATGTTCTGTATCGTGTGTGTATCAACACCAGTGCGCTGGCTGTAGCCTCGGGCTGTGTCTTCACAAGACGTTACCATTTAGTGTAAAGAGTACAAGGGATCTCTGATATTTCTCACAACTGCATGCGAAGGTAGTTACTCAAAGAAAAAAGATAAACATTACATGTACCCACGTTCACAGCAGCATTATTCACGACAGCTGGACACAAACCAAGGGTCCACCAAAAATGAATAAACAACATGCATTATACACACACTATGGGATATTATCCAGCCTCAGAAAGGAAGTCCTGTCACAGGATACGGTATGGACGGACCCTGAAGTCCCTATACTACGTGAAACAAGCCAGTCACAAAGGTGTAATTCTTATGCAAGCTAGTTAGGGTAGCTGAGTTCATAAAATAGAACGGTCATCTCTCTGGGGACACGGCGAGCTATTCCTGGAACCAGTGAGGAGTTTCAGTTTGGAAAGATGAGAAAGTTCTGGAGATGGGCTGCATGACAGTGTGAATATGTGTATTACTAAACACTTAAAAACACTACAGTACATAAAAATAGTTAAGATGGTAAATTTTATGTAACATGTATTTTACTACAATTGAAACTAAGGGGCGCCTGGGGGGGCTCAGTCGGTTAAGTGTCTGATTCTTAATTTCCACTCAGGTCATGATCTCAGATTGTGAGTTCAAGCCACATGTTGGGCTCTGTGCTGACAGCACAGAGCCTGCTTGGGATTCTCTTTCTCTCACTCTGCCACTCCCTCCTTCACTTTCTCTCTCTCTCTCAAAATAAATAAACTTAAAAAAAATGTTAGAAAGACTGAGAAACAAAAACCTTCGTGATGAAGACTTTCACTGCACTGAGCAGAAACGATCTTCAGCAGAGTGATGAAACAGCACTGACTTACCAAAATCTGTCTCCTGTTTACTGGGGCCTTTACAGGAACGCAGAGAAATTCAAAGACGAATACCTTGGTTGGGGTACAGGAACGCAGAGAAATTCAAACACGAATACCAAGGCTCATTAGATACTAAGATCACAGCATCTCTGTGTGTCATACTGGCCAAAAGTCTCAATCTTTAATAAGAAACCTGAGTTTTCTCTCCTTGGGCTCACACTTGTGCTCAGCAGCCACCACACTACATGGGAGATGCTGACACATGTGAACAGAGCCCACGAACGCAGCTCTTGGGGAAAGGAGGTGCCCCACCCCATGTGCCCGGTACCACGTACCCAGGCTTCAGGTTATGCGGGATGCACTGTGCTTAGGATTGCTGAGAGCAACCTTGGGACGTGATTACTGTGTGTCTACCAGCCTTCAGATGGCCCTCCATCTGTAAGGAACAATAACCAGACAAGGTCCACACCTTCTTGTCATGCACTTTCTCGTACAACCAGACCAGGCTGTAATACCCAAGTCGCGTGCCAGCCAGCAGACATCATTAGAGAGAAACAAAGGGGGTGTGATGAGAAACCGTGGCCAGAGGCAATGAGGCTGGAAGGAAGTGCGTGAGACCCCCTATCGGACCAGCTTTCCATCCCACAGGGACGCCCAACAAGGGAAGCCTTGCACGGCCTTGTGCAGAATCACAACAGGGAAAAACGCCCAGGAAACTCCCCAACAACATGCCCGCTTGCATACAGCACTGACATAATCTCTGCTTTTCCTCCATTTCCTAAATACAATCACTGTGGTTATCACTGTGTAAGACAGTACCCTGTGAAGTATGAAAAGAGAGGTCTCCCTTTTTTCACAAGGGGGAAACCCTAACACACAGGGGGAGGACATCTGTCTCCCACCATCACAGCTGGCAGGCAGAGATGGGGTTCTTCAAGGGCTGTCCACACATCACTCACCGGGGGCAGCTGCAGGGCGGTTACCTGCTGTGTGTCCCTCAGACTTGCCTCCTGAAGAAGGGCAGACTCTTGCAGAACTGAAAGAGAAGAAACGTGGATTCATAAATCTCAGGTCTCTTCTCATCTGCAAGAGAAGGGCTGCAAGACGTCAAAGGGGTAAAGCACTTGTGAACCACAAGAATTTATGTCACCAATGAGAAGGCTTCAGCGGGGAATGCCTGGGTCATGTGCGCTAGGTCACTAGGGAGCTTTTTTGTGTATATGTGATGTTTTTTAATAAAATTTTTTTAATGCTTATTTATTTTTGAGAGTTGCACAGTGTCAGCAGGAGAGGGACAGAGAGAGAGGGAGATATAGAATCTGAAGCAGGCTCTGGGCTCTGAGCTGTCAGCACAGAGCCCAATGCGGGGCTCAAACCCACAAACCATGAGATCATGACCTGAGCCAAAGTTGGACGCCTGACCAACTGAGCCACCCAAGTGCCCCCAATTTTTAAACAATTTTTTAATGTTTGTTTTTGGCAGAGAGAGGGAGAGGGAGAGGGAGAGGGAGAGGGAGAGGGAGAGGGAGAGGGAGAGGGAGAGGGAGAGAGGGAGGGAGAGAGAGAGAGAGAGAGAGAGAAAGAGAGAGAGAGAGAGAGAGAGAGAGAGAGAGAGAGAGAGAGAGAGAGAATGAGCGGGGGAGGGGCAGAGAGAGGGGGAGACACAAAATCCAAACCAGGATCCAGGTTCTGAGCAGTCAGCACAGAGCCCAATGCAGGGCTTGAAGTCACAAACCATGAGATCATGACCTGAGTCGGAGTCAGACGCCTAACTGACTGAGCCACCCAGGTGCCCGTTTTTTAATTTTTTTTTAAGAGAAAGAGTATGAACAGGGAGGGGCAGAGGAGACAGAGAAAATCCCAAGGAGGCTCCACGCTCAGTGTAGAGTCCAACATGGGGCTCAAACCCATGACCCTGCGATCATGACCTGAACTGAAATCAAGAGTCAGATGCTCAGCTGACTGAGCTACCCAGGTGCCACTATTATTTTATTTTTTTAAATTTTAATTCCAGTATAGTACACATACAGCGTTATATTAGTTTCAGGTGGACAATACAGTAGTTTAGCAAATCTGTGTATTTACTCAGCTCATCAGGATAACTGTATGCTGCCATCAGGTAGCTCTGCAACTTTCCACGGGTGCAGGGATCTCAGCTTCAACCGCGATATGGGGGAAAATAAAGGTTAAAGCTCTACGGGGCTGTGGTGCCAGTAAGAGCTGCTAATAATGAACATGATTGTAGACTCCGCTATCATCTATAGATTTTTAAGTTCATAAATTGCAAAGCTGCATGAGGAAGCAGCTGTGAGGTACTCTTGGAAGAGCTACTGTCACATGAAAGTGCAGAGTGTGTGATTAGAGTCATCTCACCTGCCCTCAACTTGAGCTGCTGGGACCTCTGCTGTATTCTCCTATGACGTCCCTCCTCTGGCTGGGACTCATCGCCTGCCTCAGGCTTCTGCTAGCAGGGGGGGAGCCATGTACCTGGCAGGGAGTTGCTGTGTGAACCCGAGCTGTGTTTTAGAATGTGCTCCTTTTGGGGCGTCTGGGTGGCTTAGTCGATTAAGTCTCCAACTCTTGATTTTGGCTCGGGTCACGATCTCGCAGTTTATGAGTTTGAGCCTCACATCGGGCTCCACACTGATGGTGTGGAGCCTGTTTGAAATTCTCTCTCTCCGAAAAATAAGTAAACTTTAAAAAAACAATATGCTCCTTTTACAGAGTGAGACTTGGAAAGCTGTACTACCATCTCCTGGTTGAGAGGAAATCCCAGAGGCTGACCCTAGGTCATGTGTTAAATCACTGCCAAAGCTAACACTGGAAGCCAGTGTCCCTCACCTTTCGGACCTGGGACACGAAGCTTTCGTCATGGCACAGGCGAGACACCGGGAGGAGAGCCAGTTTAGCCTGTGGTGACGTCTGGCTGCCCCAGCTGTGGAAGCTCAGGTTTCGAGTAGGGGGTGATTTAATATGCTCTCTTACCTGCTGCCTTCTGAGGGAGGGACTACAGCCCTGCCTTACATGTCCCCAGAAGAAATGAGTGCAGGGACACTATGCACATCCCTCTGCAGAGCTGTCTCCAAACAAAATCTAGCTTTTGAGGAAGACCTTCAAGATTAGCAACTACACTGGGGTGCCTGGGTGGCTCAGGTGGTCAAGTGTCAAACTCTGGATTTCTGCTCAGGTCATGAGCTCACGGTTGGGAGTTTAAGCTCTGAGTGAAGCTCCGTGCTAACTGTGCTGAGGCTATCTGGCATTCTCTCTCTCACCCTCTCTCTGCCCCTCCCCTGCTCATGCTATCCCATTCTCACTCTCTAAATAAATAAATAAACTTAGAAAAAAAAAAACAAAAAAAAAACAACAACATAGGAACTATATAGCTGCTACTGGAGGCTCATCCCCACAAGTCAATGATGAATTTTAAGGTCTTCCTGATAACTAACTTGCATCATGCCTACTCTATCCATTTACTGTTGCCCGGGGAAATACTGGAGCTGACCTATCTGACCCAAAGCCCCTTGCAGCACCCGGCTCACCTGCCTGGGCTGGTGCAGCGCCTGGATCTCCTATCCGCCCTCCTGAAGACCCTCCCAGGGCACGACCCAGGCTGTGTGCACATACAAGGTTTATCTGGGAAAATGAGTTCTGGGCTGAGTTGTGTCCCAACCCTAGTACCTCAGAATATGACTGCATTTAGAGAGGTCTCTCAAGAGGTAATGAGTTAACGTGAGGTCACAAGGGTGGGCCCTGCTCCAACGACTCGTGTCCTTATAAATAGAGATTAGGACAACCGTGGGGAGATGCAGGGAGACCACGGTGATCAACAAGCCAAGGAAGGAGCCTCACGGGAAAGCGAGCCTGCCTGCACCTTGGTTTAGAACATCTATCCCACAGAACTCTGAGGATGTAAACCTGCATTGTTGGGCCTGCCCAGTACAATGCTTTGCCAAGCAATCCCTAGCAAACTAACACAAGGCCAGCGTGCCTGGACATCTGTACTAAAGTCAGATTAATTCCACCCAAAAAGAAACTTAATATTTTTTTTTTTTTTTTTTTTTACTGAAAAGCTTATAAAGGATCACTTCTATGAGTCACAGGAGTGCACTCCCGGCTTCCTATGGCATGTGTAACTACAGTACAACGTGGGGAGTCTGCCCACGCCAACCTGCACCCCACAGGGGTCACTCCTCTCAACCACAACTTCCCATGGTGGTTACCGTGACCAAAAGTCAAGAGGGGCTCAGGGTCTCCCCTCTCAGCATTCTGTGGGTAAAGTCCTTTAATTCTCAAAAGACCCATATGGATGATGATTATCCCCAAAGGGTGGGCCAGAAAACCAGGACTTGGAGAGTGCTCTTGGTCATAGCTAGAGAAGTCAAAGCCACCTGCCTCAAGCCACCACTGGCACTCTTTGTACAGATAGCCAAATAGGTCCAGGCGACATTCAGGCCTGAAAAACCCACCCTGTTCCCTCTGAAGCACTTGTAGATTTCCTTGCAGCTTCCTAACAAATCTGGAGAGCAGCTATTTCTTCGCTGGGGAAGGAGGTTCGGAAACACAAGATGTGGCTGTGCTCAGCCACCCACACAGGCGTCTCCCCAAACCGACCGAGCCTGGAGATGCACCCTCAAGAAGAGGAGATGGTGCGGCCTCAGACACCCACCCACAGCCCTGGTCACTCTGTGTGGATTTACCACAGTGAAGGGGGCACACATCCTCAGGAGATCCTGACTGAATTGCTCTATAGAAGGACCCAGACCATGGAAACAGTTCACGGCTCTTCAGGGGATGAGCAAGAAAAACCCAAGCCCAGAGCCAGAGGCACAGGGAGGGGTAACCCCACTGAGTACCTGGATCCCCACCGGGCTGGCCCGGGGTTCTGCTCGGGAGCCCAGGGCCCTGTGCTACGGCCGTGGGCTGGCTGTCCTGGCTCTTTGCAAGGTCGCTCTGGGCTTCTGCCGGCAGCCGCTCCGGCTCTCGGTCTGGAGGGCCTTCGCCATCATCAATCACCACGGGGTCTTCACAGTGCTTGAGCTGCAATCCCAGAGAGGGTGCTCAGGGCGAGGTGGAGAGGTCCTGCTGACCATCTGCACAGTGACCGCCATAGGCTCCACCAGGGCCCCGCATAGGACAGAACCATGCCCCAAAGCAGGACCTTCAAGGAATGGAACCTGCTTTCTTGGGAAACCAAACTCCAGTATGAGCCTTGCTGAAGCGTGGGGCTCTACACAGAACTTCTCCGCAGCCAGGGGCCACGAGGCACCCTCCCCACCAGTGCTGCCCAGCCCCGCTATGTTCCCCTGCTCACCCACTGCCAGGGCCGCCCAGGCTCCCGCTCCAGCGCCTCCACGGCCGCCACAGCCTGATCACCACTCTCGGGCTCCTGGGCCCGCACCCAGCCCTGGATCTCACGGGGCAGGATGGCCAGGAACTGCTCCAGCACCAGTCGCTCCAGGATCTGTTCCTTGGTGTGTCTGTCGGGCCTCAGCCAGCCCTGGCACAGGTCCCAGAGGCGGCGCAGGGCCTCCCGGGGGCCCGCCGCCTCCTGGTAGCGAAAACGGCGGAAGAGGCGGCGGGAGGACTCGGGGCTGGGAAGCTCGCTCTGGGGGCTAGGGTTCTCTCCTGGTGGGCTCCTCATTTTCCTGGGCTCCTCGCTTTCTTTCGGAGCCAAGACTCGGGGGCACAGGGCTGTGGGCATGATGGGATTTGATGGGGGTCAGCAGCAGAGGACGACCCTATTTCCAAACAGAAATCACTGGCTTTAATGTTCTGGTCTCCTGTGGCAGTTTTTTGGGGGCAGTGATGGGGAAAGTGACAAAACCCGCAGAGACCAGCCCATGGGACAAGTCCTCGGACATGGGACAAGGGTCACTGTGGCTGGCCCTTGCACAAGGGGAGATAGGGAAGACCCCCCCCCCCCCCCAACACAACAGCATCATGACAGGATTTCCCTAACGGGGCAGCCAAATGAGGCGGAGGATCTGGGAGAGAAGCACTAGCATATCAACACGTCACGGGCATTTCAGGCATCCAGGGAGCCCGACAGGGCCACATGCAGGGCAGAGATTGAAATGAGACTCTGTGGTACCTTCCGTGGCCAGGTCCTCCTGGACAGGACAAGTGAATAGGCCGCTATCTTGAGGCTTCGCAGCCAAAGTCCCCGTTCTTGCCCTTGAGACCTTTATAAAAAGAGCTGGAAAGACACAAACAGACATGCCTGGGGTGCCTGGGAGGAGCCTTCAAAGAGGATCCAGGACCAGAAATCAGCCATGCTGGTGCCCAGGGCCAGCCATCGGTGCTGGATCTGCTGGACTCACACAGAGCAAGAATTAATGGCACCCAGCAGAATCCAGGGGGATAAAGCACACAGCCCAGATGATGCCCATGCATAAGATGGGAAGAGTCAAAAGAGGCAGGTACATCCTGAGTGTAGAGCAGAAGGTAACTACGTATGTAAAAACATCAGTGCTTTCAGATCAGCCTCCACCCAATTTGCCCCCAAGTCTGGATGGCAAACTTTAGGATGTGTTTAAAGATGCACTGGCCTTCCATCAAGCCTCTAACCCACCCCCTTGTCCTCTTCAAACCATGATGAAGGCAACCGCGTACTGCTCTGGCGCAGTCACACCTGCACCTCCCCAGTGAACACACACAGGGCGACATCAGGGAGCAGTAACCCTGACTCTGCACTGTGGGACTCAAGGGAAGGGCGAATGGGGAAACATGAGGGCCTTGGACTCCAGTCTGCATAAGGCTCCAGCTCACTCCCATTTCACAGGAAGACCAGTGAGGCCAGGAGAGAGAACAAAGGCCACTGAGTGGCAATCAGAAACACTCCAGTCTCTGGGCCCCCTTGCTCTGCAACATAGAAACCAATACAGAATGACACCAAAGTATTCCAAGTGTGTCTGGGTGTCCTCCCGCCTCCAGCACCTGGAATACAATCTCTCCTCCACCTGCCCCCATGTTCCTTGAGTTCAGCCAGCGCACACCTGCCGGGCTTCTATATTGCTCAGACCTGCCCCTACGCTTGGGCGGGGGCTCGGGCCCCACCTTCTACACTCTGTTCGGAGCGGGGCATCCCGCTCGGGGTCTGTGCGGATCATCCTAAGCAGACAGCCGGGTCTGCCTTTGTCACCCCGGGACCTGGCACCTGGCACGCAGGCGGCGCAGAAGGATGCCTGATGAATGAGCTAACTTAAGTCCCGGGGGCCTTCCCGAAGGGGGCGGGGCATGCCTGTAGCAGCTCTCGGAGGACAGAGCCCCATCAGCAGAAAGGAAGGAGGAGGGCACGCTAGGCCAGACAGAGAGGCAGGCTGTCCTCGTTCCCCGCCTACCCCAGGCGCGCCTCCAGCGTAATCCGCTCCAGGCTCCTCACCTCGCAGCCCGGACCTCCTTCCCCGAGTCTAACTCCAATCCCTCTTGCTGCTGCGGAAGTCTCCGGCAGCAGCTCCTCATCCTTCCAGCCCGGCCTCCCGGGCGTCCTTCCTGAGGCGGAGGGGCTCTCTCCTTGGTTGGTCGAGCCCCCTTCTCCCGCTCATGCACGAAAACGCGGCTGAACTAGTGCGAGCAAATGGAGGCGCCTGCAAAACAGCATTCGTGCAGCCTTACAGCCCCGCCCGCGGAGTCCCTGGCGCGGAGAGACCTGGGCTGCGGGCGGGGAGACCCGGGCGCGTGGTGAGGCCGGGCGCGCGGGGAGACCGCGACTGCAGGCGGGGAGGCCCGGGCTTGAGGGGCCGGTAGCGGGGAGCGCGCGGGAGGTCAGGGCGGAGGCGGAGGACGGGGCTGCGGGCTAGGAGGCGGGGGCGCGGGGAGCCCGGGGCCGGGAGCGGGGAGGCCGGGGCGCGCGCGGAGGCCGGGAGCGGGGCGCGGGGAGGCCGGGGCCGGGAGCAGGGCGCGGGGAGGCCAGGGCACTCGGGAAGGCACCGGGCAGAGCGCGCGGGCCCCGCCGAGCTCCGGGCCGCACTCACCGCCGCGGCGCGTCCCCTTTGGCGGGCCGCGCTAGCCTGGCCGCCGCGGAGCCCGCCGGACGCGCAGGAAAGGAAAGGCCGGAGCCCTCCGGCTCCCTCCCCTGGGACACTTCCTGCTCCGCTCTAGGACTGGGGAGGTCTCCGCATCTCAGTGGTCGAGGTGTGCGCGGGGGGTGACATCCGACACCCCCCGGCCGGGCCCGGCCCGCGCGCCCCGCCCCGCTCCGCGCGCGCGCGCGCGCGCGCGCCCGCCGGGACACGGGCGTCCGGCCGGGGGCGTTGTGGGGCCCACCGCGCGGCTGCGGCCTGGACCACCCAGGTGTCGCGCTGGGGACGCGCCTGGGGGCGGACCGGGGGCTGGCCGGGGGCCCGGGGACGCCGGGAAGGGCCGATCCCGATCCCGGAGCCGCACCGGAATGTTGGTACTGGGAGGGGGCAGCGGAAGGAGGACGCTCCCGCGCGCCCTGGGCCACTGCATTCCCGGAGTCCTCCTGGGACCCTCCCGACCCAACCCCCCTGCAGCCGGAACCCCTCCCTCACGCCTAGCTCGCGGCCGCCGGGGACGCCAGGGCTGCAGAGACGGAGACCCCTCCTCCCCGTCGCAGCCCGCTGCAGCCCGCGCTTTCCAGGGATGATTCACAGTTTGAGATACGGCTGCCCGCTAAGGCCCTTCTGAGCATTAGGACAACCCTGGGGGATGCGCAAAGGGGCTGTGGGGAATCCCGGCCACGAGTGGCTGATCGGGAAGCTCATTCCTCGCTTCAGCGAAGGGTACGGCTAGATGTGCATACTGTGCTGGGGAGAGAGGCGAAGGGTATTTGAAGTCAGGTAACAGGGGCGAGCAGGAATTAGGGCCGTCGGACCCCCAGACAGGGCCACTTGCCACAACCCTATGCTGAACATAGTCTGGTGGCTCAAAGGGGTCTTCCTGCGCCCATCCCTAATCTTCCAGGCTCTGGAGCCTGGGAGAAGGCATGTCCAGGATCCCTGAGCAGACCCGATTCCCACCAGCCCTCTGCATCGTCTGCTCCATACCGAAGTTGGACTTTCCCACAGAAGAGAAGGCAAAGAAAAGGTTCCATCTACCAGAGCGGCGCCTGACGACACAGAACCCATTTGCCTCAGATCCTGTTTGAAGGCCAAGCAGAAATGAAATCAGTTCCCCTGAAGAAAGTGGCCTGGCAGAACAAATGGGTAGAAAGTGGATGGACTGAGGAGAAACCTGGATCCCTTAGCTGTGTTGTTCGCACTTCAGGGCCTGGGCACCTCCTGTTTCCTATAGACTGTAAATCATCACTCCTGACTAGTGCAGTTACTGGGATCCACCATTTGTCAAATACCTGGATTCGACTTTAACAGGAGATGCACCAAAGTGAAGCAGTGAAGTTCTTTGTGAACAGTGAGTGTTCCCCCAAATGACAGATACATGCAGGGCCACCCAGGTATCTTATGTGCAGCCACCCCCTTCAGGTTTTCCCTGGACTCACGGTTAGCAGGAATCAGGCACACTCAATTTCAGAAGCACCAGCCAGCAGCTTGGCCTGGACCAAGGCTAGCCCAGGTAGTTTGGGTTGAGGTGGTCTAGCCAGCAGCCCACGCCCACACCCTCTGCTGGAGCTCCTAGCCCTGTGACTGGCCAGAGATGCTGCTGTGGAGTGCTGGGAATCTGTGCTCACAATTCTGCCTAGGGCCAGTGGCCCTGCGGCAGATAAAATGCAGAGCCTAGAGATGACTGTGTACAGCTTCAGATCATTCCCTGCTGCCTACTCCATTTCCCTCCCCCAAACTGACACCTCCCTGTCACCTGTCTGCCCTTCACAGCTTAGAATATGCCCTCACTCTACATTTCACTCAGCCCCAGGGTTAGAGCCAGCCTCTGGGGTAAATCCTGCTTCATCAGTTCCTGACCAGGTGATCTCAGGCATGCTTAACCTTTCTATGCCTCAGTTTCTTCATCCAGGAAACAGATGAAGCTGCCTACCTCATTGGGTGCATGTTTGGGATCGTTCAGGCATTTAGCAAACTTACTGAGCACCTACTAGGCACTTCCAGCACTCAGGCACATCCATGCACACAACCAGCTCATGGGGGTAGGGTGCAGGCAAGCACTTGGTGCAATCAGTAACGTGGCTGCTATGTTGGATCCGTGTTGCAGAAGTGGAGCAGTGTCGAGGCTCCATCGTGACTGTGATATCTGAGAGAGTCAATCAAGCTCCAGCAGGGGTGAGAACAGGGTCCCCCGTGGAGGCCACCGTCACCACGGTGAGCTAAAGGAGTGGGGTGTCAGAGAGTGAGCAGGTAGGTGCATAGGCCTGGAAGCCATGGAAATGTCTTTTTTTTTTTCTGCACCATACAGGACTGTGTCAGGGACCACAGCGTGAAGCACCATGGTATGAACCCTGCACATAGACTCTGCTCAAGGACCATTGGCCATCTTGCATCAGTGTGTATGTTTATTCTGTTCATGTTACTGTTGCTGATTGATTGAAATACTTTCCATCTGCCACTAGTTCTTCCATTCTTGTGGTGGATGGAAAATCCTGGTTTCTGGAATCTTGAAGGGAAATCAGATAATAAATAAATGCCTCTGTGATATAACACTATTGGTGATAGATGCCATGAAAATAAAAATAAAATAAAATGAAACAAAATAAAATAAAACCCAGGTAAGGAGGAGCCTGCCGGGGCAGTCTAGAAGGACCTCCATGAGGTGACATTTGAACAGAGAGAGTATGGAAGTTTCAGCAGGTGCTCTGAACAAGCAGAACAGAGGTGTGTGGGGAAGAGCACTGCAGCAGAGAGAACTGCATGCAAAGGCTGTGAAGCAGGAGTTTGTTTCCCTCTGTGCACGCATGGTGAGAGAACAAGGAGCTGGAACAGTGACTGGATTTTACCTTCAGAAGTTTTCAGGAAGGGGCATGGCCTGATGGGACTTTCCTACTGTGATCACTGTATGCAACAGATTGGAGGACACAGAGAGCAGGGGCTGAGTTAGAAGCCGCAGGGGAAACAGGCAGTAGATGGTTGATCTGGCAAGCTGTGGCTGGGATCCCCCTGATGTGCTGTGGATGTTAGAGGAATGAGGAACGGTGTGGTTTGGACCTGAATTGGGCAGCTGAAGGGTTTGTCTAGGAAACAGTGAAGCAGGTTTCTGGAAAGGGCTTGGGAGGCAGTTGTGGAATTTTGTACTTGCTGGGTCTGAAATGCCCAAGAGACAAGTAGTGATGACCCTTGGGGGAGAACATGGAGGCTGGAGGTGGAAATGTGGAATCACAACAGCAGTGACCCTGGGATAGACAAGTATGAGTGGGTGCAGATGCTGCCTCTGGGAAGAGCAGGTAGAACTGGGCCAGGGCAGCTTCCAGATCAGGAAGAGAGTGGGGAGATGCAGAGGGGGAGGGGGAGAGGGAGGGAGAGGAAGGGAGGGGAAGAGGAGGGGGGAGGGAGGAGTAGGAGGAGAGGTGGAGGGGAGCAGGAAAGGGAGGAAGGGAGGAAGAAAGGGAGGAGTAGGAAAGGGAGGAGGAGGGGGAGGAGGAAAGAGAGGGGGAGGAGATGGAGGAGGAGGGGGAAGGAGGAGGGAGGGGAGGAGATGGAGGAGGAGAGGGGAAGGAGGAGGGAGGGGAAGCAGGAGAGGGAGGAGGGAGAGAAGGGGAGAAGGTGGGGGAAGAAGAAGGGAGGGGAAGGAGGAGAGGGAGGAGGGAGAGAAGGAAAGGGAGGAGGGAGAGAAGGAAGAAGGGAGGGGAAGGAGGAGGGGGAGGAGGAGGAAAGGGAGGAGGGGAGGAGATGGAGGAGGAGAGGGGAAGGAGGAGGGAGGGAGGAGATGGAGGAGGAGAAGGGAAGGAGGAGGAAGGGGAGGAGGAGGAGGGAAGGGAAGGAGGAGAGGGAGAAGGGAGAAGGGGAGGAGGAGGGGGAGGAGGAAAGGGAGGAGGGGAGGAGATGGAGGAGGAGAGGGGAAGGAGGAGGGAGGGAGGAGATGGAGGGGGAGGAGGAGGGAGGGGAAGAAGGAGAGGGAGGAGGGAGAGAAGGAAAGGGAGAAGGGGAGGAGGAAGGGGAGGAAGAAGGGAGGGGAAAGAGGAGAGAGAGGAGGGAGAGAAGGAAAGGGAGGAGGAGGGGGAGGAGGAAGGGAGGGGGGAGGAGAAAGAAAGGAAGGAGTGGAAGGAATGGAGGAGGAGAGAGGAAGGAGGAGGAAGGGGAGGAGGAGGGGGAGGAGAAAGGGGAGGAGGAGGGGGAGGAGGAAGGGAGGAGAGGAGGAAGAAAGGGAGAGGGGAGAAGGGAGAAGAGGAAAGGGGGGGGGAGGAGGAAGGGGAGGGAGAGGGGGAAAGGGAGAAGGTGAGGAGGAGGGGGAGGAGGGGAGGGGCTGGAGGAGGGAAAGGGAGGGAGGAGGAGGGGGAGCAGCTGCCCTGAGGTGGAGGGAAATTGGGCAGTGCTGAGCCTTGGAATCCCCCATAGGTGACTGAGGAATGGGGTAATTGCTGCTGGCAGATCACACCCCATGAGGAACTAACACCCTCCTAGGACTGGGTAGAGGGGCTGGGCAGGAGCCAGGGGCTGTGTGGAAGCAATCTCCAGCAGCAGGGAGGGGGCTGGGGTCCAGGGCCCAGGGGAGCTGCGAAGGGAGGAGGATAGGGAAGGTGGCCTCTGGTGACAGAGTGGGAATGTGTGGCTGTCTGGGAGTCCATGGTGGACACTGTCCAGTAAGATGAGAAGCAGGGTGTGATGGTATATTTTATGTGTCCACTTGGCTGGGCCAAGGTGCCCAGATTTTGATCAAACACTGGTTTACATTTGCTGTGAAGGTATTTCTAGATGAGATTAACCTTGAAATCAGGAAGCTTTGAGTAAACCTGGTTAGTGTCCCTCCATAATGTGGTTGAAACTCATCCAGCCTCCAGAGGCTCCAGAGCCAATCCCTTATCTCTAAATCTGTCAATCTGTACACTTATCCTAAATAGCTCTCTACATGTATACATATGTTAAATCTCTTTCTCTGCCCTGGGGCCCCTGGGTGTCCCTGTCCTTTGGGCTGCCCACTCTTGATTTCAGCTCAGGTCAGGATTCCAGGGTCCTGGGATCCAGCTGCCTCGAGGGCCCGTGCTGGGTGTGGAGACTGCCTGGGATTCTGTCTCACTTTTCCCTCTCCCTCTCCCCTTCTCCCCCATTCGTGTGTGCGTGCTCTCTATCTAATATATCTCCTAAATATCTTTATACATACATACCCTAAATGTCTCTCTGTGTACATACCCGACATATCCTAAATCCATACATATCCTAAATCCGTCTGTTTTCATTCTCCCCACCCCCCACCCCAATGCAAATGCCATTGGTCCCTGCCTTTGGAGAACTGCCCCTCCCCACCCCACCCCACTGCTGACAGGGAGGAGAAGGAGGGTGTGGATGCCTGAGAGCAGGGAGGACTTGGTATTTCATGCTTGTGTTGCAGACTGGGACAGCGAATGGGATATAGCAAAAGACTTGACAGATGTTGCCAAACGCAGGAAGTGAACTGTGCACAGTGAAGTGTGATGTATACGGCTCTCCTAAAAACCCAGGGTCTGCACACAGAAGGGCAACACTTAAGGGCACCCGGGGGGCTCAGCCAGTTAAATTCGCCTCGGGTCATGATCTCACAGTCCCTGTCTCTCTCCCCTGCCTCTCTTTCTCTTTCTCTCTCTCTCTCTCTCTCTCTCTCTCCCTCCCCCTCCCCCAAATAAATAACATTGAAAATAAAGAGAGAAAAAGAAAGGCAACAATTATGCCTTCCCTTGGGGTTTGGGTCATGATTGCACAAAATATGCTTGTGGACCTGTAACAAATACAGGTATGTATGCTGCCTCCCATGTAGTCCTACACCAGCCGCATCCACATTCCCTGGAAGCTTGTTAGAAATAGAACTCTCATGGGGTGCCTGGGTGGCTCTGTCGGTTAACCATCCATTTTGGCTCAGATCATGATCTCATGGTTCATGAGTTCGAGCCCAGCATTGGGCTCTGTGCTGACAGCTCAGAGCCTGGAACCTGCTTCGGATTCTTTGTCTCTCAATCTCTCTCTGCCCCTCCCCCGCTCACGCTCTGTCTGTCTCTCAAAAATGAATAAATGTAAAAAAAAAAAAAAATGAGACCTCAAACATTAGCTTTTGGGAGCTGTTTGTGAGCCTCAGGATGTTAATGCCAACATAGCCAGGTCACCAGGAGCCAGCCTGTAGTTTGACAAATTCAGATTAGCTGAAACAACCAGATTTCTGGGCTTGTGTCTTGAGGGATGATGCCCAGAGGAGGCTAGAGTGAGGCTTGATAAAAAAGGGGAAGAGAGTAGGTGATGGTCATTGAAAAGGGCATCTTTTGGGATGAGCACTGGGTGTTGTATGGAAACTAATTTGACAATAAATTTCATATAATAAAAAAAAAAAGACAAAAAAAAGGGGGAGGAGAAAAGTCTTTTGTAAGGTTTGGTTCCAGCTGAAGGAAGGAGGAAGAGAAGGGTATCAGGGACACTGCAGTGTGGATGCCATTTAGAGGTGGGCTCAGGAGAGTGGGGGTAGCTAAGGGTCCTGGGCTCTTAGGAGAAGAGGATTGCTTAACGGTGGAGTCACAGCTAAGTATAGCAAGTAGATCTGGGACGTCTCAGGTAAGGAAGTAAGTCACACCGAGACAGGTGCATTGTGGCATTTCCCAGCCGCTGTAAGACCCTGGGGACCTGTGAGTCCGTGTTTCCTGGGGACACATAGCTTCTCTGGTGCATCCGTCTTCCCTGCCCATCTCCTTCTTTCTTTTTTTTTTTTTAAACTTTTTTTTCTTTTAATGTTTATTCATTTTTGAGAGACAGAGTGTGAGTGGGGGAAGGGCAGAGAGAAGGAGACAGAATCCAAAGCAGGCTCCAGGCTCAGAGCTGTCAGCACAGAGCCTGATGCGGGGCTCAAACCCACAAGCCTCGAGATCATGACCTGAGACGAAGTCAGATGGTTAACCGACTAAGCCCCCCAGGTGTCCCTGCCTGTCTGCTTTTTAGTCCTCACTGATCTTCATGCTTTTCCTCCTAGACAGGTTTTGACTTTTTCAGCAGGTAAACACTGGTCACTGCAGTTCTTTGGATGTTTCCATTTATGCGTATTTGTGCTTTCTGACCTTCCTTTCTGCATGCTCAAGTCCCGATGGCCACTGAGGCTCAGGGAGAGGAAACTGGTCAAGGAGCCCATATTACGTTGTGTGTGAAAGAGAGAGATAGAAAGAGAAGGAGAAAGAAGAAAAGAGACATTACACAGGTTACATTTGGCATCTGCTAGGCTTACCACCTGCGTTTATCACCATGCTCACTGGAGTCCCAGGAAGCCTGAGCCCTAAACACCACATAAAGAGTTTGAAGTCTGTCCAGCAGAAAAGAAGGGCTCACTGCATGCTGGATCCCACATTCCGATGCATCCCACCACGTGTGTGTCCTGATCCCCTCTCAGAGCACAGACCCTGTCCTGTTCCCTCCATCTTTATACAGCCTGAACCCTGAGGTTCAGGGTTATAGTTTAAGTTCTATAACCCTGGTGTCCTTACCTTGGGTATTTTCTCTCAGTCCCAGGCACACAGAAGTCCAGTATCTGCCTCCTTGCCCTGTAATTACTTAAATGCTGGGAGGCATAGATAAGTTTCTCCATGCAAGAGCTGGTGATTCTACTCCTGCCTCACAGGGATCAGACACAAATTATTTTATATAAGTTCTCCAGCACACAGCCAGAGATACTGAAAAGTTTATTTTGAGAGAGAAATACAGAGAGAGAAACCCGAGCAAGCTCCACACTGTCAGCACAGAGCCTGATGCAGGGCTCGAAACCACGAACCGTGAGGTCATGAACTGAGCCGTCCAGGTGCCCCTGAATAGGTCCTTCTAATTCATCCTCTGCCATTAGTTGCATGGGAACCTTTCAACTGTTTTCAAGTTTGACATTTCAGTGTGTACCAGTTTACTTTTCTGCTGTTAAACACCTGGATCCATCTACATATTTTTGCCCCAGACATGAATTCTGTACTCCAAGTATTTCGGGTATTTCCTGATACTCTAGAGGCCCCTCCACTTTGCCAGCCTCTCTCTACCCCATTCCCTCATGCTCAATGTGCTTAGTGTGCAGGTAGGGGTGAAACCGAGGGCAGAATGGGTGGAAACGTGTCCCCCAGCAAGATATGTTTAAGTTGTAACCTTTGATTCCTGTGAATGTGACCTTATTGGGAAATAGGGTCTTCAAAGATGTAATCAAGTTCACACAGTTATATTGAACTAGAGTGAGCCCGAAATGTCATGATGCCTTGTAAGTAGGCCATGTGGGGTGCCTGGCTGGCTCAGTCGGTAGAGCACGTGACTCTTGATCTCAAGATTGTGCATTCAAGCCCCATGTCAGGTGTAGAAATTACTTAAAGTCTTAAAAGGGTGCCTGGGTGGCTCTCGGTTAAGCGTCCGACTTCAGCTCAGGTCATGATCTCACAGTTTGTGGGTTTGAGCCCTACATTGGGCTCTGTTCTGACAGCTCAGAGCCTGGAGCCTGCTTCTGATTCTGTGTCTCCATTTCTCTCTGCCCCTCCCCCGCTCACACTCTGTCTCTTTGTCCCTCTGTCAAAAAAAAAAAAAGTTAAAAAAGTCTTAGGAAAAAAGTAAGTAAGGCCATGTGAAGACAGACACACAGAAAGAAAGCCATGTGACACCAGGGGCAGAGGTTGGAGTGATGTGTCTACAAGGCGAGGAACAGCATTGATTGTTGGTAATCACCAGAAGTGAGAAGACAAGGAACTATCCCTCCGTTCATAGAGAGCATGGCCTGGCTGGTGCCTTGATTTCAGGCTGGCCTCTAGGACTCTTGCTGTTTCAGGGCACCCAATTTATTATTGTTATTTTTTAAAGTTTATTTATTTCCAAGTGAAAAAGATGGAGTGCAAACAGGGGAGGGGCAGAGAGAGAGGGAGACACAGAATCTGAAGCAGGCTCCAGGCTCTGAGCTGCCCACACAGAGCCCAGTGCAGGGGTGGAACTCACGAATCATGAGATCATGACCTGAACTGAATTCGGATGCTTAACTGACTGAGCCACCCAGGCACCCCTAAATTTTTTTGTTTATTTACTTTTGAGAGAGAGAGAGAGAATGAGAGAACGTTAGGGGGGAGGGGCAGAGAGAGAGGAAGACACAGAACCTGAAGCAGGCTCCAGGCTCTGAGCTATCAGCACAGAACCTGACATGGGGCCCAAACCCACGAACCTTGAGATCATGACCTGAGCTGAAACGTAGGAGGGAAGGGTACCTGGGAGGCTAACACAAAGGTGAGGGGTCTTGAAAACACTTGCTGTTTGGGTAGAACCGCATGACAAACCTGGAGGTGAGGTCAGACGTCCACAACCACCAGGCAACCACCAGGCTCACACATGGTGGGTATCACTGCCGGTCAGTGTTTCTCATGCTTCTTTTTGCCTGCATTCTAGAGAAGGCACATGCCTCATGAATCACGCTGATAATATCTATTCCATGTTGCTAGAAGAAGGATGAGCTGTTGTAGGCAAAGATTTTCCCCTCGACCCAACTCCTCTCAGGCTTCTCTGAGCATTTTTTCAACTTAGACCTGGCTTTGGGGGTCCATGTTCATCTGTACTGTCCAGTTTTAACGACTATCATGCTGAGTCTGGTGGCCCTGGAGATGCCTGATCAGATATCCTTCAGGTGCTGTCAGATCACCCTGGCTTGCTTTCTGCAGGAGTCCCTTTAGGTCATGTTGGCTTAGCCAGAATCCCCCTTTGCTCCTAATGTTTCCTCTTAGTAATTTTCTATCCGCTCACTCCCACCGTGCTCCTTGGCTATAAATTCCCACTTTTCCTTGTTGTATTCAGAGTGGAGCCCAATTTCTCTGCCCCACTGCAAGACCCCACTGCCTCCCTACATGTATCCCAATAGTCCCTTGAATAGATTGCCTTACAGTGTTTTAACAAGTGTCATGATTTTTTTTTTCTTTAAACACTGGCACAAGCTGTAATGGGTCTTTTAATATAACGGGGTGTTGATGAAGGGTTCTCATAAGGCTAAGAGGATCTTGACAGATATCAGACTTCAGTTAGCATTTTGGCAAAGCCCTGGAAAGAGAAGTGTGGGTTGCTGGCTCTCTGGCATGGCAAGAAATTAGATAATTGTCAGTACAGGAATTGAAGGCTGGAAAGACCTCTGCCCCATAACGGTTACTGAATCCAGCATTCACTGAAGAGGGCCCTTGTATGCCTCAGCCACCAACAGGTTGTGGAAAGACAGTGTCAGGTAAAAGTTCTCTCCCAGATCTGTGGGATGTCTGGGAACCAAAAACTCTTTAGCTTGTAGTAATATTTTGCTTGAGAAAGAGCATCCTAAAGCCTGCATTGTGAGCTTTGGAAATTGGGAAGGTCTGTCTCCTAAATCTCACCCAGAATAGGAGCTAGAATTCTAAACCTGTGAGGTAGGTAGGTCCCAGATCTGATCACACCACTGGCCTTCACGGGGACTCCCCAGCCGTGGCAGGAGGGACACTAGTGGGTCTTAACAAATGGGACAGGTGCACCACGTGTAACTAGATGTGAAGGGCTGCCTTCCTGTATGGCTTCCATGATCCAGGTTTCCAGCTCTGGAAGTAGGTAGTTTAAATGTTTCTTACTTTACAAATTCTCATGTGGAAGGTTAGAATTTACTTGTATCCTGGGATGCCTAGGTGATTCAGTGGGTTGGGTGGCCAGCTTCAACTTTCACTTGAACTTCAGCTCAGGTCATGATGAGCCCCAGGTCGGGTTCTGTGGTGACAGCTCAGAGCCTGGAGTCTGCTTTCGATTTGTCTCCTCTCTCTGCCCCTCCCCTGCTCATGCTCTGTCTGTCTCTCTCAGAAATAAATAAAAACATTTAAAAAAAACCCAAAATTACTCGTATCCTTAGCATCTCTCTTTCACACACACAGACCTGCATGTCTCATAACCAGTTATTATTTACTCCGACTGTTTAATATTTCTTTTAAAAAGTTATTTTTTTTTAATTTGCTACTTTTACTGAGTTAATACTATGATAAATGCTTATACATTATCCAAGTATCAAACGTCTGAATTGTTGAAACTGAGGCCTAGAAAAGTTAAGGATCTCCCCCTCTCTCCCCAAGGGCATTCGAGGAATTTCTGGGGACGAAAATTTCAATTTCCGGGCTATTTTATGGGACCGCTGCCTGGTCTGTCTAGAATTCCAGAACCTTTCCCTGGTTTCCAGCTGGACCTGCTATGACCTTCTCCTGTGCCCTCTCCAACTGGACGTCTGGCCTCGCGGAGTTCCTCGTATTCTCCACCACCCCCATCAAAGCCGGTGGCCCCCTCCGGGGCTCTGGGAGTCTCCTGTGGTCAGCACTTTGGCGCAAGGCTACGCGCCTCTCTGACTTTCCAGGGCCTCTGCTGCGGAACACCGGGTGGGCTGGCCCAGGGCAGGGTCGGTGCACCTTGTCTGGGAAGGCAAGGGTCCGGGAGGTGGGAGCACCCGCCAAGTCTGTGGGTGATTCTGGCACATGGCTGGACCCTGCAGCCTCCTGCCACCATCTGTCGTCATCAGTCACCAACTTTGGTAAGAAGGGCTCGCTCAGGCTCTCGCGCCCTCCAACGGGCAGAATTGGGAGTCTCAGCAGCTCCTGCCCGCCACCCCGGACAGATGAGAGGGAGAGGCTACGGGATCCGGTATTTATATCCAGATGGTCAGGCGGGTGTTTGAAACCCGAAAGGAACCATTTCAGTCCTGCCATTTCTAGGGCGGGAGGTTGTTTAAATAAATGTTAACATCGGGGCGCCTGGGTGGCTCAGTGGGTTAAGCGTTGACTTTGGCTCAGGTCATGATCTCACAGTTTGTGAGTTCGAGCCCTGCCTGGGCTCTGTGCTGAAGGCTCTCAGCCTGGAACCTGCTTTGGATTCAGATTCTGTGTCTCCTTCTCTCTCTGCCCCTCCACCACTTGTGCGCTCTCTCTCTCTCTCAAAAATAAATAATGTAAAAAATAAATAAACAAACGTTAACAGCGAAGAATTGTCCTAGGACATGTCCTTTGAAAAGGAAGCTAGACTGCCCCCCGCCTCTGGATTGTTCCCACCTACGGTTGACGACGAATTACAGTAGTAACAGCCAGAGCGGAAGCAGGCCTCATGCGCGGGCTCGTGCGCGGCGGCAGGTGCGCGCCCAGCAGATGCAGCACCCTCGCGAGTGAAAAGCTAGTAAACTCACGAGTGCAGAACCACCGCCAGAGGGGGATCGCCTCCGGGTATGAACTTACGTCTCCATTTACTGCAACTCCTCACCGGGTTCTATTTGATTTGGAGCAATGCGGCTTTCCCTTTCCTTCCTCTTCCAGAAACGTCCCCAAACCCTGTACTAAGACTTTTTGGAATCTTCCTTCTTACTGGGGGACTTTTGGAAGGATCCATGAGTTTGGCGGGGGGGAGGGGCGGGTACTGCCGGCCCGCTGAATGTCGAAGAGCCTTTTTCTACACCTGGAGCCTCGCAACAAATCCTCCCAACTGGTCTTAGACTGGTGTTTCCTTTATGAGTTGTGCGTGGCTTACAGTAGCGGGTCAACGCCAGTGTTACTGTTATATATATATATATATATATTTTTTTTTTTTTTTTTTTTTAACTGAAAAAACTAGTGGAGATTAGATGTCATTGCCCTAGTTTTGGAAATAAGACTATGGTATTTCTGAGATAGGGTTTTTGTTTTCTCAAACTCTGCAAGAAGGAAGAATGAGGGGAGCGTCCAGCAGCCAGAAATCACTGGTTACTTCACCACTGTTCTTATCTCCGCAATTTCATGGATTGTTTCAGAGAAGAAAAGGAGACACTTCCCCACCAGAAATAGTTTGGGGATCGCCTGCCTATCTGGGGAAGTCCTCAAAAGAAAACACACAAAGTACTTTGTAAAAGCTATTGAGGTACCCATTTTGAAACCCAATCTCAAGCAACCACAGTTAAGGTGGAATACGCATTTAAAAAGCCAGGCAAATATACATTTGAAAGAGGAGTTAGAGGAGTCTGGGTTTTATTCAGAACCAGCAAAAAGAAGCAGGACTGTGGAGGGAAGAAAATGTAAGGAATTTTCTTGTGTGTTTCAACTTTTAGGACAAGCACAGTGCTGATGATAGAACTCTGTGTCAGGGTATTCTCTGAAATTTGTTCTTGTTTTACACATACATACAAATGCAATGTTAAATGTGTTTCTTTGGCTTTCCATTTAAGAAAGCATGAAAGGGGGGCTCCTGGGTGTCTCAGTTGTTACGTGTCTGACTTTGTCATGATCTCAGGGGTTCATGAGTTTGAGCCCCCACACTGGGCTCTGTGGTGACAGTAGGGGTCTGCTTGGGATTCTCTCTTTCTCTCTGCCCCTCCCCTACTTGTGTACTCTCTCAAAATAAATAAATAAACTTAAAAAAAAACCACACCAGAATGTTTTTAAAAAAGTGTGAAAGACAGTAACCATATGAGACCCTGAGTTTTTTTTGTTTTTGAGACACTGGTATCCTGTATAATGAAAATGAAAATGCTGATTCCTGATGCCTCCTCAAACCTTCCCAATAGGAAGTACTGGGAGAGGGCCTTCCCACCTACATTTTAGCACCATACCATCAGTATTTCTTAAAATGCAGTGTGCATATATCCCCAAGGACTTACTTACTTTGTAGCTGGAGTTTTGTAGCTTTAGGCCACATTCCCCCATTTCACCCCCCCCCATTGTATTTTAATATGGAACAAAAGGCAAGTTCCCCAGGCTGGGAGGGACTATGAAGCCTGAAGCATCATTCTCTGGCAGAACCTCCTCCTGGGATTTAGGAGTTGCGGGATGCTGTACCCCCTCGCTGGGGAAGAAGGGAAGGCAGATGTGCACGCTGGTACCCACAGTAATGGAGTGGGCTTTAATGTAAGAGCTCCCTGCACAATGCTGGATGGTTTATTAGCAACCCTGCACTCTTCTTTTTTTTTTTTTTATTTGTATTTAATTTATTTTTTTAATTTACATCCAAGTTAGTTTGCATACAGTGCAACAATGATTTCAGTAGATTTCTTAATGCCCCTTACCCATTTAGCCCATCTCCCCTCCCACAATCCCTCCAGTAACCCTCTGTTTGTTCTCCATATTTAAGAGTCTCTTCTGTTTTGTCCCCCTCCCTGGTTTTATATTATTTTTGCTTCCCTTCCCTTATGTTCATCTGTTTTGTCTTTTAGAGTTCTCATATGAGTGAAGTCATATGATTTTTGCCTTTCTTTGACTGACTAATTTCACTTAGCATAATACCCTCCTGTTCCATCCATATAGTTGCAAATGGCAAGATTTAATTCTTTCTGATTGCCAAGTAATACTCCATTGTATATACATATACATACACACACACACACACACACACACACACACACACACACACCCACCACGTCTTCTTTATCCATTCATCCATCGATGGACATTTGGGCTCTTTCCATACTTTGGCTATTGTTGATAGAACCCTGCACCCTTCTAAAACTAAAGTGACTTGCTGGAAGACTGAAAAAGACTTTATAAAAGAAAAAAAAAAGTAGTGTTCTGTGCACACTGCCTCCCAGGGGAGATCCCCAGAGCCGCCTGTGCCTGCCTCCCTGGCCTGTGGCCCAGGAGTGCCTTTCCTGTAGTCTTCGCCAGAGATTATCCTGAGGAGTTCAGGGCATCTGTGCCCGAATGTACACCACATGTCCTAGAAAACAGGACAACATGCAGGGGGACTGGGTGCAATCCACTGTGCTAGTGGGTCCAGGCTGCAGGGGCACTGGTGAAGCACAGGCGCCTTGGAGAGGTCATGTCCACAGCTGGATCGGCTGGGGCAGGCACATTCAGTGAAAGGGTGACCTTTGAAGGGCCACGAGCCCTGCACGGTTTTACTTATTTATTTTTAATACAAATCACAAGGGCAAGCGTTTCCTCCCAGGGGAGTCCTGCACAAATGGATCCCCTGCACACTTGAGTATAGCAGGAGGGAAAATGGTCCCTTGTACTTTGCTGTAACAGAGGGGCTGAGAAGAGGCTTGAGGCAACTTTGGGTTCAAAACTGTCCATTCCTCCAGCCTGTGGGCAGCCCCATGATATGGGAAGGGGACCCGGCTCCTCCAACCTGAATGTCCACAGCAACTGGCCAGGAGATGCACACCAGGTGCCACAGAGTCTCTGAGCCACGGTCCCACTTTTAGACCACACCCTAATCTCCGAAAAACCCCTCCACACCCTCACGTCCACGCGGGTCCACCAGCTGCAGCACCCTCATACACAGGCCCCTGGACCACCGATTCCTTCCTCCTCTTTCTCCTCCTCCCCCCCCATCCCCTCCTCTTCCTTTCTTCTCCTTCCTCCTCCTCCCCCTCCTCCTCTCCCCCTTCCTCCCCCTCCTCCCCCTCACACCTCCTCCTCTTCCTATCTTCTCCTTCCTCCTCCTCCCCCTCCTCATCCTCTCCCTCTCCCTTCTCCACCTCTCTCACTCTCCTTTCTTCTCTTTCCTCCTCCTTCCTCCTCTTCTCCTTTCCCCCGCTCACCCCCTCCTCTTCCTTTCTTCTCCTTCCTCCTCCACCCTCCTCCTCTCCTGTTAGGGAATATGACTGGAATGCTGGTGGGAAAACCAAGTGGCACTTGGAGACCTTGGTGGATTGGAGATTTATTTAATACCAGCGGGCTCAGAGGAGACTGTTTCTCCAAAGATCTGAGTCCTGAATGTGAGTGGGAAGGGTAATTTATAGTTATCAGCCTCTATATTTGTGTATGTGGGGGTGGTTGGTGGTTTGCATGTGCAGCAAACAAAGGAAGAAGAACCCGGAGGAGGGGTCCCTAAGCTAGAGACCAGAGTTTGTTTTAGCTCAATCAATCATCTTTGGTGTATTTTATCCACTTCTCCAACATTCCCCCCTTTGATGCCTTTTAAAAAAACCTTTAGTAGGCATCACCTTTCAGTTTTACAGGTTGGTACTCTCAGAAGACTAAGATATGTGCAGTAGTTTGGCGAGGAACAGTGTTTTCAATAAAATGTACCATGGCATTCAGTACACAAGGGCCAATGGATACAAGTAAAATTATGGAGACGAGGGGCCCCGCCAGGGCAGGAAGCCAGGATGCCCAATCTGTGAGATCCCATCCTTTCCATTGATTGATACTCTCTTGTTCTCTAAGTTGAATTCTTTCCTCGAGTTCCTTAACCTTAATTGTGACTATTTCTGACTGGTTTACGTGATAACAACATTCCTCCCCCAGAAAGATGCAAGTCCCTCCTTTTTCTGAAGTGAGGAGGTGGAGGGCTTG
This sequence comes from Panthera tigris, assembly GCF_018350195.1. Lineage (NCBI taxonomy): Eukaryota > Metazoa > Chordata > Mammalia > Carnivora > Felidae > Panthera > Panthera tigris. The sequence goes on along the minus strand of NC_056660.1, from coordinate 86,818,390 downwards.
CATATTTTGGAGGGTCACTGCTGCCGGAGAGTTTATTTGGCTTTGTAAGGTTACCAGAGAATCTGCCACCTGTTCCATGTCTTCATTTAACTCTTGAGATAGTCTATGGTATAATCCTACGGATGAACCTATATCCCCTATTCCAATTCCTATTCCTGTCGCAATTCCTGCTGCTATCAGAATGGGAAGCAGGATTGCCCATTTAGCCCAGGCTGTGAGGCTAAAGGTTGTTAGGAGCTGATCTTCAGTGTATACGGATATCTCTGGGGTTAGGAAGACGGAATAACATATCTGAGTCCACTGGCCTCTAAGCATCGGTAGGCTGAATCAGAACACAGATAGAACACCCCAGGGGGTGAACACAGGGTTGAATTTGTATTTAAGGTTATATTTCTTCCGCACTGAAAGGTACCATTCCTATCTTCAGGCAGTGTACAGGTTAGATTGTCGACATTTGTGAGACGGACCCCAGTGGCCAGGGTTCCAACTAAGACAGAGGTGTTGGTTTTGAGATTTTCAGGAGCTTCCCAGGTCAAAGGGATAGGAGTGGCTAAGTAAGCCCTCTGGCTGAGGGGAAGCACATCCAGCAGGTTTGGGTGTGATTATCTATTTTATGGAGGACTGGTAGAGTAGTGTTAGTCCAACATTGGAGTGGGGACTTGGTAAGCATCTGATTGAGAGCTGAAAGTTTCAAACCTTGGTAGGCTGCCGGGGGAGTGGTCACCTTTATGGCTTGTATTACCCTATCCTGGGTATCCTTCATAACTGTTTGAAGGGCCCTGTCTTGCAACCCTCCCCAGTCCGAGATCCCCCACTGAGGAAGGTAAGTGTAACAATCTTGCTTTCCTCTCTGGAGGCCCTTGTTGTGACATGGGTTCCTGACATTTAGGGTTATCTCTATGGTCCAATACGTAGTCCTTGGGGCACCGGGTGGCTGACAGAGAGTGGGTGTTTTTCCCTTGTAGCAATCTTGTGAAGGGAGGTGAAGGCGCTCAACGCCCTTGACCCCCTTATTGTCATATAACAATCCTGGGGGCAAAGTGGGTAAGCAGCAGTTGTGAGGGTGAGATAGGTTATCATAATATAAAGGCAATACTTAATAATTCTCCCATTCAGAGGAGGTAGGTGAGACCCAGCATGCATCTTTTGTCCCATGTCCAGCTTGTTGGTGCATTCTCTATCAGCCCAACAGTAAGAATTAAGATCAGGGCTATGGCACCAGTAAGGGGCAAGGGCTGGCAGAATTGCATCCAAACCCCTGGGCTTGGTCCACATGTTGATTCCTCAAGCTTCTGTCATGCACAGGCCAGCCAGCTTCCGGGGCGTGGCTGGAGCAGGGCTGGAGATCTCAGGGGCCAGTGTCTTTTTGAGGGTCAGTTTAAGCGGGTTGACTGGATCTGGGTCACATTGCCAGGTTGAGAGTTCCTCTGAGTTGGCCTTCTTAGCTCTGGAGTGATAGACCCATGGGGTGATACCTGAAACTGAATCCTCTATTTGGTTGTATGCCTGTGAAGTCCACCTCCAAGTCTTTGAAAGGGGTGGGTTTCTGGTAACTGTCAGACCAGGTTTAGGGAAGATATGGTTTGCATATTTAGAGATCCATCCTGTCCAGTGGCTTAAATAATCATATGCCCATGGGGTCTTATTATTATCCCCATAGAATAACAAGCACAGAAGATTGCCTATATATGAAATACTATAACAATTTTCTGAAGTTTACCTCAAGTTGTCTAGTTTAGGCAAACAACAAACATTTGTTTGTTGCAGAATTGGGTGAATTTCTCTTCATGAGGTCCCCAAGATATCCTGAGGTTCCTGCACCTGACAGGAAGTGACCTTCTTTACTCACCTGGTGAGGCTGCTGGGAACTCTGTAAGCAAAGCACCAGGCCAGCATTTCTAAGGGGCTTTATGGCTCCATGTTTTATAAAGCCAACCCTAATTCCTTAAAGCTGTCTGGTCATATCTGAGTCTATGAATGTCATCCTCAAATATGACATTCCAGTCAACACCTTGGTAAAATAATCAGTATTTCCAAATGGTGACCTGTTATAAGATGAATAGATTCTTATTGAACTTATGCAAACAATTGTAATTGTCATGAAAGAAAGAATACTCATTGAGAGTTTTGAATTTGGGGGGAATTAAGTAGAGAGAAAAGATAAATGCTTCAGTTTACAAATGAATACTTTATGACATTTTTGTATATCATAGATATCTTAAGAGAAAGTTTCCTTAATCTGGGAGAGGAAACATTAGAGAACCAGCAATATTTTCAACAAGAATCACAGAAGTATAATCTTCCTCAGTTCATCTAATCCCATGTTTCTAATTCTTGTTCAATTTGAATTCAGCTTTTTAGTTCTGGAAATTGTTATGCATTTTAGTATTAATCTTAGAGATGTTGAATACCTGTATTTATCCCCAAAGTCCTTTTTATAAATCTCCTTGAAGGAGAGAATAAGAATAATTATAAATGGCAAAATCTCAGAAATAGACATCATTGAAGATTTGATGAGAGTTCATTATGATGCAATTGACAAAGAAATTTGGTTATTTCTGTGACACATAACATCTCAAGTAATCAGAATATTAAGTGATGACCTTATATCAAAACATTAAAATTTTAGGAATTGCATATATTTGGGGAGTTACAGCATTTACCTGTGCAATACAATCTAAGGTTTACCACTATATAAACAGAGCTTTTCCAAGTAACTTAACATCCCAAATAAAAGGGCCTAATTGGTCAAGAAGACTTCCTTTACCATTTAAATTCTGAGAAGTTTGTTAAAACCTCAGAAGTCATAAGTGCATCCTAAATAGGATTACAGATTGTTACAAATCTTACAATTTTATTTATTCAATCAAAGTGGCAATAAAAGATCCCAAAGGTGAATGTATAGCATTATATAGTTGTTATCAAAACCTAGCTCCTTTGACGTTCAGAAGTTTTAACTAACTAATCAAAGACCTGATAGATATGAGACCTAAAATTTTGATTTTCCCAGAGGATAAATCTTTGTTTGCATTGTCTTATCAAAAGCAGATCAACAGTTCAAGAAAACTTTGTCTTTTGAGCAGAGAGAAAAGCAGTATTGCAACCTTATACTAGTGTACTTTTAAAGTTCCATTCATCTCAACCTTCTATAACTTTCTTTTGCTTCTAAATTTTGTCCCAAAGCCATTTCTTTCCAAATAACCAGTCTCATTTAGGATAAAATTACTTTCTTCTACCCTCAACGAAACTGTATTTCCATTCCTTATATCTTTCTTATATACCTCCTATTTTCCTACAGAGTTGCTTTCTTTATTTTCATCAGTCTTAAGTACATTTAGCAGAATTTTAACACTTAGGAAACCTTAGTCTCCAATTGAGGACTTAGTAACCAATTGAGAGGTGTTTACGTCAGAAATTTTTTAGATGGTAAATTCATGAACCAATTAAGTACAAAGCATGTTTTCCAATAGGTCCAAATAGCCTTAATTTCTTAGCAATAAGAAGTTAAAAACACACACCTATGTTCAATAATCAAAGCTTTAGCATTCCATCCTATTTGGAAAGTTTCAGGTTACCAAGGACCTTGAAAGTTATCTTAACAATTACCCATGAAAACTTTGAGACAGACAAAATTAACTATCATTAACAAATTGCAACAGAGATAACATGAACTTATTTGACCTTTGCCAATAACTTTAAAGACAGGGCCGATAAACTTAAATTAGTTTAAACATCGAATATGTTTACCTGCCTTCACCTAAAAGTCAATCAATTTTTCCCCATTGTCAATTTTCATTTGGGGCACCAGTGGAAGTATCTGAAATGGGTGATCCAAGGGATGTGCACTTTGCTCCTTGACTTGGAGGGTGGGAGGAGGAACCAGTGGTGCCTGAGACACTGAGGATGGTATAGGACCACACCCAAGTTGGTGAAGAAACATGAGGGGGAGGGGAAGGCAGAAGCAGCAACTGCTTGGGAATATTCCTTAAAGACCCTGTCCCGAGGTAGACTAACCCCAGTTGGCTCCAATTATAGCTGTTAACCTGGGAAATGAGGGAGAATCCCTCACATCTATCTATTAAGCAGAGGAACAGGGAGGGAGAGTCAGTGTCCCCTTTTAGTCTGGTTCTATCTTGGCTAGACCAATAAGGTCCCCTTCTTGAGCTTCCTCCTGATTTCGGCTGGGTTTTGGGACTTCCCCTGGTTGGGACACTTATTCTTTTTAATGTCCTTTCCCCTGCAGTAGGTTCATTGACCCCTTGCTAAGGAGGTTCTGGGCCTCCCCCCTTGCTGCTGGGCAAATTTATGGCCTTCTCAGCCCCCTGCTCTGATCCCCCTGAGAGCCTTTTGATATCAGTGGATGTGGACTGGCGTCTGGAGAGTGCCTGCACCTGGCTGAGGGTGCAATCTGGCCACAGGGCCTAGTGGAGGAGGGTTCTCTGGCCTGGAAGGGGAGGAGAAATGGTCAGTGGTGGCAGCAGCAAGTCCTCCCAGGGAGGAGTTTCAAGCTCAGGGGAGGGGGGAGGGAGCCTAAAGAGTCATGAAGAAGGAAACATTAGGTGAGTGGTCAGTCGCTTCTTTGGCTCCCTGGGTGAGTCTCCAGATAAAGTGGTTAAAACCTTTGCCTGGCTCTCCTTGCCCCATCCCAACCCCACAATGCTCCTGTGAGGCAGAGTCACAAAGACAGGGGGATAGGGGTGCCCCCTCCAATGAGGAGACCAGCCAGATGCCTGCCTGGCGGTGTCCTGAAGGAACCTAGGCAACGCTCAGCCCCACAGGTCCCAACTCTGCGACCCATGATCAGAAACCATTCTGATATCACCACAGACTAAGCTCCATCCATCGTGAAATCGCAGATGGGCCCACTCAGACTCCATGGCCCCCTGGGGACCCCAAGGATACCCGCCCATGGAGCCACAGAATCGAACTCGGCAGGCAAGCTAGACCTAGTCACACATTGACATTCACATACACACCAGAAGTTATTATATTCCCTGCCATAGAATCCCTACCTGTGAGACCTCTGAAGTCTCAGGGAGTGATCAGGTCCCCCCTTCCACTCTTGCGAGTGGGCCTGACTAGATTGGGCCCCAGCCTTACCAGTTCCGACCCTCCGGTCCAGGAACTCATCTGCCGAGTCTCCTCGAGTCCGGTGGAAACAGCAGAGTGGGCCAGCCTGAAGGGGACAGAGAAGGAAACTGCCAAAATTTAGGCACTCTCCCTTGTGATCCCTCATTCTGTCACCACCTTGTTGTTCTCCCAAACCAGTGGTAACAATGGGCCAATGCGGTTGGGTTTCCGGTCAGTGAACCAAATTTTTTATGGAATCAGGCTGGAACGCTGGTGGGAAAACCAAGCAGCACTCGGAGACCTTGGTGGATTGGAGATTTATTTAACACCAGCAGGCTCAGAGGAGACCATTTCTCCAAAGATCTGAGCCCCGAATGCGAGCAGGAAGGGTAATTTATAGTTATCAGCCTCCATATTTGTGTATGTGTGTGTGGGTGTGTGTGGGGGGGTTTGTGTGCATAGCATACAAGGAAGAAGGACCTCCCCCCCCCCCGCCCCTGGAGGGGTCTTTAAGCTAGAGACCAGAGTTTGTTTTAGTCCAATCAGCCATCTTTGGCGTGCTTTATCCACTTCTCCAACACTCCCTCCCCCTCCTCCCCCTCTCTCACCCCTCCTCTTCCTATCTTCTCCTTCCTCCTCCTCCCCCTCCTCATCCTCTCCCTCTCTCTCCTCCCCCTCTCTCACCTCCTCTTCCTCCTCCCTCTATATCCTCTCCCTCCTCCTCCCTCCCCCTCCTCCCTTTCTCTCACCCCCTTCTCTTCCTTTCTTCTTCCTCTTCCTCCCCCCACTTCTTCTGACTTAAGAGGTACAGGATTGATGTCAGCTGGGCAAGTCCTAGGCATCTTTTCTAGAACCTCTTTTGGAAACATGTTGAGTTTTCTGCATGCTCCTGTGAGAGGGATGCAGGCAGGCCTGTGGAGGACCCAGAGGGGGACCTGCAGGACCAGCCAGGAGGGTCCCTAGCTCTGCAAGATAGAAAATCAACAGGAGCCATCAGGAGCTGAGAGCAGAGTTTATGGAAGGTGTAAAGAGAGTGCAGGAACAGACCAAGTGGGAGACGTAGAAAGGAAAGGAGAGAGTCTTGTCTTTGCTCTTGGGTCTGGGGTTTCTACTAAGGATCGTGGTCTGGTGTAGGCCCTCTCAGGCATCCAGGAACTGGTTAGATAGGACAAGTGCCCAGCAGTCCCTCATAAGTCAACTATTCTTCGGAGCTAGGGGGACCTTGGCTTCCAGATGTCTAGTGCCTGTGGTCTGGAATACACCTATGATGCTTTCACCTGGTCTGTCCTGAGATGTTATCTATTGTGCTAGAAGACTAAATAAATCATCAATCTTTGTTCCTTACAAGGAGGACATATGTTATTTGTTGTATGAGGCACGTGTAAGTGGAGGTGTGGGTTCCAACAAGAATGGAAGCGGGAAAAGGAGCAGAAAACAGATTTTCATGGAGTGCTTTAGTTTCCCTCACTCAGAAGGATTCACCAGGAACCCTCAGGTGGGCCTTTGCTTTGCAGTGGCTGAGACATGAAAAAGGTCTTCCCCTCTTTTCTTTTTCTCTCTCTGCCCCCATCATCCCCTTTCTCCTCACCCCCACCCCCCACCATCTTATCTCCTCCTCCTCTTCTGTTTTCCTTCTTACATCAAATTTCAGATTGAAAAGCCCTTGCAGAAGAGTTCCTGAAGGAGGCCAGGATGGTTGGCCTCAGTCTCGCTGACTTTGGCGAGTTTCATGGTTTTTGTTTAGAGTTGGTTGTGACAGCATTGCTAGAAGAAAATAAACTGCAGAACTTTAGTACAAATTTGTTGCCTTATAACACACACACACACACACACACACACACACAAATGTGAATATTCCCTCATCATACTATTTGTTGTTGTTGTTGTTGTTGTTGTTGTTGCTGTTGTTCTAGATATATCTTTACATTCAGATATTTTAGTAATTTTGAGTCATACTTTTTATCTAGAATGGTTCTGTTCACAGCCTTGGGGACTGAGCTGTGAGTAAGGCATACAGGTTTCCTGTGCTTTTGCAGTTGGCTTTGTGTGTGCATGTGTGTGTGTGTGTATTATCTGCATGAAAGATTTTTTAAGCATTTTTAAATATTTATTTATTTATTTATTTATTTATGAAGTTTATTTATTTATTTGGAGAGAGAGAGAGAGTGGGGGAGGGACAGAAAGAGAGGGAGAGATTCCCAAGCAGGCTCTGCTATCGGTGCAGAGCCCAACTCAGGGCTTGACCATACAAACCATAAGATAATGACCTGAGCTGGATTCAAGAGTCAGAAGCTTAAGCAACTGAGCCAACCAGGTGCCTCTACCCTGGGATCCTGACCTGAGCCCCAGGTACACTGGGGATAAACATTTTAAGCAGCACTAGGGAGAGAATATTGTAAAAGAAAAGAAGATTCTTTGAGATGTTGGGAAGTGAGGTGACTAAGAGGTTTGAGACAAATTCCCAGTCAGGCTTGGGGCTCAGAGAAGGGTGGTTTAAGGGAATTTTGAAAGCAAAGGGTTTAGGGATGCACAGCCTTAGATTAGCAGCTCAGCTGCCAACCCTCATGGTGTGATCTTGGGCCTGTTGTGATTTACAATCTCTGTAGCATGCTTCCCTCACCTGTCAAATGATGGTACTAGCAGTTCTGACCAAACAGGGTTATTGTAAGAATAATTCAATACATATGCCAGTGTACAATACTTCCAGGTTATAGAACAGTACCTTATACACAGCATATGTGTAATTGTACGGGTACCAGAGTACAATTTAGAATGTGGTCTACCAGATGCACAGAACCATTTCTTACACACAGCAGGCCTTGTAGTGCATGCTGTGATTATCGTCTAAGGTTCAGTTTCCTCCTAGACAGAATGGACACGTTGATAACTAGTAGTGCATGCCAGACAGGATGGCTGTGAGAGTTTGTGATAATAAGAAATATATATTTGGTCTTCGTCCCTGGTTCCTGACACAGAATTTCTAAAACGCTTGGAATTTACTGAGTGAGATAAGTAAGAGGAGCATACTTCGTTATCACAATAAGCTCCTTTTTAACCTTACCTGAGTTTATGCTAATGAGCTGACTCTAGGTGGGGCTCCTGACTTGCTCTGGGCTGGGGGCTGGTTGGCAGAGGAACCAATCATGAGATTAGAGCATTGGAACTTTGAACGCCACCCTCTGAACTCCCTGGAGGGGATAGGCGCTGGAGATTGAGTTCAATCACCAATGCCCAATGATTTAATCATCTGTGCATATGTAATGGGACCTCCATAAATACCCCCAAGTGAGAGGGTTCAGAGATCTCTCAGGTGGGTGAATGTGTGTGGGGTGCTGGGAGGGTGGTGTGCCCGCAGAGGGCCTGGACACTCTGCGCCCTACCCCAGCCCTTAATACCTTGTCTATGTGTGTCTCCCATTTGGCTGTTACTGAGCTCTATACTTATAATAAACTAGTAAAGTGCTTTTCTGAGTTCTGTGAGTCATTGTAGAAAATTTTTGAACCTGAGATGGGGAGTGGGCATGGAAACCCTTGAATCTAGAGTCACCTGTCATTGAGAAGGACGAGTGACAATCTTAACTTGGAGATTGTTATCTGATGTGGGGAGGTCTTGTGTGACTGAGCCCTTAACTGGTGAGATTTGACATTAACTCCAGTAGACAGTGTCCTAATTGAGTTACTGGGGCACCAGTTTGCTCTTTGGACTGAGCCAGCCAGGTGCCTCCAGATTGAATCCTTTTAAACTAATGCATATAATCCAACAGATACTGGTTGTGGACTTATATTTGCAAACCTTGGTGCTGACTCCTGGAAGAGGCAGGTGGGGTGGAGAGTGTGTGTGAAGTGGACTGCAAATATGCTTTAATAGTTGGGAATAAAGGAAACTGGAGAAACCAGGGAGAACAAGACAGTCTGCCCTGCTGGGGTATTCCAGAAAAGTGAGTGCCCAAGGGCTAACCGATCTGAGTTGTGTCACCCAGAATGCATTTGCAACCCATGAAGGTGAAGGTTGGAGACCTGCTGGAGGGAAGGAATTGGAGGTGTGTGGTTCTACCATGGTGCCCTGGAGACACACTCCAGACACGGAGTCCATGAACTTGGGCTGGTGTGAGAAGTCCAGCCTGGGCAGCTTCAACCACAGAAATCACATATCACAACTCTGGAGCCTACATGTCTGAGGCCAGGATGCCACTGACGTAGGCTTCATTTTGGTGTTGCTGCAGGGTGGCCATCATCTTGCACTGTGACCTCATGACCTCTTCTTTGTGCTCATGAGACACAGAAAGATCTTTCTCTGTTTCTGTTCTGACGAGGGCACTAAGTCCTCATCAGATGGTGACTTCATTGATACTAATTATATACCCAAGGCCCCACTTCCTAATACCCTGACATTGGGGGTTAGAGCTTCAACATGTTACTTTGGGGGGACACAAGCATTTATTCAATCCATAACAGGCTTGAACCATAGCTCATCTGAATCTTGACAGCAAGCCTTGTGATCACCCTAGAACAGGATACTGCAGTAAGACTGTGAAAGGCTGTTAATGGGCCATCTCCCACTTAACCTCTCTGACTCCCCAGGGAGGCTGTCATGAGGCAGTTTCTCAGGACTTCCTGGGTTTTAGTGAGGTGTGGGGCTTTCTGCCCTAACCTGCTCTGAATGGAGCTGCAGAATATAAAACTGCGTACCTGCCTCTGCTATGAGGCACACCACCACCCTTGCTACTTTTGCTGGGATATTCTCATTTTGGTATGTGGGATGAGAGCCTGGGGAGCTGGCACTTTTGGGTGCTCTTTTTCGTGCTGTAAGTGATCAGCTATCTGAACCTGAACATGGCTCCTTTGTATCTTTACTGGCCGAATCAGTCAAGCCTTGCCTTGTGTGTGGACTAAGGTCTACTCCATTCAAGTATGACCTCCTCTTAAGTAATAACCTCTGCAACTAGCATATTTCTGAATAAGGTCACCTTCTAAGGTTCTGTGAGTTAGGACCCCAGCACATCAAGGGTGCCTGGGTGGCTCAGTCGGTTGAACGCCTGACTCTTGATTTTGGCTCAGGTCATAATCTCACAGTTGTGAGATCGAGCCCTGTGTGGGGCTCAGTGCTGATAGTGCAGAATCTACTTGGGATTCTCTCTCTCCCACTCTCTCTCTCTTTCTGCCCTTCCCCTCCCTCACTATCAAAATAAATAAGTAAACATTAAAAAAATTATTTTATTTTTTATATATTTTTTTAAACACTTATTTATTTTTGAGAGACAGAATGAGACAGTGCATGAGTGGGGGAGGGGCAGAAAGAGGAGACGCAGAATCTGAAGCAGGCTCCAGGCTCTGAGCAAGCTGTCAGCACAGAGCCTGATGCGCGGCTCGAACCCACGAACTGTGAGACATGACCTGAGCTGAAGTGGGACACTCAACTGACTGAGCCATCCAGGCACCCAACATTAAAAAAATTTTAAAAAAGGACTCCAACATATCAGTGCAATCCATAACAAGTGATGATAGACATGTTTGTCATGTTATGTACTTGGTCACATGACGATTATTTTAAAAAGTATTTAAGAATCAATAATAGATGAATAAAAAATCAATAAAGATCTTGAATTTTATTAAGTATATCATTAGCTCTTATGGAGATGACCACGTGATTGTTTTTGTGCTTTTGTCCTATCAGTATAGTGAATGATACTAACTAGTTCCTTTTCCCCCAGTGTTCTGAGATATAACTGACACACAACACTGTGTAGGTTTAGGGTGTATGACATAATGACTTATGTATATTTTGTAATGGCTGCCAAGATAAGCTTAGTGAACATTCATCAGCTCATGTGAATACAAATAAAAGAACAAAATGTTTTCGTTTGTTGTGATGAGAACTTTTAGGATTTACTCTCTTAGCAACAGAGAGTAAGATATACTCTCTTAGTATAACATACACAAGTACTGACTATAGTCATCATGATGTACCTTACATTCTCAGTATTTATCATATAATTGCAAGACAGAAAGTTTGTACCTTTGCTCATCTTTATTCAATTCTCCCACATCTCCCAGCCCCTGCCTCTGGTAACAAATTTGATCTTTTCCTGAGTTGTTGTTGTTTTAGATTCCACATAGAAGTGAGATCATACAGCACTAATCTTTCTCTGTCTGACTTATTTCACTTAGCATAATGCCCTCAAGGTCCATCCATCTTGTTGCAAATCGCAGGATTTCCTTTTTTTTTTTAAATGTTTGAATGTATATATATATAGCGATATCTATGTACCTATATCTGAATCTATATGTATATGTATATCTATATCATCTATACCTATATATCACATATTTTTTATCCATTCATCTGTTGATGGATGCTTAGGTTGTTTCCATGTCTTGGTCTTTGTGATAATGCTTCAATGCACATGGGGATACAGATACCTCTCCAACATGATTTTCATTTCCTTTGGATACATACTCAGAATTGCTAGCTTATATGGTGGTTCTATTTTTAATTAAAAAAAATTTTTTTAATGCTTATTTATTTTTGAGAGAGAGAGAGACAGAGCACAAACAGGGAGGGAAATGACAGAATCTGAACAAGGCTCCAGGTTCCGAGCTGTCAGCACAGAACCCGATGCGCGGCTCGAACTCGAACTTGTGAACCGCGAGATCATGACCTGAGCTGAAGTCGGATGTTCAACCGACTGAGCCACCCAGACACCCCTGTTTTTAATCTTTTGAAGAACTTCCCTATCTGTTTTCATAGTAGCAGTACTGATTTACAATTCCACCAACACCGCACAAGGTTAAGCAATTTCTTAACACTGGAAAATCTCCACAGCCCTGGAATCAACTGAGTACCCTTCCCCTGCCTTTTTTTTTTTTCTTTTGATGTGCTAGACCCAGGGGTTTGTGGGTGCCTAACAATTTTGCATTTGTATTCCTCATATCTGGATTAAAATTGGAAGAAATGAGCACCTTCCTTCAGTCATGGAGCAGAGGGCTTAGGCAGGAGAACGTGGAGCAAAACAGAGTTAAGTGGCCCTGAGAAGTAGGAAAATGAAGGGGTAGATGGGCAGCACCCAGTTTTGCAGAGCCCACTCTTCGTTCTGTGGGTCCAGGACCCAAGCTCCCCTCCTGCAGGACTTTCTCTTTGTGGGCTTCCTAATAATGGAGCGAAGACAAAAAATCCCCAGGTCACTGGTTGGCCCCAACTGCATGACCTAACTACCATTAAATTAATGGTTTTTCACCCCTGGGGTGTATCACATAGAGTTTCCATGGGAAAAACAGTTCGGTGCCCAAAGCACAGCTCCCATCTGGAGCACCAGGCTCTGTGAATGCACGACCCACAGTCACATATGAACCCATCTTCCGTAATTCTGGTTCAGTGTCTTTGAGGAGAGCACTGGCCATCTTTTTGAAGTGACTCATCCAACTTCTCTTTTCAGTCTCATCATCCCTAATACAGTCTCCAGATTTCTCTATGCAGCTCTAACAAAAATTTTGATTTTGTTTGATAGGTCAGAGGTTAACATAATGATGTGCAATAATGACATATGATGTGAAAGCAGCATGTAGAGTTTGGGAGACACTCACCCCAGATGTACAGCTATAGTTCTTAAAATGTGGTCAGGGAAACCCTGTGGGGCCCTGGCATCCTTTCAGGGCATCTGCAAGGTTAAAACTATTTTCATAATAATTTGAAGACATCAGAGGCACCTGGGTGGCTCAGTCTCTTGAGTCTGGCTCTTGATTTCCACTCAGGTCATGATCTCACAGCTCATGAGATAAAGCTCTGTGTCAGGCTCTGTGTTGACAGTGTGGAGCCTGCTTAGGATTCTCTCTCTCACTCCCCCTCTGCTCCTACTCCACCCTCTCTGTCTCAAAATAAATAAATAAACTTAACAATAATTAAAGAAAAAACAGAGTGCTATGAAATTGTCAGTAGGCTGCATGATGTATGATATTGCAACAGACTGAATACAGGAGCCAATGTGAGAACTCAGCTATTTTTCACTAAGTTGGACATTCATGAGCTATGCAAAATGTAAGCCAATGGTACTTTTCCTACTAGCAATTTGTTTGAGGAAGCAGTTATTTTTAAGAAAAACATGTTTCTTAGGTTCATGTGTTTATTATTATTTTAATTAATTTTTTAACGTTTATGAGCTACTCACATGCCCCTAAAATAAAGTAATAATTTAGTTAACATCTTTCCTAGTTTTAATTTACGACACCACGAATATTGACAGATATGATCCCCTCACAAAAGCCATCTGGAGTTCTCTTGTTTGAGAAAGTGTAGGGGACTTTAGACCAAATATTTTGAGTAGTGGTGATCTAGACATGCAAGTTTTTTAAACCCTGAGCAAGCCAACCTTTCGGAGTCCCAGTTAAAGGGATAGTTTCTAATGTCTCTTCATTTCTAAACAATTGAAGGTGACTTTTCAGGAGCCTTCTTGTGGATGGGTTTTGATGTGGCATTTGTGGCCCTGAGGGTGGAGGGAGGGGAGGCCCCCCCCTCCAAAGTAAGTGGTCTGCCGTGTGGGGCTGAGTTTCCAGAGAAGGGATTTCTGCTTACCTGGCCCAGAGTTTGGCTGCTTTCCTGTTCAGGTATGAGGAATGAACCGCACAACCAGATTAAAATATTGTGGAGGGGTGGGCATCAGTAGGGTGGGGTACTTTATCTGAATAAAGGATATAACATTACAGGCTGTCACTGGGAGGCTACAGCACATCTTTGAAAGGGTATGAAGTCACAACCTCCACCGGTGTTCCTGGATTCCTAGACAGCCAGCCGTCAGCGCTGAAAAGGGTGTAAAGAGCCTTTGATCCAGCTTCCCAGCAGAGGATGGGCTTGCGTCCCATGGCCTCTGGAAGCAGGAAGAGGATCTAGAGAGGGACCCGTGGGCTGACCAGCTGCAGCACGGAAGAGGAGTCATATCCCTTCCCTTCTGGAAGAGTGAGGCTCTCTGGGGAGAGTGTTGGGTGGAGGACGTGTGATTCAGATTTCGGGACTGATGGGCTTTTGCAACCACATGACTTATTTCCCAGGAAGCATCAAAATCATCACTGTATGCACTTGTCCCGCCCCACCCCTGCACCAGCTCTATTGTTCCTCCAGAAAAACTGCATCTTCCACCAGTACTCCTCCCGTGCCACTCTTCTAGCGACATCAACGCAACGTGCACTCTGTCCTCCAGTGAGTGACTTTCTCCTTTTTCCAGCCTCTGCAAGCTCCTCTGCCTTTCCTTTTCTTCCTTTTCTCTCCACTTTGGGAGGACAGTGCAGGATTGACTAACAGCCATGACCAGTGGAGAGCAGCAGACAGCAGGAGGAGTGAAGTCAGGGGCATCCCCATCTCTCCCCAACCCCTAGTTAAAACAGGAAGCTCCTAGTCAGCTGTTAGGGTTGCAGATGCAGGACAGCCAGAGAGAGACAGAGATAGAGAGAGAGAGATAGATAGATACAGAGGGACAGACAGAGTGACAGAGAGACAGAGAGAGATACAGAGGGACAGAGAGAGACAGAGATACAGAGAGAGATACAGAGGGACAGAGAGAGAGAGAGAGAGACAGAGAGAGAGATAGATAGGGAGAGATACAGAGGGACAGAGACAGAGAGAGAGACACAGAGAGACAGAGAGACAGAGAGATACAGAGGGACAGAGAGAGAGAGAGACAGAGAGAGAGATAGGGGGAGATACAGAGGGACAGAGAGAGACAGAGAGAGAGACAGAGAGAGATACAGAGGGACAGAGACAGAGAGAGATATAGTGACTGAGAGAGAGAGACACAGAGGGACAGAGAGAGACAAAGAGACAGAGACAGAGAGAGATACAGAGAGACAGAGAGAGAGAGACAGAGACACAGAGAGAGAGAGATCCAGAGAGAGAGAGACAGAAACAGAGAGAGGAAGAGAGAGAGACAGAAACAGAGAGAGGAAGAGAGACAGAGAGATACAGAGAGACAGAGATGGAGACAGAGATACAGAGAGACAGAGAGACACAGAGAGACATAGAGAAGGAGATAGAGAGAGACAGAGTGATACAGAGAGACACAGAGACAGAGAGAGTGGTCAGGCCAGACTGGGGGTGTTGAGATTCCCCCAGCTTAAGATGTGGCTGCACTCAGGTTCTGGAAAGGAGAAGTGCCCAAAATGTGGGAAAAGTATTGCAACAGCAGTTTGAGGCCACTTCCATTTTTCTCCCTCCACCCCCGCCCCTGTTTTTGATTTGAGAATCCAATAGTGCATTAAGAAAGAAGAAGGAGGAGTGACAAAGCAGGGTTACAAAACTGGCATGTTTTAAATGGTTACCTGGAAGAAACCCGTGTCTGTATTTAGTGCAATGATATCTTATTTCTATGTGTGCAAAGGAGACAGCAATGGAGCTCTCTGACCAGATGCAAAACTTTAACTTCTGTTTTGTTTCTTAGCACAATAATCTCACCTCCGGGACTCTAGATGAACTGGGGCATTTTTTACGATTAGAAGCTTGAGCAACAGTCATTGATAAAGAGAAAAAATATTCTGACACTTGCTAAAGTGGTTAAGGAAGACCTCAAGGGACAGTTGTAATGGAGGTATTGCAGTAGGGGAGAGACAGCTGGCTCAACTTTAAATACGGTAAAGATAGCTGGGCATTTACAGCCACTGAGAAGAATGGCGGTCAGTGGCTGAAAAATTCCTAAGAGGATACATCAAGGGGAGGAGGATTCTGGTTAAACCAACCTAACAGGATTCTTGCTAAAGGCCCATCGGATTTAGACTTCAAGGGTGGGGGATGAGAAACCTGATCAGATATCCAAGGTGATCCTACAGCAAGGGTGGAAGGATGATTTAGCAGGAATCCTGCTGAAGCTAGCTTGGCAGGCAGAACACAGGGTGAGGGCCAGTTTCAGGCTTAAAGGGAGGCGCCTGGGTGAGTCAGCTAAGTGTCAGACTCAGGTCCTGATCTTGCCATTGGTGAGTTTTATTGGGCTCTGTGCTGACGATGCGGAGGCTGCTTGGAATTCTCTCTCTCTCTCTCTCTCTCTCTCTCTCTGTCCCTACCCTGTTCGTATTGTCTCTCTCATAATAAATAAACTAAAAAAAAAAAAAAAAAGCCTCAAAGGAACCTGAGTGAATTTCCATCCAGGTGAGAATCTTTGTCACTGTTCAACATTACCTGAAAAGTTGATTTTTTTAAAATTTCCATTTTTATTAAAATTTTTAAAAAATGTTTATTCATTTTTGAGAGAGACAGAGCATGAGTGGGGAGGGGCAGAGAGAGACTGAGACACAGAATGAGAAGCAGGCTCCAGGCTCCTGGCTGTCAACACAGAGCCCAATGCAGGGCTCCAAGTTACAAATCATGAGATCATGACCTGAGCTGAAGTTGAATGCTCAAAAGACTGAGCCACCCAGGTGCCCCAGGCTGATTAAAACAAAACAAAACAAAACAAAACAAAACAAAAAACAAAAACCCTCCTATCATACTTAAAAATATCTTGCAATAATATTGTGCTTTGAACAAAAGAGTTACAGAAATATGAAAAAAATATTAGAAGGCTGTATTACAGGCCAATAAGTCCATCTATCACATAGTTACCGTTTCTTTTACTGCTGAGAATATTCAAGATCTACCGTTTTTGCAACTTTCAAGTGTGTAAAACAGCATTGCTGGCAATAATTCTTGCGTGCTGTCATTGGAAATGAAAATTGTTTCAGCTACTTTGGAGAAGAGAATGGAGATTTCTCAAAAAACTAAAAATGGAACCACATATCCATCCCGCTATTCCACTTCCGAGTTTAGATCCAAAGGAAATGAAAACAGGATGTCAGAGGGATGTCTCTATGTTCATGCGGCATTATCCACAGTAGTGAACATGAAACAACCTACATGTCTATCGGAAGAGAGTGAGTGAGCTTTGATCTAGTCTGAGGCCTCTTACGTCCTGCATCATAGAGGTGAAGATGCTGGTGTTCTGCCCTGCACATAGACAAACATCTTTCTTTTCCTCGGGGTCTCCTCGGTGATTATTCCCTGCACATCCTCTTCCAGCCCTGAGACCTCTCTTTCTCTCTCATCAAGGCCAACCACTGGGAACATGAACCTCCATCCACCCTGATTCTTCTTCCAAATACAAAATTCTGCCTTTCTTTTTACCAATATCTGTCCTCAGAGGTGGCATGGATGGACCTGTTTATGTTATGTGAATTTGAGGCTCTGCATTTTTTACATGGGACAAAAGGATTTGTTATGTGAGAAGGCAGTTCTAGACATGAGCTGAGAAGCTTGGGGAAATGTATTGGCAGGCAGGAGGCCCTCTCTAATACCCCTGTAGTCAGAATGGGGTCAGTTGCCCAAAAGTCAGTTTAATACCAGATTGCCCAATGCTCAATCACATTTGCCCCAAAATTGTACAATTCAGACTTTGCTTTCACATATTTTAGGATAGTTTCAACACGTTTTGTGATTTTGTATGTTAGATGGCATTTCCTATTTGTCTACAACTTATCATTAAAAAAAAATGTTCAATACCTATGCTGCTTTATTCTTAGGTTACTAATTGAAAAAAAAAAACACTTTTCTTTTTCCTTCTTCCTTTTTTTTTTCTTTCTTTCTTTATTTTGAGAGAGAGAGAGAGAGAGAGAGAGAGAGAGATACAGAACAAGTAGAGGAGGGGCAGAGAGAGTGGGGTCAGAGTATCCTAAACAGGCTCTGTCCTGACAGCCGAGAGCCCAATGGGGTGCTTGAACTCACAAACTCATGAACCATGAGATCATGACCTGAGCTGAAGTTGGATGCTCAATCGACAGAGCCACCCAGGAGCCCCAAATCTGAACGCTTTTATTATTTACTTATTTATTTTATTTTAGAGAGAGAGAGAGAGAGAGGGAGAGAGAGAGAAGGAGCAGGGAGAGGGGCAGGGGAAAGAGAGAGAGAGAGAAATAGAGAGAGAGAGAGAGAGAGAGAGAGAGAGAGAGAGAGAAAGAATCTGAAGCAGGCTCCACACTCAGCATGGAGCCAGATTCAGGGCCCAAAATCACAAACCATGAGATCATGACCTGAGCCGAAATCAAGAGTTGGATGCTCAGCCAACCGAGCCACCCAGGCTCCCCTAGCAAAAATAGATTTATTCAGGAACAGCAGAGAATTGCAACTGGTACAAGCAAGCTAGGACAGAACCATAGGCAAGTTTGCCAAACAAAGGAGAGAAGCATTCATTTCCAGAGGAAGAGGGAGGTTGGGGAGGCTGTTATAAACAAAAAGTCTGTTGGAATAAACTGGGATTTGGAAGCACAGTGGCTTTTCACTGGCTGGGCAGAGACGGTGTCTCACTGGCTGGGCTGCTGCTGAGGAAGAAGGAAATCTTCCTCCTGCTGCGGAAGTACAGTATCCACCCTGGCTAACCTTGTGACTCCATTTTCCCGAGATTTCCCACTATTGATTTTAACAGCTGAGTGCAGGAAATTGGGTAGAATGTAGCAAGGCCTGCTCATCGACTCCTCCCTATGTCCCTTTTCTCTTGAGGGACGAGAATCTCCTTTTCTCTAGAGACAAGGAGTGCACCTGTCACATGAGGGTTTTATGACTGCTTCAGGGGAAGTCAAAAAGTCCTTCTTGCACATGCCATTTCTTAATTCCTTCAGCTTGAAATACTTGGTTCTGCCAAGGTGCTGTATTTTGGGGCAGGGCATCCTGAGCTCCATTGGAGGAATCTCTAATGCTCTACCCAGAGTGTAAGGGAGGCTGTAAAGACATCCAGGGGCCTTATTATCATCCTGCAGTTCCCGAATCATGATACCCCTAGGCAGTCTGCTTTCTTCTTGACAACTCCCAGAGACTTCCTACGCTTCTTTGTTGTCTTATGTCCAGTATTCTTTAGTTGTGCAAAGGGGGACTGGGGATAGAACTATTTCATCTTGGTGGAGTCACAGGTCCCCACCTCAGGTTTAAAAATAACCTGCTTATTATAGTACAAACTGCTTCATCCTTTTTAACAGCTGTGGAGCATTCCATGGTGTGGAGTTTTATTTACATGGTCCCAAGTTTTATTTAAACTGTAGAACAGCATTCGTTGAAAATAAACTCTTGTAACCCCCATTGGGATTTTCATGGCTCATTTTCCTTTAGGACCACCAATAGGTGGGCACCCATGAATATTCAAGCTGCCGCCAACCAGCTTGGGGGTAACATTATTAAAAAACTTCTGATTCATATAACTGAATTGCCTTCAAAAATTTTATTTGCCAGGTGTCTGCGTGGCTCAGTTGGTTGAGCGTCCGACTCTTGATTTCGGCTCAGGTCATGATTCCAGGGTCGTGGGATCAGGCCCTGCGTCAGGCTTCATGCTGAGCATGGAGCCTGCTTGTGATTTTCTGTCTGTCTCTCTTTAAAGTTAAAAAAAAAACCAATTATTTGCCTTATACATATATTTTTATGCAGACACTTACAATGTAATTTTTTAAAGCCAATTATTGTTTTCTATGTGTCTTCTATTCTAAACTTATATTGTCCATTTTCCTCTAGTGGTAAAATGACTAATTTTTTTCTTTTTATGTTTCTAATGTTTACTATATTTAAATATTAGAAATTCTGCTTTTATTTGTTCATGTGCATGGTCATATAATTAAAATGTTATAAATGGAGACAGTGGGAAGCAAGTCTGCTTTTCATTTAGATTTCTAGTTTCCAAATTTCTCTAGTCTTTCTTCCCAAAGGCGAATCCTGTTTGCTGAGTTTTTATAACTCTTTCCAGAAGTCTATGTGATTAAATACACCTTTCCTTGTTTTTACATAAACACATCTCAAAACATTAATCTTGTACACATACACACATGCTCACATTTTTTTCATAAATGTAAAATAACCCAATAGTTATTTCTCATTCTTTTTTAAAAAGTTTATTCAATTACCTTGAGAGAGAGAGAGAGAGAGAGAGAGAGAGCAAGCCAAAGTGGAGGACAGGCAGAGGAAGAGAAGGATAGAGAGACAATACCAAGTGTCAGCAAGGAGCTGAACATGGGGCTGGAACCCATGAACCATGAGATCATGACCTGAGTTGAAGTTGGGAGTCACATGCTTAACTGACTGAGCCACGCAGGCACATCTCATCCCTGCCTTTTTTTTTTTTTTTTTTTTTAAGTTTATGCTATTTCTCATTCTTTTCCAAAACCAATTTTTTTTGGTTGCACTAAAATTGACTTATACAGTCCCCTAAACCACTGTGACTGAAAAAGCCAGTCCATGAGATAAGGAGGCTCCTCCAAATGGAAAGCAGCATATTATCTTCTTCCCTGAGGCAGCCTTACCATGTGCTGAGCTATGTGGTTAAGATAAATGCTGGCACAAGTTTCTCACTGTGGCACAAAATGGAAACAAAACAGATCCCAGGCTACACCTCACCTGTGGTAGTGCTATCTTGATATCAGGTTGTTTCTAGCCTTGACATATCACAAGCAATATTTCAACAAACGTTTCTACATACATCACATACCTTTTGTAAACATTACAAGTATAGCTGTAGGATAGTCTTAGAAATAGAAATACTGGTTCATTGTATGTGTTCATTAAAAACACTGAAAGCTATTGGTCAAACTGTGAAAATAGTCATAGCAATTGACACTCCCATACATATGGTGGTGGCTATTTTCCCACATTCTTGCCAACACTGTGTTTTACCAAATATTTTAATCTTTTCTGAAATGTAGAAAGATGATTTCTTTTTTCAATTTCTAATTGTTTAAGCATATTTTAAAAATATTTTAAAGGTATTTATATATTTGTCTTTTCTGTGAACTACATGTTTAAATTCTTTATTTTCTATTGGAATGTTACTCTTTTTTAAATTTTGAAATTTTTTAAAGGTTTTTATTTTGTTTATTTATTTTGAGGGAGAGAGAGGAGAGAGAGAGAGGAGAAAGAGAGAGAGAGCGCACAAACAGGGGAGAGAGAGCGGGAGAGAGAGAACCCCAAGCAAACTCCACACTGTCAGTGCAGAGTCTGATGAGGGCTCAACCTCAGGAACCATGAGATTATGAGTGGAGTTGAAATCAAGACTTGGACACTCCCTCAGAAACCGTGAGATCATGACCTGAGTCGAAATCAACACTTGGACACTTAGCCGACTGAGCCACCCAGTGCCCCTGCAATGTTACTCTGTATTGAGTCAATCTGTAAGAACATTTTATATATTTAATTTAATTATTTTATTTTATTTATTTTTTTCAAATTAAAAAAAATTAACATTTATTCATTTTTGAGAGACAGAGAGAGACAGAGCATGAGCGGGGAAGGGGAAGAGAGAGGGAGACACAGAACCCAAAGCAGGCTTCAGGCTCTGAGCTGTCAGCACAGAGCCTGACGCCGGGCTTGAACTCACGAGACGTGGGTTCATGACCTGAGCCGAAGTCGGACACTCAACCTACTGAGCCACCCAGGCACCCCCATTTTATATATTTTAAAAGTGACTCTTGGGGTGCCTGGGTGGCTCAGTCGGTTAAGCGTCTGACTTCAGCTCAGGTCATGATCTCACAGTTGGTGGGTTCGAGCCCCATGTCAGTGTCTGTGCTGACAGCTCAGAGCCTGGAGGCTGCTTTGGATTCTGTCTCCCTCTGTGCTCCTCTCCTGCTCATGCTCTGTCTCTCTCTCTCTCAAAAGTATACGTAGACAAAAAGGTGACTCTTTGTTGCTAATATTATTTTCTAATTTTCTCTTTTTTATTATCGTAAAAATGCCTAATTTTTACATGGTTACCAGTATTGTATGAAACTTGGTTTTGTATCATAATTTAAAAACCTTTGTCAATCCAAGATTATGAAAAAACTCCTCCTTTGCTTACTCCCACTATTTGTATATACTTAAAATTTCACTCTACATAACAATGTTATGGGGCAGAAGAAACTACTACCCATAGTGTGTGCAGAAGGAGATGGAATAAAGAAGAACAAGCATATATAAGAAGAAGACTTCATGAGTGTTTTGAAGTGAAAGATAAGTTGCTGTAGAATTTTGTGATTCACTGGATCCAGAAAGAAGACTTTACCATCATTATTGATCGTCAGTGGTTTGACTGCTGGTATGCTTATGGTCCAGGCTGGAAGGAAACTCTATGCACAAACGTGGGTTTATGGCAGCCCAACTGGCTATTTGTAGGTTAGTATTAAAGCATAAACATGTATAAGTCTCCAGGCAGTGGAATGTGCTATGTGGTTTATTATTGGCAGACACCTATTATATCAAGTTGTTTCCTGAATTTAATAAGAAGAGTAAATAAAGCCTTGTTGACTGAACATTGGGTAAACTAGAATTTCTTTTTTTATATTAAATATAATTTATTGTCACATTGGTTTCCATACAACACCCAGTGCTCATCCCAACAGGTGCCCTCCTCAATGCCCATCACCCACTTTCCCCTCTCCCCCGCACCCCCACCAACCCTCAGATAAACTAGAATTTCTGACTGAAGCCAATATGCAGTTGGTCTTGGGCAAACAAACATGGTTCTACAACTTTAGAAAGAAGCTGCTGGAAAGGGAACAGCTAAATAGTTTATGCGATTCTTGGCATTTCCTGTGAACTAATGTCATCTTCAGATTATTAGGACTGTATGCTTTGTTATTATTGTGTAACTCATACGGGTCCATTCATGAACATTAATCAGTTATTTTCAATGTCTTACAACTTGACTAGTCCAACTCTTATCAGTAAAGTATTTAGTGTCTTGCAGCTATGGAATATTTTGCTTTTTGCTTAATTGCCTCAAGTGAGTGAAAGACATTATATTTAAGTATCAAGAGGGATATAAGAAAAAGGGCAAGAAATGTTCATGGGGAAGAAACTCTGACTAGCTCATGTTTTTGTTGTATTGCATCATTAGCTGAGTTTATATTTGCAAAACAATTAAAATTTCTATTATAAATTTTATGTATGTATGTATGTCATCTCTAAATTGAACATGGGGCTAGAACTTATGATCTTGAGATCAAGAATCACATGCTATATCCACCGAGCCAGGCAGATGCCCCTATTTATTTTTTTTTTAATGTTTATTTATTCTTGAGAGAGAGAGTGGGGGGAGGATAAGTGGGAAGGAGCAGAAAGAAAGGGAGACACAGGATCTGAAGCAGGCTCCTGGCTCTGAGCTGTCAGCAGAGCCCAATGCAGTGCTCAAACCCATGAATGGCAAGATTATGAACTGAGCCAAAGTCGGACGCTTAACTGACTGAGCCACCTGATGCCCTCAGATGATCCTATTAATATATAACAGTCCTAAAGTCAGAACCTTTTCTAATTAGATCAACATAAATGTAAATTCTGCAATTACTTTGAATATCTTGGATATACTCTAAGTTTAAATTTTAAGAAGAAATACCATTGGAATTTTGTTGATTGTAGCTGATTTTAAGATGTCACAATGAACTGAGTAAGATCATTTTGAACATCATCTTTCTTATGACTATACTTATATTCTCACAAAAGTTCTATAAAATATATTTGTCAATTTAAAATTTTTGTACCAAAATGTTTGGAAAATTAGATGCTTCTTTTTAATGTGTGTTGGTATGACTTGAATTATTATTTTCTAAAATTAAAAGCCTTGTATCTATGTGTAAATCGTTTCACATAATATCATTTAATCATTTGTGTTATTATTGTTGATTTAAAGCTTAGTTATTACTTACCTTTTCTTTATAAGGATTCCATCAACATGCATGCTTTTATGTTTTCCAGAAAAAGATGCATTTGGATGAAAGGATAAGAAAAAATAAAATCTTTCACTGTCAAAAAAAAAAAAAAGAAGAAGAAACTACTACTCATAGTGTGTGCAGAACAATGACATGGGATTAGAAGTCAACCTTACTTGGGGCGCCTGAGTGGCTCAGTTGGTTAGGCATCTGACTTTGGCTCAGGTCATGATCTTGTGGTTTGTGAGTTCAAGCCCCACATCAGGCTCTGTGCTGACAGCTCAGAGCCTGGAGCCTACTTCAGACTCTGTGTCTCTCTCTCTCTCTCTGCCCCTCCCCTGCTCACACTCTGTCTCTCTCTGTCTCTCAATAATAAATAAATATTCAAAAAAATAATAAAAAAAAAGAAGTCAACCTTACTTTCTTATGGGACATTAGGAGCCAAGGCCACCTGCTACACCAGATCAGTGGTACCTCCTTGGAGAAAGGGGATATATCAGAGGAAATGACTTGTCCTTAAATTTGGAGTATCATCAACAAAACGGATAGTTTCATACCCAGCTGTATAAGAGAAGCTTCTCACTCCCAGTTGATAAGACTCACCCATGCCCTAAGAGCCTTACTGTATTATTTTAGTGCCTCACTGCTAAGTATAGCAGATAATCAAGGATCTAGAGACATTTAAGGAAAATCTGCAAGATGAAAGAAAAAAATGTGAGAAAACATAATGCAGACAAAAAAAATCACACTAAGAGAAAAAAGGGTACAAATATACTTGTAGAGATAGATAAACAAGAACAGGATGTTATAAAGTAAGAATAATCTGATAACTAGAACTTTTAGAAGTTGAGATGCTTAGAGTCAAAATTAATAAGAAAATGGAAGGGATAGGGTGCCTGGGGGGCTCAGTCAGTTGAGTGTCTGACTTCAGCTCAGGTGATGATCTCATGGTTCATGAGTTCAAGCCCTGCATCAGGATCTCTGCTGTCAGTACAGAGCCCATTTCAGATCCTCTGTCTCCCTCTCTCTCTCTGCCCCTCTTTCACTTGCACGCTCTCTTTAGAAAATAAATTAAAAAAAAAAATAAAATGGAAGGGATGGAAGCTACTGTAAATAGAATCTATTAGAAGATAGATGTAAATGATAAACAGGTGAAAGACCCTGGTAGATCAAACCACAAAGGTTTAAAAAGCCAATTATTGGGGCACCTGTGTGGCTTAGTCAATTAAGTGGTTGGCTCAGGTAGTATCTCCTGGTTTGTGAGTTCAAGCCCTGCATTGGGCTTGCTGCTATGAGCCTGTCAGCATTGTGCCTGCTTCAGATCATCTCTCTCTCTCTGTCTGTCCCCCATTCACACACTCTCTCTCTCAAAAACTAAATAAAACATTATGAAATTTAAAAAGTCAATTATTAAGAGATTGAGAAAAATAAAACAGAGGAAATGGGGGAGGGGGGCAAAAATCAAAGAAATCATATTAAGAGGTTTTTCCAGTACTGGTTAGCATTCTTTTTCAAATTAAAATGGATCCTTGAGGGGCGCCTGGGTGGCTCAGTTGGTTGGGTGTCCAACTTCAGCTCAGGTCATGATCTCACAGTTCGTGAATTCAAGCCTCATGTTGGGCTCTGTGCTGACAGCTCAGGGCCTGGAGCCTGCTTTCAATTCTGTGTCTCCCTCTTTCTCTGACCCTTCCCCGTTCATGCTCTGTCTCCCTCCATCTCTCAAAAGTGAATAAACGTTAACAAAAATTTTAAAAAATGGCTCCTTGAGTATCCATGCATAAAATAATCATATTGTTTTGAAATTTTAGGGTCAGGGAAGAAGTGATCTTATAAGCATCCAGAGAAGAGGAGAAAATTAGCAAAGAGAAAGAAATCACATAGAAAGGAACAAGAATATGGATGTCCTTGTGTTTCTCAAAAGCCACATCTGATGCTAGAAGGATCACTGACATAAATTTTTCAACCTAGATAAACTATTAATCAAGTGTGAGGACAATTATAAACACTGTCCAGCATGAAAGGCTCAGGAAATTTATCAGATGATGCTTTTCTCAGGGAGCTACTGGAAGAGGTACTTCTGCAAGTCAAGGAAGTAAATCAAGACAGAGAAAAGATATGGGATCCTAGAAATGAGGGCACTGTCACAGGTCACTCAAGGAAAAGTTCTGGATAGATGACCTTGTAGACCTAGTGAGAAACCTGTCTAACTTATGTCAGGAGAATTGACAACCTGGAGGACAGTTTTCAGAAGAGACAGAGATAGAGAGAGACAGAGAGAGAGAGAGGCAACTGATGGCTCAGTCAGTTAAGTATTCAACTTTGGCTCAGGTCATGATCTCACGGTTTGTGAGTTTGAGCCCCAAGTCAGGATCTGTGCTGACTGTGTGGGGCCTGCTTGGGATTCTCTTTCTCTCCCTCTATCTTTGCCCCTCCTCCATTTGCATGTACATATGCGAGTATGTACATGCACATGCACACACTCTCTTTCTCTCAAACTAAAGTTTTTAAAAAAGAGAGAGACTCATAGGATTGATGGTTTGATAGCATATGTAATGGAGTGTTCAGATACACCAAACAATAAACAAACAAAAAATATGAAAAAACATAGGCAATTTTTAAATCATGAAAAGAAAAAGAAACAACATATAAGAAGATAATCTTGGAACAGTCCCTGACTTTGCAGTGAAGAGCACGAGCAAAGCCATAAATCTGTAAATTGAACGGTTTACATTAAAGTGTGATGAACTATGTTGATAGAAAGGAGGGACAGGAAGTGGAGAATAGATGTAACATAACTAGATCTGCAACTGTCATAAAAGGAAATGGACAAGGTCTAAAACTGAAAAATCAAGAAATTGCAGTATAAACAGATTTAAAGAGATGCAGGAAAGATTGTCCAAATCACTGAAAGTAGGTGCTTCTGAGAGAGGGACGGGATGGAGACAGCAGTTGTTTAGGATTGTTGCTTGGATGCACTGGACAAAAGCCCAAATTGCAGTGACTTAAACAAGAGTCTGCTGTGTGTTTTCTATTCAGAGGAAGGTGACAAGGTCATGGTGTCGCTGAGGCCCCAGATTCTTTCAATTTTTTATATGCAGTCTTCCTTGGCACACGGTTTTTGTTTTCATAGATTCAAGATGGCTTTCTTTTTCCTTCTTTTTAAAAAAAATGTTTCTCTATTTATTTGGAGAGAGAGCACAAGTGGGGAAGGAATAGAAAGACAGGGAGACGGACAGAGTCCAGGGCAGGCCCCATGCTGTCAGTGCAGAGCCCCACGCAGAGCTGGGACTCACAAACTCTGACATCATGACCTGAGCTGAAATCAAGAGTCTGATGCTCAACTGACTGAGCCAGCCAGGTGCCCCAAGACATCTTTCGTACCCTCAGGTTCTTGCAGCTGCATTCCTGGCAGGTAGAAGAGAAAGAACAAATTCTAAAAGGCACATGTCAATGATCTTCCTTTTTTAAAAATAAGAGCCTAAAAAAATAATAGTTTTATTGATACAGTGTTAGTCACAGCCTTTACAGTTCAGCTATTTAAAGTATATCATTCAGTAAAAAAAATATACTATGCATGCAGTTCAAAAAATTTTAATATATTCGTGGAGTTGTGCAACCATTGCCACAATTAATTTTAGAACATTTTCATGACCACAAATGTTCTAGTGGGGAACATTCTGTGCCCACTAGAAATCACTGTCCATTTCCTCCCAAATCCTTGGTCCTATGTGACCATGTACATACTTTCTGTCTGCGTAGCTTCTTTCTCTTGACATATGTTTAAGAATCATTCATATAGGGGCACCTGGGTGGCTCAGTCGGTTGAGCATCTGACTTCAGTTCAGGTCATAACCTCGTGGTTTGTGAGTTCTAGCCCTGCATCCAGCTCTTTGCTGACAGCTCAGAGCCTGGAGCCTGCCTGGGATTCTAGGTCTCAATCTCTCTCTGCCCCTCCCCCACTCGTGCTCTCTCTCTATTTCAATAAATGAATAAACATTGTTTTTTTAAATTGTCCATGTAATTATATATGTCAGTGATTGGTTATGTTTTATTATTGAATAACATTTCATTAGGTTGACATACCACAATTTGTGTATACACTCAGCAGCTGGTGATTTTCGGTTTGCTTCCACTTTTTGGCTTTTATGAACAATGCTGCTGAGAACGTCCATGTAGAAGTTGCAGGTATGGAAGCCTACCTACCCTGAATGAGTGGGGTTACATGCCCTCAGCTTACTGTGCCACAGGTAGAGACAGGAATTTGTCCTCTGCAGCTTGGAATTGAGGGGGTGATGAGGAATACTGGCTTCTTGTCCCTTCCCTTTCTTGGGACATACTATATGCCTGGATTGAGAGATGAGGGTAGAGGGGGCCATATTTTCTTGACTTCATTCACCCAGACTGGAGCTTTCCTCCTGCCGGGGAGGAGACAGGGCAGATAGGATAGGTAAGAAGGAAGTGCTTCTGGCTTGAGGGTCACAGATTCTCACTGTTCCTATGAAGATTTAGTGGACTGGGCACCTGGGTGGCTCAGTCAGTTAAGCCTCTGACTTTGACTCAGGTTATGATCTCAGGGCTCATGAGTTTGAATCCTGAATCAGGCAAGCCTGAGCCCCACTTCAGGTGAGCACTGCTTCTCTCCCTCTCTCCCTTTCTCTCTCTGATGTTCATGGGATTCTCTCTCTCTCTCTCTCTCTCTCTCTCTCTCTCTCTCTCTCCATCTGTCTCAAAAGTAAATAAATAAATAAATAAATAAATAAAAGGTTTACCGGATTTTCTTGAGTAAACCCTTCTTTGTTTGCTATCTACCTTTAGGACAATTTTCAGAAACTTTTATTTTTGTAATATATTTTTAAAGTGTATTTATTTATTTATTTATTTAATTCATCTCTGCACTCTGGAGAGGGGCAGAGAGAGAAGGAGACACAGAATCTAAAGCAGGCTCCAGGCTCTGAGCTGTCAGCACAGAACACAACATGGGGCTTGAACCCACAAACTGTGAGATCACGACTTGAGCAGAAGTCGAAAGCTTAACCGCCTGAGCCACCCAAGGAAGTGCCCCAAGTGATTGTTGTTTTTACAATTTTTACCAGTTGTGGTTGTTTGTCTTGAGAATGGGTCTTTGGGGCTCCTCACAGTACCATTCTAGAAGTGAAACACTGTAAATTTTTTTTCCCCTTATAATACTCATGGTATTTATTAGACCATTTAATTTTTAATCATAATCTTGAAACTCCTTGCATGGAAAAGCAAAGTCTCAGTGTAAAGCAAAACTTCTGCTTCTGGCTATGATGAATAGCAAATGTCAGACAAAATCTTGCACCAAGAGGGACTCTAAAAGCTTGATTTATAAACACATGGCTGTTTGATGGTCAGCGAACAAGGCAGGCAGGACTTGAAGGGCTGAGATCCTGACCAGAAGGAATCACCAGGAGATGAGCCTAGCATTGTTAGCCACTTTCCTCCTCAGAGACATTTGCTGATTTGCAGATGGTGCAGCTTAGAGCATATCCAGTGTCCTCATGGTCTGGTTCTTTTGCAGCCTCTCAGCTCATAGGGGTGCAAACCGCAGTGCTCTGTCCAGTCCCAACCTTCCATCATCTATCAGTTGGTTTCTTATAAAGGATACAGACGGACAGCCAGATGAGGAGGTCCACAGGGTGAAGTCCAGCAGGTCCCAGGGCAGAAACTTCTCTGCATGTGGAACATACATAAGAGCTTTCTAAAAAGGAACTCAAGAACTTCGGCTACAATGTCCTGGGCCAGGATTGTGACAAACAGATGGCAGCTCCTGTCTGTGAAGGAGGCTGGGAATGAGCACCTTAACCTGATATATAAACACCCCACATAGAGATGGTAGAAAGTGGGTTTAACTAGTATTGTTCCCACATAAGGGTTAGACTACTGCGTGCTTTTTAAAATCATGTGTATAAATGATTACAGTGGAATTTAATTTCAAAAGTATGAAAACAAATTCAGTTGCTGTGTCATTTTACAATATTTTCTCTTTTGTTACAGGTTGGCTCTAAGTTTTTACTTTAACAAGGTTGTGTGTGTGTTGGGGGGGGTTTCCCCTCCTTTTCCAAAAAAACAGGCATTGGGATGGTATTTTTAAGGTTCTTATGTATTTAAAAATGTTTTTCTTGACTACTGTTTGCTTAAATGAATTGACTGAATATATACAAGTCTTCTTCATTTTTTTTTTTTTTTTTTAAGTAGGCTTTATTCCCAGCACAGAGCCCAGCGCGGGGCTCGAACTCACGACCCTGAGACCAAGACGTGAACTGAGACCAAGACTCAGCCACCTGACTGAGCCACCCAGGTGCCCCTGCATATACAATTCTTAAGCCAAACTTTGCTGTAAGATTTCGGTTAAATGATGCTGAGATTTTGATCAAGTGTGTGGGCAACTTGATTGTTATCCTTTATAAATGCCTTTAGCTGTTTGCTTTTGCCTATTGGATTATTTCTCAGTCTTTGAAAGATATGACCAAATACTGTACATCCTGAATCATTTTTCCATGAGACATATTGTGCCTTTTCAATTGGTAGATTTAAGCATGACTTTATTTTAGGAAAGTTGTCTTTAAGTCTTTGATTTGTTTTGAAGTTTTTTTCTATTGCATTTGCTCTTGTCTTCAGGGACAAAATTTATGTATATATTGGATCTCTTTTTTCTCTACATCCTCTCCAACACTTGTTTCTTGTCCTGTTAATTTTAGCCAATCTTGGGGCGCCTGGGTGGCTCAGTCGGTTGAGTGTCTGACTTCAGCTTAGGTCATGATGTCACAGTTTGTGGGTCTGCGCCCGCATCAGCCTCTGTGCTGACCACTTGCTCACAAAGAGTAATGCAAACTCACAACTTTATTTTCCAAAACTCATTTGTCTTCATGCAGCACCCCCCCCCCCCACCACATCACGTTTCTGCCAGGTGTTTTGCTTCAGTCACTTGCAGTTTACAGTGTAGTTTTTCCAGGAAAGCCTAGAAACCTTGGCACTCTGTGACTCCTGTCTCTTCCCTTCTCCCTCATAGAGGGAAGGCGTGCAGCTCCTGGTCTTCCCTCCATCTCAGCTACTGGTCTCCTTCCCAGTTACGTTGGGCACCATGTCCTCATTCCTCTCTGGCCCCTTGGGACTTCTGGTTGTCCTAGAATGTATGCTCTCTCCTTGGGCCTGGGCCATGAAGGGTTTGTGAATATGTCATGGTCTGCCCACCTGGCATCTCCCACACCATTTCCTAGTTTCTGAAAGGGGATTTCTCTGAGGGCTGTGTGCTCTCTCTGGCCTACATTTGGGATAGCGAGGCATGCTTTCTTCTACTTTCAGATCCTTCCACCTACTAGTATCTTCTGTTAATTCCTCATCATGGGAAACAGAGTCAATAAGATATGTATATATATATATATATATATATATATATATATATATGTAAATACATGTGTATATATAAATACTATATACATATATCAATGCTATAAACTGAATGTTTGTGTTCCCCCAAAATACATATGTTGAAACCTGATCCCCAGTGAGATGGTATTTGGAGATGAGGCCTTTGGGAAGTGCTCAGTGGATTAGAATGTATTTAGAGCTCTGGTATAAGATCTCAGAAAGATCCCTCCTTCCTCTTGCCATGTGAGGACAGAGTAAAAAGATGGTTTTCAATAAACCAGAAATAGGTCCTTATCAGACACTGAATCTGCTGACTGCATCTTCGACTATACAGCCTCCAGAACTGTGAAAAATAAATGTTTATTTTTTTCAACCACCCCTTGTATGGTATGATATTTTGTTATATCAATCTATATGTATTTATTTACCTCTCTCTCTCTCTCTCTCTTGATTTTAAGGAATTGGCTCATGCAATTGTAGAATCTGTTAAGTCCAAAATCTGCAAGGCAGGATAGAGACCCAGGGAAGAAGTGATGTTGCAGTTTTCAGTCTGAAGTCAGCTTACAGGAAGAATTCCTTCTTCCTTGCTTTTCTCTTAAGACCTTCAACTTATTACATGTGGCCCACCCACATTATGGAAGTAATCTGCTTTCCTCAAAGTACTGATTTAAATGTTAATTTTGTCTAAAAGATACATTCACAGCAACATCCAGACGGTGCTTCACCAAATATCTGGGTACCATGGCCTTGCCAAGTTGTCACATTAAATTAACCTTTATGGGATTCTCCATTTCTCCATTTCAGTTTCACATTAAAATATTCATGTTCTTTAAAATTGTTCTTACATTACCTCACTGTCTTCCCTGTGTTATAGTATATGGGGCAAAATTTATTTTCTGAATTCATGAATGCTCATGCTTTTGGGAGCTCAACAAAGCTTTTCTCTTTCAGAAAAACCTATTTTCTGTCATAAAAGATCCTTTGTTTAAGGGCCATCATTCTAACTTGAAATTCAGAGTTGGCTGGTAACTCCTTATTTTGTGGCCATGTTGCCACAGGGAAACCTATGAGGATTAAATAGTAAAGGCATGGTAGTGGCTGATAGCAGGAGTGTTATATATAAATAAATATAACATAAATAAATAAATAAATAAATACAAAAATAAATACATATTTATTTATTTTATTTATTTTAGAGAGAGAGTCTGAGTGGAGGAGGGGGAAGAGGGAGAAAGAGAGAGGATCTTAAGCAGGCTCCACACTCAGCACGGAGCCCAATATGGGGTCTGATCCCATGATCCTAGGATCATGACCTAAGCTGAAATCAAGAGTGGGATGCTCACCTGACTGCACTACCCAGCAGGAGTGTTCTTGAGAAATATTTAGCAATCCTTGGGCACATACATCCACCCATTATCACAGCCACAACCTGTCAGCAATGTTGCACCTGTACTAGTGACTCTTAGTTCAGTGTCAACTCCAGGGAAATGGAAACTCACAGAGAAGACTGGTCATGTCTGAAAGATGGCATCTATTATGCCTGTGGCCTTTGGATCTCAGGAACAGAAAAAACATATCAAATTGGATTAAATATTGAGACATTTTATTGTTGGGCTGGTTGCTCCAGTGCACACGCTCTTTCCATTTCTGGCTCTGCCATCCTTACTGTTTCATGCTCTCTCATAGCCACAAAATGACCTCGATAGTTCCAGGCATCATACCCCAATGTAAGCTCCTCTACTGGTACAGGACCACACATTACCAAAATTATTTTTTAGGAGCTCAGACTTTGTTTTCTTTTTCCTGTGATCTTGGTCTTCACAGGACCTATTCACTAGCCCACTCCTTAAAAAAATCATACTTAGGAGAACAGGGTCTGATGATTGGAATATATAAACTGGAATACACCCTTGGAGTTGCAGGACAGAGCTAACTTTTCCTGAGTCTTGTGGGGAAAAGGTGGATACTTGTGCAAAACTGGGGTCCTGTTACTAAGGAAGAAGGCAACCAACAGATGCTGGTCTAACCATCTCAAGGATTGCTCCAGTCCTGTGAGTTCTACCCCCATTATAGGGTAGAATACATACTTAGCCTTTTATAGTTCATGCCTCGACATGGATTAAAAAGTGTGGGAGAAAGAATTAGCACCTACTGGGGAAAGAGAAAAAAGGCCATTATTAGATATGGGACTGGAATACTGATGGAGGCTGGAAAAGTGGGGAAGCCCTGCTACCTCTATCATCTTATTGAGGCCACCAAAGTTGCACTAACTTGATACATGGGTTAGGTAACACACTCTATATTGTATTGTATTGTATTATTTAAAAATTTTTACTTTTTAAGTAATCTCTACACCCAACACAGGGCTTGAACTTATAACCCTGAGATCAATTTCACATGCTTCAGTGACTGAGCCAGCCAGGTGCCCTTTTTCTTTTCTTTTCCTTTCTTTTCTTTTCTTTTCTTTTTTTTCTTTTCTTTCTTGTTCTTTCTTTCTTTCTTTCTTTCTTGAAAAATTAAAAATTCCTTAACTTTTTTATTCCTGGTACCACTACAACAAAGCACATGGCAATATACCTGATGTAATGAAAAGAAAAAGAAGACAACATTACAACAGACAAAAGACCTCGAGAATGTACATCTAATTGACACTACATTGCGTTAATCAATACATTGCACTTCTTGCAAACAAAAAGGGTTTCCTGTTTAAGCTGCAGTAACCTTTCTGACTATGGATCATTGCTCCTTGTGTGACAGATTTCTATAGTTCCTCTAATGCATCTGAGATGACTGTCTCAAAGTAACCTGAAGCTTTCCTGACAACTCCCAGCTCCCTTTCCTGATAAGAACTATAACCCTTCTCTTCTGAAAAATTTTAAAACCTTCTGCTACCATATCCATCACTTCCACCACCAGATCCATAACCACTGCCACAGGGACTGCCCAAGCTTCTTCCACCAAAACTAACCCTCTTCATGGCTCCATGATTGTTGTTGTACACGATAGTTTCCAAAAGCATTATAGTTCCCACCACCACTATGGTTACCATCTCCAAAATTTCCTCCTTCATTGTAACCATCATATCCTTCAACATCACCACCATAACCACCTCTTTGGTTTCCATATCCTGGTCTACCACCACCATAGCCTCCTCTACTACTATAACCCTCCATAGTTGCCACCATTACCTCCAAATACATTATATCCACCATCACCTCCTCCATAACTACCTCTGCTGTCATCACCTCCACCACCATAGACTCTTCTTCCACCAAAGTTTCCTCTATGACCCATAAAGTTGCCAGATCCACCTCCACAACCTCTTTGTGATCCAGCAGACTCCATTTCCTGTTTAGAAAGGGCCTTTTTCACTTCACAATTAGGCCCATTAGTTGTGTGGTATTTCTGAACAATTTTATCAACTGTCTCATGATCATTAAATCCTCTCTTTTTTCCACTCTGCCTGTCCTCCATAACTTTTATGGTTTCAGTCTTGCCATACTTTTCAAAGTAGACTCTCAAGTTATTTTCTTCTATATCTTCTTTAATACCACCAATGAAAATTTTCTTCACAGTTAGATGGGCACCAGGCTTTGCAGAATCCTCTCTAAATCAGCTATCTTTGGTTCTACTACACATCCATCAACCTTGTGCATTTGAACACACATTGCTGCATTCACTTCTTCCACACAAGAGTAAGTCATAAAACCAAAACCCCTAGAAAGTTTTGTTTGGGGGCCTGTCATCACCACACAGTTTGTAAGTGTATTCCATTTTTCAAAATGTTGTTTTAAACTATCACCTATAATTTCAAAGCTCAAACCACTAATAAACAGTTTTCTCAACTGCTCTGGTTCCTTTGGATCATGGTCCTCCTCCCTCTGAGGGCTGGAGTTGAGCTGGGTCCCACTAGGTGGTGATTTTACTTCCATTCTGAGACCAGACTCACCTTTTACAACTCAAGTTCAATATGGGCTCTTTTTTTCTTTTTAAATTACAAAGTTATATATGCTTGTTGGGAAAAAAAAACCCAATTAATAAAGAAATGTACAAAATAACAGCATTCTCAATTAACATGCAAAATAAATATCCTCTGTATTATTTTACTTCATGTTTGTAGTTTCAAATACAGTTCTTCCCGATTTGTCTACACATGTACTAGTAAGTGCATGTTTATATTAAAAAAAAAAATAAGTAGTACCAAATATACTTTCAGCTATTTACCTAGTGTCTGATAGAATAATAATTCCATCTGTCATGGATCATTGTTCCTTCTGTTGCAGATTTCTACAGTTCTTCTAATGCATCTAATTTTTTAAAAGTTTTTAAAAATTTTATTTATTTTGAGAGAGAGACAAAGTGCAAGTTGGGGAGGGGCAGAAACAGAAAGAGATAGAATCCAAAGCAGACTCCACACTATCAGCACAGAGACTGATGTGGGACTTAAATTCATGAAACATGAGATCATGACCTGAGCCGATGCACCCCTGGATCTAATTTTTTAATGTTCTCAACCAAGAGAAGTTCCAGGCAGCCTTTCCAAGTAATCAGACCAGGGCTAACAAATAAAACTGTGTGGTTGATGCACATGTCCTATTTTGTGCTCTCCTGACATGTGGTTATTGAGTCCTCAAAATGCCACTAGTGCAGCTAGAACTGACGTGATAATTTTAATTAATTTAAAGTTGAATCAACCAATACCACAGGAATACAATTATGAGAGAATATTATGAAAACCTATATGTAACAAATTGCACCACCTAGAAAAAATAAATGAATTCCTAGAACATATAGACTATAAAAACTGAAATAAGAAGAAATAGAAAATTTTGTACAGACCCTTAACCAGCAAAGAAATTGAATCAGTAGTCAAAACACTCCCAAGAGGCACCTGGGTGGCTCAGTTGCTTAAGCATCTGACTCTTGACTTTGGCCCAGGTCTTGATCTCATGGTTTGTGAGATCCAGCCATGTGCTGGGCTCTGTGCTGACAGCATGGAGCCTGTGTGGGATTCTCCCTCTTCCCCTCTCTCTATGACACTCCCCTGCTCATGCTCTCTCTCAAAAATAAAGAGTTCCTGAAGATGGTGGCATAGGAGGATGCTGGGCTCACCGCATCCTGCTGATCACTTAGATTCCATCCACATCTGCCTAATTTATCCCGATAACGACCAGAAGACTAACAAAACAGACTGTCCAGAGCCAAGTGTAGACGAGAGTCCCACAGAAGAGGGTAGGAAGGGCAGAGAGGTGGTGCGTGCTACAAGGACTGGCGGGAGGGAGCCAGAGCAGTTGGAGGGGCAGCCAGCCCACCCAGCAAGGCAGAGCCCTGAGTCTGGCTTGCAAAAATGGAGACGCCAGACAGAGTGTGTTCTGACAGCCAGCGGGACTTAACATCTGGAATGTTGTAAGTCAACAGTCTGCTCAGAGAGTGGGAGGGAGAGTTGTTGAGCCCTGGAGGACAGAGGTCAGCTTGGCGGGAAACAAAGATGCTGGGAAGCGTCTACTCCCTCGCCCATCCCTCAGCCAAAATCCCAAAGGGAACCAGTTCCAGTCACAGAACTTGCTTGCACAGTGCAAACACCTAATGCTGTGCTTCTGAGGATCCATCCCTCTGATGGGTCTGCCTCCCACCTGGTGCTGCAGGTCCCCTCCCAAAGCAGACACCCAAGGCAAAGAGAGCTGAGCCTACCCCTCCCCCACCCCTGTGCACCTTGTGGATCCACCCCAGCTAATATGCCAGATCCCATTGAAGCAGTACCACAAGACTGACAGTGTGCAAGTAGCCCAGACAGAGGCCACACCAGTCCACAGTGAGTTCTGCCCCTGGGAGAGGGGAAGATAAGGTACACACCAGTGGACTGTGGCCCCAGGGGTGGGCTGGGGGCAGACATCAGGTCTGACTGCAGCCCCACCCACCAATGTAAGTTACTCAAGACAGCATAGAGGAAGACCCCTGCAATACCCCGCCACTCCAGGGACTATCCAAAATGACAAAACGAAGGAATTCTCTTCAAAAGAAACTCCAGGAAGTAGTGAGCTAACGAACTGATCAAAAATGATTTAAGCAACATAGCAGAAAACGAATTTAAAATAATAGTCATAAAATTAATCTCTGGGCTTGAAAAAAGTATAGAGGACAGCAGAGAATCTATTACTACAGAGATCAAGGGACTAAGAAACAGTAAGGAGGAGCTAAAAAAGGTATAAATGAGCTGCGAAATAAAATGGAGGCGACCACAGCTCGGATTGAAGAGGCAGAGGAGAGAATAGGTGAATTAGAAGATAAAATTATGGAAAACGAAGAAGCTAAGAAAAAGAGAGATAAAAAAATCCAGGAGTATGAGGGGAGACATAGAGAAATAAGTGACATAATTAAACAAAATAATATATGCATAATTGGGATTCCAGAGGAGGAAGAGACAGGGAAAGGTGCTGAAGGTGTACTTGAAGAAATAATAGCTGAGAACTTCCCTGAACTGGGGAAGGAAAAAGGCATTGAAATCCAAGAGGCACAGAGAACTCCCTTCAGACATAACTTGAATTGATCAGCATGACATATCATAGTGAAACTGGCAAAATACAAGGATAAAGAGAGAATTCTGAAAGCAGCTAGGGATAAACATGCTCTAACATATAAAGGGAGACTGATAACACTCGTGACAGATCTGTCTACTGAAACGTGGCAGGTCAGAAAGGAATGGCAGGAAATGTTCAATGTGATGAACAGAAAAATATATGCAGCCAAGAATCCTTTATCCAGCAAGGCTGTCATTCAGAATAGAAGGACAGATAAAGGTCTTCCCAAACAAAAACTGAAGGAATTCATCCCACTAAACCATCCCTACAAGAGATCCTAAGGGGAATCCTGTGAGACAAAGTACCAGAGACATCACTGCAAGCATGAAACCTGCAGACATCACAATGACTCTAAACCCATATCTTTCAATAATAACACTGAATGTAACTGGACTAAATGTGCCAACCAAAAGACATAGGGTATCAGAATGGATAAAAAAAACAAGACCCATCTATTTGCTGTTTACAAGAGACTCATTTTAGACCTGAGGGCACCTTCAGATTCAAAGTGAGGGGATGGAGAACTATCTATCATGCTACTGGAAGTCAAAAGAAAGCTGGAGTGGCCATACTTATATCAGACAAACTAGACTTTAAATTAAAGGTTGTAACAAGAGATGAAGAAGGGCATTATAGAATAATTACAGGGTCTATCCAACAGGAAGAGCGAACAATTATAAATGTCTATGTGCCGAACACGGGAGCCCCCAAATATATCAAAAAATCACAAACATAAGCAACCTTATTGATAAGAATGTGGTAATTGCAGGCAACTTTTTATTTTTTATTTATTTTTTATTTATTTTTAATTTTTTTTTAACGTTTATTTATTTTTGAGACAGAGAGAGACAAAGTATGAACGGGGGAGGGTCAGAGAGAGAGGGAGACACAGAATCTGAAACAGGCTCCAGGCTCTGAGGTGTCAGCACAGAGCCCGACGTGGGGCTTGAACTCCCGGACCGTGAGATCATGACCTGAGCTGAAGTCGGATGCTTAACCGACTGAGCCACCCAGGCGCCCCTGCAAGCAACTTTAATACTCCACTTACAACATTGTATAGATCATCTAGAAACAGGATCAATAAAGAAACAAGGACCTTGAAAGATACATTGGATCAGATGGACATGACAGATATATTTAGAACTCTGCATTCCAAAGCAACAGAGTATATTTTCTTCTCGAGTGCACATGGAACATTCTCCAGGATAGATCACATACTGGGTCACAAAACAGCCTTTCATAAGTATACAAGATTTGAGATCATACCATGCATACTTTCAGACCACAATGTGATGAAGCTTGAAATCAACCACAGGAAAAAGTCTGGAAAACCTCCAAAAGCATGGAGGTTAAAAAACATCCTACTAAAGAATGAATGCATCAACCAGGCAATTAGAGAAGAAATTAAGAAATATATAGAAACAAATAAAAATGAAAATACAACAATTTAAATGCTTTGGGATGCAGCGAAGGCAGTCCTGAGAGGAAAATACATTGCAATCCAGGCCTATCTCAAGAAAGAAGAAAAATCCCAAATACAAAATCTAACAGCACACCTAAAAGAAATAGAAGCAGAACAACAAAGACACCGCAAATCCAGGAGAAGAAGAGAAATAATAAAGATCAGACCAGAAACAAACAATATAGAATCTTAAAAAACTGTAGAGCAGATCAACGAAACCAAGAATTGTTTTTTTGAATAAATAAACAAAATTGATAAACTTCTAGCCAGGCTTCTCAGAAAGAAAAGGGAGATGACCGAAATAGATAAAATCATGAATGAAAAGGAAATTATTACAACCAATCCCTCAGAAATACAAGCAATTATCAGGGAATACTATGAAAAATTATATGCCAACAAACTGGACAACCTAGAAGAAATGGACAAATTCCTAAACACCCACACACTTCCAAAACTCAAACAGGAAGAAATAGAAAGCTTGAACAGACACATAACCAGCGAAGAAATTGAATCAGTTGTCAAAAATGTGCCAACAAATAAGAGTCCAGACCCGAAGGCTTCCCAGGGGAATTCTACCAGACATTTAAAGCAGAGATAATACCTATCCTTCTCAAGCTATTCCAAAAAATGGAAAGGGAAGGAAAACTTCCAGACTCATTCTATGAAGCCAGTATTACTTTGATTCCTAAACCAGACAGAGACCCACTAAAAAAAGAGAACTACAGGCCAATATCCCTGATGAATATGGATGCAAAAATTCTCCATAAGATACTAGCAAATCGAATTCAACAGCATATAAAAAGAATTATTCACCATGATCAAGTGGGATTCATTCCTGGGATGCAGGGCTGGTTCAACATTTGCAAATCAATCAATGTGATACATCACATTAATAAAAGAAAAGATGAGAACCATATGATCCTGTCAATCCATGCAGAAAAGGCCTTTGACAAAATTCAGCAACATTTCTTAATAAAAACCCTCGAGAAATTCGGGATAGAAGGAACATACTTAAACATCATAAAAGCCATTTATGCAAAGCCCGCAGCTAACATCATCCTCCATGGGGAAAAACTGAGAGCTTTCTCCCTGAGATCAGGAACACGACAGGGATGTCCACTCTCACTGCTGTTGTTTAACATAGTGTTGGAAGTTCTAGAATCAGCAATCAGACAACAAAAGGAAATCAAAGGCATCAAACTTGACAAAGATGAAGTTAAGCTTTCACTTTTTGCAGATAACATGATATACATGGAAAATCTGATAGACTCCACCAAAAGTCTGCTAGAACTGATACATGAATTCAGCAAAGTTGCAGGATACAAAATCAATGAACAGAAATCAGTTGCATTGTTATACACTAATAATGAAGCAACAGAAAGACAAATAAAGACACTTATCCCATTCACATTTGCACCAAGCAGCATAAAATACCTAGGAATAAGCTTAACCAAAGATGTAAAAGATCTGTATGCTGAAAAGTATAGAAAGCTTATGAAGGAAATTGAAGAAGATATAAAAAAAAATAGAAAAACATTCTGTGTTCATGCATTGGAAGAATAAATATTGTCAAAATGTCAATACTACCCAAAGCTATCTACACATTCAATGCAATCCCAATCAAAATTGCACCAGCATTCTTCTCGAAACTAGAACAAGCAATCCTAAAATTCATATGGAACCACAAAAGGCCCCAAATAGCCAAAGTAATTTTGAAGAAGACCAAAGCAGGAGGCATCACAATCCCAGAATTAGCCTCTAATACAAAGCTGTCATCATCAAGACAGCATGGTATTGGCACAAAAACATAGACCAATGGAATAGAATAGAAACCCCAGAACTAGACCCACAGAAGGATGGCCAACTAATCTTTGGCAAAGCAGGAAAGAACATCCAATGGAAAAAAAGACATTCTCTTTAACAAATGGGGCTGGGAGAACTGGACAGCAACATGTAGAAGGATGAAACTAGACCACTTTCTTACACCATTCACATAAACAAACTCAAAATGGATGAAGGACCTGAATGTGAGACAGGAAACCATCAAAACCCTAGAGGAGAAAGCATGAAAAAACTTCTCTGACCTCAGCCGCAGCAATTTCTTACTTGACACACCCCCAAAGGCAAGGGAATTAAAAGCAAAAATGAACTATTGGGACCTCATGAAGATAAAAACCTTCTGCATTGCAAAGGAAACAATCAACAAAACTAAAAGGCAACCAATGGAATGGGAAAAGATATTCGCAAATGACATATGGGACAAAGGGCTGGTATCCAAAATCTATAAAGAGCTCACCAAACCACACCAGAAAAACAAATAATCCAGTGAAGAAATGGGCAGAAGACATGAATAGACACTTCTCTGAAGAAGACATCCAGATGGCCAATAGGCATATGAAAAGATGCTCAATGTCGCTCCTTATCAGGGAACTACAAACCAAAACCACACTCACATACCACCTCATGCCAGTCAGAGTGGTTAAAATGAACAAAACAGGAGACTATAGATGCTGGTGAGGATGTGGAGAATTGGGAACCCTCTTGCACTGTTGGTAGGAATGCAAACTGGTGCAGCTGCTCTGGAAAACAGTGTGGAGGTTCCTCAAAAAATTAAAAATAAACCTACCCTATGACCCAGCAATAGCACTGCTAGGAATTTACCCAAGGGATACAGGAGTACTACTGCATAGGGGCACTTGTACTCCAATGTTTATAGCAGCACTCTCAACAATAGCTGAATTATGGAAAAGAGCCTAAATGTCCATCAACTGATGAATGGATAAAGAAATTGTGGTTTATATACATAATGGAATACTACGTGGCAATGAGAAAGAATGGAATATGGACTTTTGTAGCAACGTGGATGGAACTGGAGAGTGTTATGCTAAGTGAAACAAGTCATACAGAGAAGGACAGATTCCATATGTTTTCACTCCTATGTGGATCCTGAGAAACTTAACAGAAGACCATCAGTGAGAGGAAGGAAAAAAAAAGTTAGAGAGGCAGGGAGCCAAAACATAAGAGACTCCTAAAAACGGAGAACAAACTGAGGGTTTGTGGGGGGTGGGAGGAAGGGGTGGGTGGGTGATGGGTATTGAGGGCACCTGTTGGGATGAGCACTGGGTGTTGTATGGAAACCAATTTGACAATAAATTCATAAATAAATAAATAAAAACAAAAACACTCCCAAGAAAGAAAAGTCCAGAACCACATGGCTTCACAGGGTACGCTACCAAACATTTAAAGAAGAGTTAATACCAATTCTCAAACTTTTCCAAAAAATAGAAATGGAAGGAGAACTTCCAAATTCATTCTATTATGCCAGCATTACCTTGATACCAAACCCAGACAAAAATTCCACTAAAAAAGACAATTATTGGCCAATATCCTTGATGGACATGGTATTTCTCAACAAAACACTTGCAAATCTAATCCAATAGTATATTAGAAGAATCATTAACCATGATAAAGTTAGATTTATTCTCTGTCTATAGGGCTGGTTCAGTATTTTCAAATCAATCAACTTGAAACACCATATTAATAAAGGAAAAGATATATTCCATATGATTCTTTCAATAGATGCAGAAAAAGCATTTGATGAAATACAACATCCATTCATGATAAAAATCCTCAACAAAGTAGGGTTAGTAGGAACATATCTCAATATATAAAAGCCATGTATGAAAGACCCACTGCTAATATCATTCTTAATAGGGAAAAACTGAGAGCTTTCCCCATAAGTTCAAGAACAAGACAGGGATGTCCACTCTCTCCATTGTCATTTACCAGAGTATTGGAAGTCCTAGCCTCATCAATCAGACACAACAACAAATGAAAGGCATCCAAATCGGCAATGAAGAAGTTAAAGTTCCATTATTTGCAGATGCCATAGTACTCTCTGTAGAAAATCCAAGAGACTACACCCCAACTGCTAGAATTAATACCTGAATTCAGTAAAGTTGCAGGATACAAAATCAATGCACAGAAACCTGGTGCATTTCTATACACCAATAGTGAACCAGCAGAAAGGGAAATTATGAAATCAATCTCATTTACAAAATCACACTCAAAATAATAAGATATTTAGTAATAAACAAAACCCTGAAAACTGCAAAACACTGATGAAAGAAATTAAAGACGACACAAAGGAATGGAAAGACATTCCATGCTCGTGGTTTAGAAGAAAAAAAAACATTGTTAAAATGCCTGTACTACCCAAAGCAATCTACACAATGCAATCCCTATCAAAATACCAACAGCACTTTTCACAGAGCTAAAACAAACAATTCTAAACCTTGTAGGAACCACAAAAGACCCTGAATAGTCAAAGAAATCTTGAAAAAGAAAAGCAAAGCTGGAGGCATCAAAATTCCAGACTTCAAGCTATAAATCTTCAGTATGATCAAGATAGTACGATACTGACACAAAAACAGACAAATAGATCAATGGAACAGAATAGAAATCCAGAAAGAAGCCCATAATGAGATGATCAATTAATCTTTGACAAAACAGGAAAGAATATCCAATGGGAAAAAGTCTTACCAACAAGTGTTGTTGGGAAAACTGGACAGCAATATGCAAAAGAAAGAAAGGGGATCACTTTCCTACAGCATACACAAAAATAAATTCAAAATGGATTAAAGACCTAAATGTGAGACAGGAAACCATCAAAACCCTACAGGAGAAAATAGGCAGCAACCTCTCTGACCTTGGTCACAGCAAATTCTTACTTGACATATCTTCAGAGGTAGGGGAAATAAAAGCAAACATGAACTATTGGGACCTCATCAAGATCAAAAGCTTCTGCATGGAGAAGGATACATCAACAAAACTAAAAGGCAACTGACGGAATGGGAAAAGATACTTGCAAATGACATATCAGATAAAGGGTTAGTATCCAAAATCTATAAAGAACTTATCAAACTCAACACCCCAAAAAACAAATAATCCAGTGAAGAAATGTGCAAAAGACTTGAATAGACACTTTTGCAAAGAAGACATCCAGATGGTGAACAGACACATGAAAAGATGCTAAACATCACTCATCAGGGACATGCAAATCAACACCACAATGAGATACCACCTCACACCTGTCAGAATGTTACCAACTAAGGAAACAACAGATGTTGGTGAGGATGCAGAGAAAGGGGAACCCTCTTGCACTGCTGGTGGGAATGCAAACTGGTGCAGTCAATCTGGAAAATAGTATGGAGGTTTCTCAAAAAATTAAAAATCAAACTATCCTGTGATCCAGCAATTGCACTATTAGGCATTTATCCAAAAGATACAAAAATGCTGATTTGAAGTGGCTATTACACAGTGTTAATAGCAACTCTATCAACAATAGCCAAATTGTGGAAAGAGCCCAAATGACCATCAACTGATGAATGGATAAAGAAGATGGTGTGTGTGTGTGTGTGTGTGTGTGTGTGTATATATATATATATATATATATATATATATATGACTACTACTCAGGGATGAAAAAGAATGAAACCTTGCCATTTGCGACAATGTGGATGGAACCCGAGGGTATTATGCTAAGCAAAATCAGTCAGAGAAAGACAGATATGTGATTGCACTCATATGAGCAATCTGAGAAACTCTACAGATGAATATAGGGGAAGGGAGGGGAAAATAAGATAAAAGCAGAGAGGCTAACGGCTAACTATAAAAGACTCTTAAATACAAAAAAGAAACTGATGGTTGCTGGAAGGGAGGTGAGTGGGGGGATAGGCTAA
The DNA here is from genome assembly GCF_018350195.1 of Panthera tigris. Classification (NCBI taxonomy): domain Eukaryota; kingdom Metazoa; phylum Chordata; class Mammalia; order Carnivora; family Felidae; genus Panthera; species Panthera tigris. The sequence goes on along the minus strand of NC_056660.1, from coordinate 86,773,491 downwards.
ATGGGCAATGGCAGGAAGAAGGGCACATGTTGGGATGAGCACTGGGTGTTATATGGAAGTCATGATTCACTGGAATCTACTACTGAAGCCAAGGCTACGCTGTACGTTAGCTAACTTGAGAATAAAAAAAGAAGAAAAGAAAAGAAAAGAAAAGAAAAGAAAAGAAAAGTGCTCAACATCACTCATCATTAGGGAAATACAAGTCAAAACTACAATGAGATGCCACCTGACACCTGTCAGAATGGCAAAAATTAACAACAGAGGAGACAATAGGTGTTGGCGAGGGTGTGGAGAAAGGGGAACCTGTTGCACTGTTGATGGGAATGCAAACTGTTGCAGCCACTCTGGGAAACAGTATGGAGGTTCCTCAAAAAGTTAAAAATAAAACTACCCTATGACCTAGCAATAGCACTACTAGGTATTTACCCAAAGGATACAAAAATGCTGATTTGAAGGGGCATTCCGATATTTATAGTAATGCTATCAACAATAGCCAAATTATGGAAACAGCCCAAATATTTATCAACTGATGAATGGATAAAAAAGGTGGTATGTATATACAATGGAATATCATTCAGTCATAAAAAAGAATAAAATCTTGCAATTTGCAAAGACGTGGATGGAGGTAGAGTATTATGCTCAGTGAAATAAGTTAGAGAAAAATACCATATGATTTCACTCCTTTGTGGAATCTAAGAATAAAACAAACTAGCAAAGGAAAAAAAAAATGAGAGAGAGAGAGACCAAGAAACAGACTCTTAACTGTAGAGAACACACTGATGGTCACCAGAGGGGAGGTGGGTGGGGGATGGGGTAACTAGGTGATGGGTTAAGGAGTGCACTTGTGATGAGCACCGGATGTTGTATGTAGGTGTTGAATCACTGTATTGTACACCTGAAAGTAATAGAACACAGTACATTAACTAACTGTAAATAAAACTTAAAAAAAACATGCTCAGGAAAGTGGGGAAACCTTTTGAATTTCAGTAGACACAGGTGGCTAGTGGCCACTAGAATGATCAGTGGAGAGCTGACAAATGAAAAGTAGCACAGTCGCTGCAGACTAAGACAATATCTCTTCCAGGAAAGCAAAGTGCTCTCTCATCATCCATGTAGAAGTGAAACTGGGGATGAGAATTTTTTTCAGAATGCAGAATAATGCTCAGAGCACAGTGATATTTTTCTTGTCTAGTTTTAATTTATGATTAAAGTATCTTTCCAAAATTCTGGAATGATAGTTGAACAATGTACTTTGCATTTCTCTTTCAGGTGTTGTGTTTTTGAGCCTCACAGCAAAGAGCGTGGGCCAGCTCAGAGGTACAGCGTGAACTGAGAGTCAGAGTGGTGAAGTCTGGAAATCATATCTGTTCTTCTTGAGCCTCTTGGTGACTAATGTCCTTAAATCATTGTAAGTGGTTCAACAGCATGGATTTTCAAAATACCTCTTTGTTAATTTCCTTAGTGCATTACACACCTGTTACAATGGCTTAAAGAAGTAAAATGCAACTGATTCTGGCAAGTGCTGGGAGGGAGGCAAAGGAACTGGAACCCTCATGCATTGCTAGTGGCATAACCTCTTTGGAAGACAGTTTTGAAGTTTCTCATGAGGTTGGACACAGTCTTGTCACACAATCCAGCCATTCCACTCCTAGATACTCAAAAGAAATGAAAACATACACAAAAACCTGTATGTGAATGTTTTAGTGGTTTTATTAACAATTGCCCAAACTGGAAACGACCCACATGTGCTTTGTGTGGGAAAAGAACAAACACAGGGTGGTTTGTGCACAGCATGGAATACATCCCATCAGTAAAAGGGAAAGAGGACACAGCAACAGAAGCGAATCTCACATGTGTTCCAGTGCGTGGAAGGACCTGGATACAGAAGGCTGTGTGCCCTGGGGTTCTGTTTATGTGACGCTGTTGAAAAGGCTCAGCTTTAGCTATAGAAAGCAGGCCAGGGGATGCCAGCGTCTGTGGGTGGGGACACAGTTGATTAAGAAGTGGCACAAGAAGGATGGCAGATGTTGGAAGTGTTCTCAGTGACCGCTATGGTGGTGGTGATGGGACCACACATGCCTGTCAGCCCTCACAGCCTTTTACAAGAAGAAAGCATGCGTTTTTACTGTATGTAAATTAACCTGATTCACTCACTCAATTTATGTGAATAAAACAAAGGAAAAAATCCTCAGTCAACAGATCTAAAGAATAAACTACAATTCAATATAGCCTAACCATTTGTTATGTCAGAAAAAATCTTTATATATCTATATCTTTATGTATATATCTATATCTATATCTATATCTATCTATCTATATATATATACCTACATATATACATATACAGATACATAAAACACTGATAGGAAAGCATGAAAAGCACATAATTATTCAAGGAGAGAAATATTCACAATTAGCTGTTTTCATCACCCTAAAATGAAAAATGTTTTTTTTTCTTTCTGCGTTATTTTTAAATTTTATTTATTTACTTATTTAATTAATTTATTTTTAAATTTACATACAAGTTAGTTAGCATATAGTGCAATGATGATTTCAGGAGTAGAATCCAGTGATTCAAAACAAAAAAAATGTTCTTGTCCTAGAAGTCAGAAATCTCAAGTTCAATGTCAATCCCACCTTGGCTGTATCTTTAAAAATGCCTAAATCCACCCTGTTACTATTCCTTTATCTGTAAAACTATATTTAACTTGTCTGCCTCTTTCACAGGCAGGTTCTGATAATCATTTAAATGTGAAGGTTTCCTGGGGCTTCTGGGTGGCTCAGTCCGTTAAGCATCTGACTCTTGATATTGACTCAGGTTGTGATTTCATGGTTGTGGGATTGAGCCCATAATCCAATCCCACATTGAGCCTTGGGTCAAACCCCTGCACTGGGCACAAAGCATGCTTGGGATGCTCTCTCTCCCTCTGCCCCTCTCCCCTGCTGACGCTTTTTCTCTCTCTCTCTCTCTCAAAATAAATAAGTAAATAAACATTAAAATAATAAATGTGAAGGCTTCTTTTAGATGTATTATGAAGTAGTATTTAGCTTATTTATTTCTTACTCATGAGTAATGTTTATGGCAACAAAATATAATTCAAATAGTACAGAAAGAATTAAAGGAAAAAGGAGGGGCACCTGGGTGGCTCAGTCGGTTAAGCATCTAAGACTCAGGACATGATCTCGTAGTTCATGAGTTCAAGCCCCACATTGGGCTCTGTGCTGACAGCTCAAAGCCTGCAGCCTGCTTCAGATTCTGTGTCTCCTTCTGTCTCTCTGCTCCTCCCCCACTCATGCTGTCTCTCAAAAAATAAATAAATGTTAAAAAAAATTAAAAAAAAGGAAAAGCTCATTCATACACACACACACGCGCGCGCGCACACACACACACACACACACACACACACTCATGTACCTGGTTCAGCCTTATCTGTTTGAGCATGATTGATCTGTGTAGCCTGAGTGTCTGAAGCCCTTGATGCTCCTAATGACAGGCAGAGCTTGAGGCTCAGGTCTACCATTCTTCCCTTGCAGGATATAGTAATAGGTACTACTCTTTCCTGTCTCAGAGCATTCTGCACACAATTATAACAATGGTAGTAACAGGTGTTAACCACTGACACCAGCTTCTCCAAATCACGTTCTGTTCAAGAGGCCTCACATTTATTCATTTGTTCAATCCTTACAATCCTTACAAAAACCCTCTACAATCGGTGCCATTGTTTCCCTCATTTTACAGGTGAAGAAACTGAGGCACAGAGAGACAAAGTCATTGGCCAGTGGCTCTCCTCTGGATTTGGACTCTTGTCCTTCTTCCACCAGGGTCCCTGAACTTGCCTGGGGTGCTGAGCACCTCTTATTCTTTACGCTCTGTTAGACCCATGTCATTGTCACTGGTTCTGCAGCCACTGCAAGTACTGGAGAAGGTGGTCTGGGTGTTTATCCTCCAAGGTCCTCTTGGGTAAGGCAAGGTGTTTTTCAACTTTGTGTTATTGCCTGGTATGCACCAGGTGCTCCATAAGTGTTAGGAGAACAAGTGCCTAAGTGAGTCAGGGAGTAGAGTGCCTATCCAGAGGAATTGAGACCAGGATCTCGAAGAGATCACACTGCCCATGGCAGCATCACCCATGATAGTTGAGATATGGAAACACCCTAAGTGACCATAAATGGAAGAATGGATAAAGATATACTCTATCTAGGTGGGTGAGGGGTATTGAGGAGGACACCTGTTGGGATGGGCATTGGGTGTTGTATGGAAACCAATTTGATAATAAATTTCATATTAAAATAAATAAATAAATAAATAAATAAATAAATAATGAGAAAAAAGATATACTCTATCTATCTATCAATCTATCATCTATCATCTATCCATCATCATCTGTTATCTATTATCTATCATCTAGCTATCATCATTTATTATGTATTATCTAGCTATCATCATCTATTATCTATCATCATCTATTATCTATCATCTATTATCTTTTATTATCTGTTACCTGTCTATGTATCTATCATCTATCTATCTATCTATCATCTATCTATCTATCTATATCACATGATGGATATTATTCAGCCACAAGAAAATAGGAAATACTGGGGGCACCTGGGTGGCTCAGTCAGTTAAACATCTGACTCTTGATTTCGGCTCAGGTCATGATCTCACGGCTTGTGAGATTGAGCCCTGCGTCAGGCTCTGTGCTGACATTGTGGAAACTGCTTGGGATTCTCTCTTTCTCTTCCTCTCTCAAAATAAATAAACATTAAAAAAATAATGGAAATCCTGCCATTCATAACATGGATGGACCTCAAAGACATTATGCAAGGTGACATAAGTCAGACAGAGAAAGACAAATACTGTATGACATCACTCATATGTGGAATCTAGAATAGTCAAAATCATAGAAACAGAGAGTGGAATGGTAGTTGCCAGGGGCTGGGGAGAGGGAAAGTGGAGAGGTATTAGTCAAGGGTGTAAAATTTCTGTTATGCAGGATGACTAAGTCCTGGAGATCTGCTGTACAGCACAGTGCCTACAGTTAATCATTCTGTGTTGTGTTTATTAAATATTTATTAAATATTTATTTACCAATTATTATTTATTCATTTAAATATTTATTTAAAGGGTAGATTTTGTATGAAGTCTTCTTCCTATAGACACAAAATATTAACAATAAAATAACAACAGCAGCAGCAACAAGAACAATAATAAAGGAGTGGGAGGGAAGTTTGGGGGGTGATAAACAGGTGGATTTGATGGCAATGATAGTTTCACAGGTGTGTTTTTTTTTTCTTTTTAAATTTTTATTCAAATTCTAGTTAGTTAATATACAGGGCAACATTGGTTTTAGTCCTTTTTTTAATGTTTATTTTGAGGGAGAGAGAGAATGAGTGGAAGAGGGGCAGAGAAAGAAGGACAGAGGATCTGAAGTGGGCTCTGTTCTGACAGCAGAGAGCCCAATGCAAGGCTCGAACTCAGAACCATGAGATCATGAACTGAGCTGAAGTCGGACACTCAACCGACTGAGCCACCCAGGCGCCCCTTCACAGATGTATTCTCACCTCAAGAAAGTGGTTAAAACAGACCAGCTGGTGATGAGCAGACCCTACTCTGCCTGCCGACTGCCTCCATGTAGTGGCTTGAGAGAGCAAGGATCTATAGTGTGATGGGCCAGTCCTGCTCCTGATTCTCCACTTGCCAGCTCCGGTGGATCCTCCATTCTACCCTCCTATTTGTCATCACAACACTCAAACAGCAGCTGTGAGAGCCAGAGGGAACATCCACTGAGCACCAGCTTAGTTTCCCCCAACTTCCCTCCCCAGTGGGACACTCAGAAGAGTGCAGACATCTCTGGCAGCAACCAGAGATAAGAACACTCGTTTGGTTTGGAAAATCCAGCAATATGAGTAAACATTAGTCTCTAACTTTGTCTGTGATGCAAGCTTGTTCACTCCGTGCTAGGCCACATCCTTCCTGCCCATGCTGGGCTGTGGCCACTATAAATTCATCAAGTTTCCTCTTGGGCTGTTTCTGAGGCCTGCATCTGGGTGAGTCCAGCTCTGTGACACTGTGTGGATGCAAGGGACTGGGGAGAAATGGGGAGGGGATGTCGAGGGCCAGATTTTTCTTGGTTAATGCACTAGGGATTATTAGGCCAGCTTGAAAGTTTGTCCTTCAACGAGGATTTGGAATGTACTCTGATGTTTCTCATTATTGGGCTTTATGTGTTTGTGCAAGTGTGTGCCTAGGGGCAAGGGTGAGGGCCAGGACAGCAGACACAGCTTAGACCCACGACTCTGGGGGATTTGCCGAGCAGTCCTCCAGAGGTTGGATGGAGAGGATGTGTATGAGGAAATGAACATCCTAGACAGCAGGGACACAGGAGATAAAGGTTGGGATAGAGTGCACTAGGGTTAGGGAAAGGGAGGCACCGAGGACAGGTACAGACATTCTGGGTGTGGATGAGAATATTGGTGGAGGGGGACCAGGGATGGATCCATCTGGAGGCGGCCCACCACCCCTCAAATGCATAAGGAATAGACTTGGCAGGTGCATGGAGCCAGGAGTGAGATACAGAGAGAGGTGAGCATGTCTCTGTGTCTTGCACACTAATCTGTGGTCATTCTAAATTCTAATTTAAAGTGTTCCATAGCTCCACAGGCTCTCTCCCTCCCATCAGCATCATTTATGCCTTTCGGTTGATGCTGTGCTTTTCCAAATTCATTGTGAAGGGACCAATCCCAAACACAATGAGCACGTTCATCTATCCAAAGTCTGGGAAAGGTGGAAGAGAAAAAGTTGTAGCAGCTGACCTCTGCTCTTTGTGGAACCCTAAATTTACGTAGGGAAACTGAGCTCAGTGAGCTCTGTAATACACGGCTGTGTGTGGCAAATGCTGGGAAAATGTTTTTTGCTTTTTAACCATCTATTTTACAGTCTTTGATCTTTTTTGTTTTGGATCTGACTGACAAACTTAGTTAAGTGATGGAAGAGATAGTTACACACCTTTCCACTCTGTGAACAGTGCAGTGTTAGGGATGTGAGAAATCAGTGACCCTGATCTAAATCCTGGCTTTGAACCAATTTTTTTTTCTTTCTGTGAAACCTTGGACAAACCCCCTAGTTTCTAAGACTGAGTTCCTAAAAAAAAAAAAAAAAAAAAAAAAAAGACTAAGTTCCTCTTCCACAAAACGGGCTTAAAAATATACTCATGTCATACAGCTTTGTGAGAGTTAGATAAGAAAAAGGATTAGTGCAGGGCCTTAGCCCACAAGAGACTCTCAATAAATGTCAGTTCTAACAATTATAATTGTGAATTTTGCAAGGAGACCTTAAAGAGATGTTATGTGTTTATTCCACCCACCCCACCCCCGCAGTACCTAAGTTTCATTTCATTTGTTTCTATAAATCAGTGGATCAATAGACGTGCACTAGAAGACCATCCCCTTCTCTGCCTGTTTCTGTGTTCTTTCTCTGTCCAGCCATGTGCTGCTCTGTTACCATCATAGTTACTCATTTCCTGGGTCAAAGCAAAAACGGGGAACCAGAGCCTTTCAATTAGAAGGAACTTAAGAGCCATATTTTCCACTCTGTCATTTTATACATGAGGAAAGTGAAGGTGAGGAGTAATGAAGAGTTTATTGTAGGCCATAGCCCAGTAATTGGTGAGAACAAAATTCTCTTGGTGACATTTGGAAGTGACATCACAGAGCAGTTGGTTTGGGCATATATAAGGCTGTTAATGCAGTTGCATTTGTGGGTTTAATTACTGTTTCTGTCCACAGGGACACCTTTCTTCCATGGCTCAGGACACACTCCTGAGTCAAGCTAACAGGAGAACATTCTGGTAGGTATTTGGTTCACTTTTTTTCTTTTTGATGTTTATTTATTTATTTTGAGAGAGAAAGAGAATGCGAATGAGCAGGGGAGGGGCAGAGACAGGGAGAGAGAGAAACCCAAGCAGGCTCCAGGCTCAGCATGGAACCTGATGTGGGGCTCAGTCCCATGACCCCTAGATCATGACCTGAGCTGAAATCCAAAGTTGGGCACTTAACTGACTGAGCCACCCAGGTGCCCCTGGTTCACTTCTTAAAATTAAAGATGGCAACTCACAGTTGGGTTATAGTTTTTGTTTTGTATTCTGGATTTTTCATAGTTTAATTCTCTCTAAAGAGGGCAGAATTTAAAAATGACTCCCCTTACCTGTCTGTTTCTACTGTTCCAGCTTCCCAGTGTGGACCTATGCCCAAAGACCCTGACCAGAGCCACGGATGAACATGGCAAGTGTCCGCTGCAAGTTGGCCCGTTACCTGGAGGATTTGGGGGACACAGACTTTAAGAAATTCAAGATGCACTTAGAAGACTACCCTTCTCAAAAGGGGTTCAGCCCACTCCCTCGGAGTCAGACAGAGAAGGCAGACCACATGGATCTAGCTACTTTGATGATTGACTTCAATGGTGAGGAGAAGGCATGGGCCATGGCAGTGTGGATTTTTGCTGCAATCAACAGGAGAGACCTTTATGAAAAAGCTAAGAGGGATGAGCCACAGTGGGGTGAGTGGAAGGAAGACAACATTTTTAAAAATTGTGATAAAATACACATAACATAAAATTTACCCTCTTACCATTTCTAAACATATGGTTCAGTAGTGTTAAGCAGAGTCATGTTGTGCAATCAATCTCCAGAACTTTTTTTCATCTTACAAAACTCTGTACCCATTAAATAACAATTCTCCATTCCCTTCCCCTCAGCCTCTTGAGCCACCACTTTCTGTCTCTATGAATCTGACTACTCTTGGTACCTCTTATAAATTGAATCATAAAGTGTTTGTATGTGGCTTATTTTATTTAAGATAAAGTCCTTGAGCGTCATCCATGTTGTCACACATGACATGATTTCATTCCTTTTTAAGGTATATACCTTTTTAAGGTAATAATATCCCCTGGTATATGTATACCACATTTTGTTCACCTATTCATCCATCAGTGGACATCCAGATTGCTTCTAGCTTTTGATTCTTGTGACTAACGCTGGTAGGAACATGTGGGTACAAGTTTCTTTGAGACCCTGCTTTCAGTTCCTTTGGGTGTATGTTCAGAAGTGGAATTATTGGATGATATGGTAATTCTAGGTCCAATTCTTTGAGGAACTCCCATAATGTTTTCCACAGTGGCTGCACCATTTTGCACTCACATCAACAGTGTACAAGGGTTCCAATTTTTCCTCATCCCCAAAACTTATTTTATTTTTGTTTTGATAGTAGCTATTCTAATGGCTGTGAGATGATATCTTATTGCAGTTTTGAGTTGCATTTCCTGATTGGCTACTGATACTGAATGACTTTTCATGTGGTTTTTAGCCATTTGTTTATCTTTGGAGAAATGTCTATTCAACTCCCTTTTCCCATATTTTAATTGGGGTATTTGTTGTTGCTGTTGTTGACTTGTGAGGACTCTTTTTATGTCCTGGATATTAACTATTTATCAAATATATGATTTGCAAATATTTTCTTCCATTCCATGGATTGCCTTTTCACTCTGTTGATGATATCTTTTGATGCAATAAAGTTAACCTTTGTTTTTTAATAATTCCATTTATCATCTTGGCTTTATCCTCTTTCTTCCTCTCATGATACTGCCATGAGACATTGGAGGAAAGCAGTTTGGTTTCCTTCTAGCTCCTTTAAAAATCAAACTCATGGCCCATTTACCCCCTAGGAACTGTGGACATGTTGGGGGTAGAGTTTTTCTTTCTGGCTTGATGTTTTGAACAAGGGAAGGGTACAAGAAAGGGCTCAAAGGAACCTAGAAGATCACAGGATGATGATGTTGAGCTAATAGAAAGGAGGAATAAAAATGAATCAGCAGATCAGGAGAAGTATGGCAAATGGGTCAGTGATATGGACATAATGAGGGAGAGAAACATGATAATGGGGGCATGAGGTGGGGATGCACAGCAGCAGGATGTTATAAAAAATGCATATAATAATATAATTAAAATTGTGTCCTTACTTATATACTAATTAACCAAATTAAGGTGTAATAATCATAGTGGCAGAAGTGGTTCGCTTAAGCAGTTTTTATGGATTTTGGTAATTCCTTGTAAGAACTCCATGAGGCTGGCATTTTTTAAAAATTTTATTTGTAGGCTCTACACCCAACATAGGTCTTGAACTCACAACCCCTAGATCAAGAGTTGCATGCTCTACCAACTGAGCCAGCCAGGCGCCATGAGGCTGGCACTTTCAAATGAACTTTCAGTTTCATTACTAAATAAGACACTCCAGACACAAAAAGACAAACACAGTATGATTCCATTTATAAGAGCTACTACAGTGGTTAAATTTATAGAGACAGAAAGTGGTTGCTAGGAGCTGCAGGCAGTGGGGAATGGGGAATTGTTTAATGGTTATAGAGTTTCAGTTTTGCAAATAGAAGATCATTCTGGAGATTGGCCAACAACTTGAAGTGAGTCTGAAAGAGATTCTGGTTGCCTGAGACTCTGTTTCAGTCAGATCCAAGACCTGGATTCAGTGCCAGGTGTGCCTTGGGCTGGATCCTGGCTCTTAACTACTATGCTATCTTGGCTTCTGTAACTGGGCTCTGAGATGGAAGAATTATAACTAGGGTTAGAAGTCTGTTTTTGTTTTTGTTTTTGTTGAGGGGGAGAAGATTGTAGGGTTAGGTTTTAGATTAAGAATTAAGTCATGGTTTTGGTTTGAGTTAATGTTTAGATTTTGTTTTGTGACCGAGTTATCAATAGCATTTGCATTCAGAATAAGTAGACACCTACCTGGAATCTTTAAAAAAATTTTTTTAATGGTTATTTATTTTTGAGAGAGAGAGAGACAGAGTGCAGCATGGGAGGGGCAGAGAGACAGGGAGACACAGAATCGGAAGCAGGCTATAGGCTCTGAGCTGTCAGCACAGAGCCCAACGTGAGGCTTGAATTCATGAACCATGAGATTATGACCTGAGCTGAAGTTGGACAGTAAACCAGCTGAGCCACCCAGATGCCCCCTTACCAGGAATCTTTTATGTTGCTCTTGGGTTCCTGCTCATCTAAAATTATTTCTCAAATATTTCCCCTGGTTGCTTAGCACTTGTTCTATTGTACTTTAATTTCTCTGGTGAAATGCTTATTTGGGATGTGTAATTTAGTGACTGTTTAGATCTATGATTCTCAACTGTAGATGCATGTTGGAGCTTTCGAAATATATTGGTGCTACAAACAGAAGAATGAAACTGGACCATTTTCTTACACCATTCACAAAAATAAACTCAAAATAAATGAAAGACCTAAGTGTGAGACAGGAAAGCATCAAAACCCTAGAGGAGAAATCAGGCAACAACCTCTTTGACCTCAGCCACAGCAATTTTTGCTCAACACATCTCCAAAAGCAAGGGAATTAAAAGCAAAAATGAGCTATTGGGACTTCATCAAGATAAAAAGCTTCTGCACTGCAAAGGAAACAATCAAGAAAACTAAAAGGCAATTGACAGAATAGGAGAAGATATTTGCAAATAACATATCAGATAAAGGGTTTTTATCCAAACTATATAAAGAACTTACCAAACTCAACACCCAAAAAACAAATAATCCAGTGAAGAAATGGGCATAAGACTTGAGTAGACACTTTTCCAAAGAAGACATTCAGATGGCAAACAAACACATGAAAATATGCTCATCACTCATCATCAGGGAAATACAAATCAAAATCACACTGAGATATCACCCCACACTTGTCACAGTGGCTAAAATTAACAACTTAGAAAACAACAGATGCTGGTGAGGATGTGGAGAAATGGGGACCTTCTTTCACTGTTGGTGGGGAAATGCAAACTGGTGCAGCTGATCTGGAAAACAGTGTGGAGGTTCCTCAAAAAAAACTAGAACTACCCTATAACCTAGCAATAGCACTACTAGGAATTTATCCAAAGGATACAGGAGTGATGATTCAAAGTGGTGCATGTACCCCAATGTTTATAGAAGCACTTTCAACAATAGCCAAATTATGGGAAAAGCCCAAATGTCCATCAACTGATGAATGGATAAAGAAGATGTGGTTTATATATACAATGGAATACTACTTGACAATGAGAAAGAATGAAATCCTGCCATTTATGACAACATGGATGGAACTGGAGGGTATTATCTTGAGTGAAATAAGTCAGAGAAAAACAGATAACATATGTTTTCACTCATATGTGGATCTTGAAAAACTTAACACAAGACCATGGGGGAAGGGAAAGGGAAAAATTAGTTTCAAACAGAGAGGGGGAAAACACATAAAAGACTCTTAAATACAGAGAACAAACTGAGAGTTGATGGGGGTGGATGGGGGAGAGGGGAAAATGGGTGATGGACACTGAGGAGGGCATTTGTTGGGATCAGCACTGGGTGTTGTGTGTAAGTGATGAATCATGGGAATCTAACCCCCAAACCAGGAGCACACTATATACAATGAATGTTAGCTAACTTGACAATATATATATATAATCTGTTTATTTAGTTTTGAGAGAGAGCGAGAGAGCACATGAGCAGGGGAGGGACAGAGAGAGAAGGAGTCACAGAATTTGAAGCAGGCTTCAGGCTCGGAGCTGTCAAGCACAGAGCTTGAACCCATGAATTGTGAGATCATGACCTGAGCCGAAGTTGGAAGTTTAACCGACTGAGCCACCCAGGCGCCCCACTGACAATAAATTATATTTAAAAAAAGAAATATATATGTATATATATATATATGTATATATATACATTATATATAACTTTTATTTTATATTTATTTATCTATTATTATACACAATGGTGCTGGACCCTACCTCAGATAAATTGAAAAATAATCACTGCGGGTGGAGTCCAAGAATCAGTATTTTAAAATATGTTTTTATTTATTTTGAGATAGAGAGAGGGAGCAATCAGGGGCAGGGAAGAGAGAGCAGGAGAGAGAGAATCCTAAGCAGCTTCCAGGAGTCAGCACAGAACCTGACATGGGACTGGAACTTCTAAACCATGAGATCATTACCTGAGCCAAAATGAAGAGTCTGACACTCAACGAACTTAGGCTACCAGGTGCACCTCAGAGTCAATATTTTTAAAGCTTCCTAAGTGAATCTCAAGTCAGCTGGGATAGTGAACCACTGAGTTAGACAAACTAGATTGGTAATTCTTACTTTGGGGGACTAAGAATGTGGGTATGACTAATTTCAGACATTTGGGGGCAGGGAAGGATAATCCTGCTGGTCCATAGCCATCTTGGGGATATTTAGACATTTAAAAGTGCATGAATGCCACGAAGTGGATGTCCAGCTGCACACCTGTCATTTGCAGCTCTGAGCTCTGTTTTTGTTTGGGAGAGATCTGGAACAGGGGACTTTGAGCTGTGCCAGCTGTTGGGTACTGGGTCTGAATTATGTCACCTTAGTCAGGAGTCCTGGCTTTTAAATTTGTATTTCTTTTTCCTTTTGTTTTCAGATAATGCACATGTGGTATACCGGGAAGAAAGCCTTGAAGAAGAGTGGATGGGTTTATTCGGGTACCTATCCAGAATCTCTATTTGTAAAAAAAAGAAGGGTAAGCAATGGGAATAGTGCTTCCCATTGGGTTTGGAAATCCTGCTTTGGAGGCTGGGAAGCTTGTTCATCCTATATGTTCCTGCTCCTTGGGGATACAGAGGCCCATTTCAGGAAATCCACTAGAGCTGAAGAAACAGATCAGTGTTCACATGGCTCCTTGCAGTCCCAAGGGAAGTCACTAAGGGGAGGCGATTGAGTGTTTCAGGTTTTAAAAAGTATGGGATGCCAGCCTAAAGGAATAAGATAGAAGAAAAATAAATGACTTTCTGGGGGCACCTGGGTGGCTCAGTTGGTAAAGTTGATTTTGGGTTAGGTCATGATCTCATGGTTTATAAGTTCCAGCCCTGCAGCAGGCTCTGAGCTGACTGTGAAGAGCCTGCTTGGGAGTCTCTCTCTCTCTCCCTCTCTCTCTCTCTCTCTGCCCCTTCCCTGCACTCTCTCTCTTTCTCTCTCTCAAAAATAAATAAATAAACATTGTAGAAAAGGATTTTCTAGTAGGTGACAGTGCCTGTGGCACCTTGTTGTTCTTCTGCTCAGCTGTGTATAGGAAGATTTTGACATCCTAGATTTTCTGGGACCGTCTGTACCTGTGCAGTGAAGAGAACCTGCACTTTCCATTTCTTAGCTCTGGTCATCACTCCCTATGGACCAGAGACCCTTGTTGAGAGCTCTCGTGTGCTTGGGCTTCTCCCAAAGTCTACCTTTCTGTTTTGCCTCAGATTACTGTAAGAAGTACAAAAAACATGTGAGGAGCAGATTCCAGTGTATCAAAGATAGGAATGCTCGTCTGGGTGAGAGCGTGAACCTCAACAAACGCTATACCAGGCTGCGTCTTGTCAAGGAACACAAGAACCAGCAAGAGAGGGAACATGAGCTCCTGGCCATTGGCAGGACTTCAGCCAAGATGCTGGACAGCCCTGTGAGCTCCCTGAATGTGGAATTACTGTTTGAGCCTGACGACCAACACTCTGAGCCTGTTCACACGGTGGTATTCCAGGGAGCAGCAGGCATTGGGAAAACAATACTGGCAAGGAAGATCATGTTGGACTGGGCATCAGAGAAAATTTACCAGGATAGGTTTGACTATTTGTTTTATATCCACTGTCGGGAAGTGAGTCTCGGGACACGGAGGAGCCTGGGAGACCTGATTGTCAGCTGCTGCCCAGATCCAAACCCACCCATATGCAAGATTGTGAGCAAGCCTTCTCGGATTCTCTTCCTCATGGATGGCTTCGATGAACTTCAGGGTGCCTTTGATGAGCACACAGAGGCGCTCTGTACAAACTGGCAGAAGGTAGAGAGGGGAGACATTCTCCTGAGCAGCCTCATCAGAAAGAGGCTGCTTCCCGAGGCCTCTTTACTTATCACCACGAGACCTGTGGCTCTGGAGAAACTACAGCATTTGCTGGACCGGCCCCGTCATGTGGAGATCCTGGGTTTCTCAGAGGCCAAAAGAAAGGAATACTTTTTCAAGTATTTCTCAGATGAGCAGCAAGCCAGGGAGGCCTTCAGGCTGATTCAGGAGAATGAGATCCTCTTCACCATGTGCTTTATCCCCTTGGTCTGCTGGATTGTGTGCACTGGGTTGAAGCAGCAGATGGACAGTGGCAAGAGTCTTGCCCAGACATCCAAGACCACCACTGCAGTGTACATCTTCTTCCTCTCCACTTTGTTGCAATCCCGCAGAGGGAACCAGAACCACGATGTCTCTACTAACCTCCGGGGTCTCTGTTCCTTGGCCGCAGATGGAATCTGGAACCAGAAAATCCTGTTTGAGGAGTGCGACCTTAGGAATCATGGCCTTCAGAAGGCAGATGTATCTGCTTTCTTGAGGATCAACCTATTCCAGAAGGAAGTGGACTGCGAGAAATTCTACAGCTTCATCCACATGACCTTCCAGGAATTCTTTGCTGCCATGTACTACTTGCTGGAAGAGGAGGGACAGGGAGACACAGGGAGCTTGCTGTTGAGTGGTTCCAAGCTTCCCAACCGAGATGTGACAGTCCTTCTGGAAAACTATGGCAAGTTTGAAAAGGGGTATCTGATTTTCGTTGTCCGTTTCCTCTTTGGCCTTGTAAACCAGGAGAGAACCTCCTACTTGGAGAAAAAACTGAGTTGCAAGATCTCTCAGCAAATCAGGCTGGAGCTGCTAAAATGGATTGAAAAGAAAGCCAAGGCCAAGAATCTGCAGATCCAGCCCAGCCAGTTGGAGTTGTTCTACTGTCTATATGAGATGCAAGAGGAGGACTTTGTGCAAAAGGCCATGGGCCATTTCCCCCAAATTGACATCAATCTCTCTACCAGAATGGACCATGTAGTTTCTTCTTTTTGTATTGAGAACTGTCAAGGTGTGGAATCACTTTCCCTGAGGTTGCTTCATAACTCTCCAAAGGAAGAGGAGGAGGAAGAGGAGGAGGAAGTGCAACACTGTGAGGTGGACCACTGTGTCCTCCTAGATCATCATGCTGCCTATACTCACCGGTAAGACAATTTGGCTTCAGGCAGGTGGTAGAATGGTAGTGTTGCCTTCACTTTCTAGTCACCTTTCTCTGGGCACTTTCTCTCTTCCCACTTCTCAATTGTCTTTAAAATGTGGTTGCAACAGAGGCACCTGGGTGGGTCAGTCAGTTAAGCATCAGCCTCTTGATTTTAGCTCGGGTCATGATGACATAGTTCATGAGATCGAGCCCCACATCGGGCTCTGCACTGACAGCATGGATCCTGGTTGGGATTCTGTCTCTTCCTCTCTCTCTGACCCTCCCCTGCTAGTGTGCGTGCTCTCTCAAAATAAGTAAATAAGCATTTAAAAAATGTGGTTGCAACAGCTACATAATAATGCCACCACGACCCATTTCTACCAGACTCCTTCAGCGGCAGAGATTGACTAGTAGAAGAAAGGTAAGTGGACAAACGGATGAGAAAAAAGCCAACACCACCACCACCAACAACAAAATAAACGTTTGGTGGATGTGAACTCAGTGCAAGGTATTACGTGGGGAAGAGAGTTGAATGCAAGTGTTGTGAACTCAAATTGCTTGTAATCTACTTGGGGCTCTAGTGCATAGTATCCAGTCAATTCCCAAGCAGCAAAACAATCACAGTGACTGTCCCAGGAACAGAGAGGATAGAGGGCCTTCGGTGCTGGAGGGAGAAGTTTCTCAGAGGAGTGAGGTTGGAGCTTGCCATGAATGATCTGTAGGATGTGAGTGAGTGTAGGAGAAGGTAAAGGGATTTTGGCAGTGGTGTCTGTGTAACAAAGTATAAATATGGTCTGAGGAGCAGTGTATGTAGGAGACTATGGGGGACTGACATGACTTCATTGGAACAAATATAATGAGAGAAACTGAAGGAAATAGGGCTGGAAAGGAGAAGGTATTTTTAAGCTTTCACACTGTGTTTATAACAAGGAAGTCACCAAGGTCTTCCTCTTCAAGAGCACCCTCTTCAAGGTCTGTTCACCGACTTTGTAGGGGATTGGAAGCCAGTTTCTGTGTCTGTACAGCAAAGCAGTTCAGTTCCCTGACCTCTGAAATCCCTGCTTGGACAGCGCCACAGCTACGGTGGGAAGGTAGATGCTCTGCATGTGCTTGAGTTTAACCTGCAAAAACAAAACAAAACAAAACAAAAACAAACAAAAAAACCAATCCCCCCCCCAAAAAAAAAACACTCGACATGAGACAAAATTAAAGAGATAGGGGGCTGGCCCTTCTACTAGGAGCAATGAATTTTCATCTCCCTCTGTCCCTCTTGGCAGCACTTCCAGGATGATATTTATTTATCATTTGGTCATCAAGGACCACCCACTGGGGCTTCAGTGTCACTGAGACCCAGGCCCTGCTCACAGTGATGTAAGGTTTGGTTGTGGGGACAGTTGGGACACAAGAATGGACTATAGGGAGGAATCAGCTATGGCAAGAACACCTGCAGGATGCACCAGAAGCCCACCGTGGGGAGCCCTTGAGCAGCTGGACTCTGAAGGATGGATCATGAGGAGCCAAGCATGGGCAAAGGCAGCTCAAACAGAGGGGATAGTGGGTTCATAAGGCAGGAGTTGGGGAAGCAGGATATGTCTCTATGGTGGGAAATAGTTCAGAATAGCTGCAGGGGGGTGGGAGGGAGGGAGAAAGAGACAGGAAGTGAGGAAAGGAGGCATACCTGCTCATTAGGGCCCTAAAAACCAGTCTGAGAAGAGATCTGACCATGCTTACACAGCCATGGAGAAGGCTTGCAGAGACTTAGACTAAAAGTCCTGATAAAAAGCCTGACACCCATCTTGCTAGATGACAGTTATGTTCTTCAGAAGGTAGGAGCTTGCTTTGTGAGTTCTGGAACCTTCTGAAGCCAGCAGCATGGGCATCCACCTCATGCTTGTTAGAAGTGCAGAATTGCAGGCCCAGTCCTAGACCCACAAAGTCAGAATCTGCATTTCAACATGAGCTACACATTGGAAGCACTGGAAGTCTTAAAAACATTGATATGCTTGGTCCCATCTCAGAGATTCTGACTTATTCCTATGGAGAGGCCTGGCCTAGGGGTTTTTGAGAGCATCACAGATGCTGTTATGTAACCAGTGTCAGAACTAGGCTCTGAATCACTTCCAGAGTGTCCATGGCCTTGGGCAGGACAGCTGACCAATAAGAGGGGAGGAGAAGGACATCTGACAGAGGGGATAGGGGGTGCACAAAGGCAGCCAGTCACAGGCTCAAGCCATTTCCATAATAAGGTGTGTAGGACAGTCGTACCAGGGCCCCCTAGCCTTTGTTATTCCTCAGTATGCAATCTTTGTTTCTGTGAGTCATTTCTTTTTTTTTTCTCTAAGTTTATTTATTTATTTTGAGAGAGAGAGAGCAGGGGAGGGGCAGAGACAGAAGGAGGGAAAGAGAATCCCAAGTAGGCTCCACACTGTCAGCACAGAGCTATATTCAGGGCTCAATCCCATGAACTGTGAGATCATAACTTTAGCTGAAATCAAGAGTCAGATGCTTAACTGACTGAGCCATCCAGGCAACCTCTGTAAGTCATTTTATAATGCTTGGGAAGTCTTGGTCTGGTGCCAAGCCACTCCTGATTTTCCTTTCTCTCTTTCTTCCTTCCTTACAATTTCTAGGTTGGTGAACTGCCATCTCACTGTTAGCCTTTGGCAGGGTCTCTTCTCAGTCCTAAGCACTAGCTGGAACCTCACGGAACTGAACCTCAGTGACAATGCTCTGGGGGACCCAGGGATGATGGTGTTATGTGAGATGCTCCAGCGTCCTGGCTGTAATGTTCAGAGATTGTGGTAAGAACCTGCATGTGTGTGTGTGTGTGTGTGTGTGTGTGTGTGTGTGTGAATGAGATTTAGGGAGAACTGGAGGAAGACCTCAGGGTCCAGATAAGTGGTTTATTAGTTTTCTAGGGCTGCTATAACAAAGTAACACAAACCCAGAGGCTTAAACAACAGAAATTCATTTTTTCACAGTACCAGAAGTCCAAGATGAAGATGTCAGCAGGGCTGGTTTCTTCTGAGGCTTCCCTCATTGGCTTACAGATGGTGGTCTTCTCCCTGTGTCTTCACACGGTCCCTGTATTCATGTCTGATATCCTCAAAGACACCAGTTGCATTGGATGGGGGTCAATTTAATGACCACTTTTAACTCTTTAAAGCCTGATCACCAAATAGAGTCACAATTCTGAAATCCTAGGATTAAGACTTCAACGTATAATTTTTGGAAGGAATGGTGGACACAATTCAGCCTATAAGAGGTGGGAAGGCAGAATGAATTGGAGGCCAGTTGTTCAGGAAGTTTCAAATGGGGAAGAATGAAGGAGAAATGAAATTAAGTCATTTGTTGGTGATGTGGCAAAAAGTGCCTGACCTTCAAGGTCTTCCATTTTCTCACCGGCCATCCTCTTAGATGAGAATCAGAGAATTTCATCATGTATAACGGCTACCTAGGCTGGACCCCATCAAAACATTTTGTATACATTGAAATGTCACAGGGACTCTCCTTTAGCTTTCTTAATAAAGAGTGGTTGCTCTGAGCCCAAACTGTGAGTCAGACTTACATGCCTCAAGAGGAGCACACAGGTGTCTGAGCCATCACCCAAACTCTCTTCCATAACACATCTGCATTTTGGATGGGCTACACAGCCAGCGTTAGAGTCTACCACTCCAGGGTGTTTTCATAAATCCCTCTCTTGATCACCATACCCACCCCAACACCAAACTTATCAATTTTACCTCCTATACAAACCACTAGCCCAGGTCCAGCAACCATGATTACTTGCCTGGATTTTGTAATGGCCTCCAAGACCATCAGCTTCATGGGTCAGGATTCATGTTTATCTTTCCATTGTCCCTGAAATGTCAGGATAAGTGTCTCAGCAAACATTAGTGCTCAAAAATACATACTTAATGAATATTGACTGGTCTCCCCACATTCACTTTCACCACCTACAATTCTAGTCTCTATATAGAAGTCAGAGGGTTATTTAGAAAATTCTACTTTGATCATGCCATTCTTTTGCTTCTCTCTGCTATTTTGATAAATTACAAATCCCCTTCTTGCCTTCAAGGTCTGTTTTTGGATCTTTACCTGTCTCTCTATGTCTATCCCACGCCATTCTCCCCACCTCCCTGGTGGGTGTCCCTGTGTGATTCCAGAGAGTGAGACACAAACCAGGAGACATGGGTGATAATGATTTATTTTACCACAGTGATTTAGTCATACATTTACTTCTAGTTGGTGTGGAAATGGGGGCAGAAAGGAAGATTAGCAGGTTCTAGGATGATGAACTACTGTCCTGGAAAGGAGAATGTTATTCTTGCTCCTCTGACAGGGACACATAGTTGTTGTCGGTGGTGATGGTGATAGCGGTGTGTGTGTGTGTGTGTGTGTGTGTGGTTGTAAAACAAGTCAAGAATTAGAGCTTCCTGCTATTTCAGTGTAGGTGGAAGGCTGGGATTTAATCATCAAACAGAACAATGGGGACAAGATTAGCAAATAGAAGTAGATGGGTAAAGCCCTAGAGTAGTGCCCACGTGAGGGATTTTCACAGTAAGTCTCAGGCTGTGTGCAGGAGTTCTGATAGGATGACACTTTACATAAGTTTGGTTAAGATTTTCCCTTTGTGACATGAGACCACAAGTGCCCCTGTTTGGTGCTGAAAACAAGCTTAGACTGGAAGGCAGTGACGAGATAAGCAGCCTGTGTTCTGATGCTTTCTGCTTCTGTACTTGGCATGAAGGTTGGGGCGGTGTTGCCTTTCCTATCAGTGCTGCTTCAACATCTCCTCGGTCCTAAGCAGCAATCAGAAGCTGGTAGAATTGGATCTGAGCCACAACAGCTTGGGAGATTTTGGAATCAGACTTCTTTGTGTGGGACTGAGGCATGTATTCTGCAATCTGAAGAAGCTCTGGTGAGTCTGAGATATTTTCCTTCGTGAGGAAAGCAGGAGCTGTGGCTTCAATGAGCCAAGATGGGCGATTTTATTTTATTTTATTTTATTTTATTTTATTTTATTTTATTTTATTTATTTTATTTTAGTTTATTTTATTTTATTTTATTTTATTATTTTTTTAAATATGAAATTTATTGTCAAATTGGTTTCCATACAACACCCAGTGCTCATCCCAACAGGTGCCCTACTCAATATCCATCACCCACCCTCCCCTCCCTCCCACCCCCATCAATCCCTCAGTTTGTTCTCAGATTTTAAAAGTCTCTTATGGTTTGGCTCCCTCCCTCTCTAACCTCTTTTTTTTTTTCCTTTGCCTCCCCCATGGTCATCTGTTAAGTTTCTCAGGATCCACATAAGAGTGAAAACATTTGGTATCTATCTTTCTCTGTATGACTTATTTCACTTAGCATAACACTCTCCAGTTCCATCCACGTCGTTACAAAAGGCCATATTTCATTATTTCTCATTGCCACATAGTATTCCATTGTGTATATAAACCACAATTTCTTTATCCATTCATCAGTTGATGGACATTTAGGCTCTTTCCATAATTTGGCTATTGTTGAGAGTGCTGCTATAAACATTGGGGTACAAGTCCCCCTAGGCATCAGCACTCCTGTATCCCTTGGGTGAATTCCTAGCAGTGCTACTGCTGGGTCATAGGGTAGGTCTATTTTTAATTTTTTGAGGAACCTCCACACTGTTTTCCAGAGCAACTGCACCAGTTTGCATTCCCACCAACAGTGCAAGAAGGTTCCCGTTTCTCCACATCCTCGCCAGCATCTATAGTCTCCTGTTTTGTTTATTTTAGCCACTTTGACTAGCGTCAGGTGATATCTGAGTGTGGTTTTGATTTGTATTTCCCTGATGAGGAGTGACATTGAGCATCTTTTCATGTGCCTGTTGGCCATCTGGATGTCTTCTTCAGAGAAGTGTCTATTCATGTCTTCTGCCCATTTCTTCATTGGATTATTTGTTTTTTGGGTGTGGAGTTCGGTGAGCTCTTTATAGATTTTGGATGCTAGCCCTTTGTCCAATATGTCATTTGCAAATATCTTTTCCCATTCCATTGGTTGCCTTTTAGTTTTGTTGATTTTTTCCTTTGCAGTGCAGAAGGTTTTTACCTTCATGAGGTCCCAATAGTTCATTTTTGCTTTTAATTCCCTTGCCTTTGGGGGTGTGTCAAGTAAGAATTGCTGCAGCTGAGGTCAGAGAGGTTTTTTTCCTGCTTTCTCCTCTAAGGTTTTGATGGTTTCCTGTC